>NC_088860.1:42182997-42785497 GCF_963853765.1 Magallana gigas
GAATTTTTCTGAATCAGACTATTTGACATTAAAGTTGTCGTGAATACGTCTGTTTCGAGATAGCCTCCCTTGACGTAGCTCTTCGCGCGCGGAGGTAAATTTTGTCTGGGAGTAAACCGGAAGGTGGGACAGATTTGTTTATATTGACAACTATGCCGGTCTATCATTGCTGCGTGCCAGAATGCACATCTTCGACAAGAAAACTACAAGATTTGGATAAACATCCACACATGAAAGATGTAACTTTTTATTCATTGCCTAAAAAGTCGGACCAAAAGAGAAGAAGCCAGTGGATAAGGCTCATCAGACGGGAGAAGTCTTGGGTGCCAAACAAATACACAAGAATTTGTTCTTGCCATTTTGAGCCCGGCTCAAATACTCCGACGTTATTTCCATACAACAATTTCAAAAAATCGTCTTATACTAGGTATATTTCTTAATGAATGCCTCATAATAATATAATATTGACTGTTGAATATTGGCAAACTTAATGAGCAGACGACAGTTCTTTCTTTTCATATATAAGAGTTTATGATTTCTTTCAAGCTCATTGTTTATCTATAGAATGTGATGAGTGTCATGAATATAAATTCAGCTGTTTTTACGTCAAATGTTAAGGATTTTCTCTGCTTGTTAATGTGAAAATATGTTTAACACTATTATTTAATTGATTGTTAAAAAAACCTAGCCCTTTTCCAAAATGAAATTGATTTAACAGGAAAACAAGCAACTCTATCCAGATGCCAGTTGATATCAGTGATGAGGAGGAAACTTCAACAGAAAGCAATAGTGGCATACTTCTTCATCATTATGAAGAAGACAACATCCCCTACGTTGCTGAGGAATATGAAATCAACACCAGTCATGATAGATCTGAGGGTAATTACATGTACTCATCAATCAAAAACATGCTTTCTACCCTGTTATCATACATATTTTAACTGTCGTTAAATTTTTAAAATTGCAATAAAAAGGAGTAGGAAAAAACATCTGACTTTTGATATTATTATTTATTCAACTCTAAATTTAAGCTTTGAGTTTTAAAGAATTAGAATTAGTGTGACCATTCATTGATTATAACCCGCTGTATCGATCACTTTATTTAATCTCATTATAAAATTAATTTTTTTCAGGTGTGAAGCATGTGAAGAAAGTGGAATGTGTTACAAATCCTCCCTTCCTCGATCATGTTTATGCTGCTGGTACATCACCAGGTTCTACTGATGTGAATGTCCAGGATACAGCAGTGCAAACGGACATGACCATGAATGATATTAACATAATGCCTGATCAAATCCACCAACTTCAAGCAAAACTTGATGACAAGACCACTCTTTTAAGAGATTGTTTTATTGAGACTGTTACCAAAAATGATGAGAATGTTAAATTGTACACAGGATTACCGTCACTTGCTATGCTATTGGGTATTTTCAATATTTTATCTGCCAAGTGTTCTGCATTAAAATACTGGTCAGGTCCACCCAGTGCCCAGGAGAAAAATTACCAGAGGAACAGACATGGAAAACCTGGTCCATCAAGAAAATTATCTTTTTATCAGGAATTTATTCTTTCACTTGTTCGCTTACGTTTAGGATTATTTGAGTTTTGTATTGCTGATCTGTTTGGTGTATCTAAAAGTAGGGTTTCCCAGATTTTTATTACTTGGATAACTTTTATGTCAAATGCATTTGGAAACTTTTTGAGATGGCCATCTCGGAGACAAGTAAAAAAGTATATGCCATTGTCCTTTAGGAAGCAGTACCCTAATACACGTGCAATTATAGATTGTACTGAATTTTTTTTTACAACGACCTAGATCTCCAACTGCTCAAGCAGCTACATATAGTACATATAAATCTAAAAACACAGCTAAATGTTTGCTAGCTATTTCACCAGCAGGGAATTTTACTTTTGTTTCAAAACTTTATGGTGGCAATGTGTCTGATAGATTTATTACAGAAGATTCAGGGTTTTTAAATTTTGTAGAAGAGGGTGATGACATAATGGCTGACCGAGGTTTTACAATAAGAGATCTGCTCACTGATAAGAAAGCCACCCTGAATATTCCTCCTTTTACCAGAAAGTGTCAATGGGGGAAAAAGAAACGCCTTAATGTTAATGAAATAAAGCAGACACGCAAGATAGCCAAACTTAGAATTCATGTAGAGAGGGCTATACAGAGACTTAAGTTATTCAGGCTTATAGGAAATGTAATTCCATGGTCACTTAAACCAGTTATTAATCAAATGATTAAAGTTTCAGCATTTCTTTGTAACTTAAAGCCAACTCTAGTGAGAAAGTAGAAGTCTTTATGTTGTTGTTTTTCAAGAATCAGTTTATTTAGAGTTATATAATGACTTGTTAATTGGAAAAGTATGCACCAATATTTGTGCACTTTGATTTCATTTTTTCCTGCAATGTTTAACATTCATGTATATATATATCTATATGTATATAGTCATGCAGTAAATATTTTTCAACTAGATAAATAATCAAAACATAGTATTAGCATTTTGAAGTACTTATTCAAAGTACTTTATCAATCATGATACAGATATAATTGTGTTTTGCTAGTTAATAATTGTTCATAAAATATTTCCATTAATCCTAACATAAAAATACATAATAATTACTTTTTTTGCAATTTTGGTTGTACAAAATTCTCAAAAAATATCTTTGATTTTTTTAACAATGAATTCCAAAGCAATGGATCAAAAAATATTCTTTCACTGTAAATTTGATGTTTTCCAATTTTGACACCACCTTCCAAATACACTACAAAATCACACCACTGTACATTTGCCACAGCCATCTGTGTTTGTATTTGTGTGTACCAATTAGAGTTCTCTTTCAATTTCATACACCCATTCTCATCACTTTGAATATGATAATTTTCATTGAAAATCTGATCTAAAGTGTAATTTCTAAATTTGTATGGACATTTTATCTCGAGTACTCCTGTTCCACAACACTTACACTGCAAAATTCCATCAGGTGAAGCACCTAGGAATGGTACATAAGGATTAACAATAAGACCTGTGGTTTTTACTTTACCACTTTTGTGTTCTGAGACATACTTTTTTTCATATAAATTTCTTGCCAAAACTTCTCTTTCCTTACCATAGATAGTGGCAGGTGTTGAAAATGATGTACAGTCATTACTCAATATTTGCTTTACAATATAGTTGTTTGGGTCATTTCCTTTATAGTTACAAACATTGTGCATGACAGAAGATGTAATTCTGCCACATCTGTATTCATACCAATGAACTAACTCAGATTGTTGGTCAGTAAGCCTGTTGATTTCAGTACAATCTGATTCATCAAAGCATGTTGATAGGTAGTCAAAAATTGATATACCGGTATTTCCATTTGGATCAAAATTTGCAATACATTGTGGAAGAGTTTTGGGTACATTTTGATCATTATTATTATCAATGTTCATGTCAAGAACTTCAATAATTTGAGTGTCAAACCCTTTCACTAAATCTAAAAGCATTTCATCAATATCAGGATTATTTTGATTAACGATGGTAGGGTCAAAACAATGTTCAAATGGAAGAATACGGGTTTGCTCAGTTGACTGTTCAATTTCATCCAGCAGTTTGGGTTTTGATTCTTTACGAGGTACATCCCAAATGCATTTTCTGTCAGTACATGTTTCAGTGTTCCTATCAATATGCCTCTCTGACCACAGTGACAAACTGAACAGTAGGGCCACAACATGTTTACATCCACCATCATCTCTTAATAAAAAGATTACAATTAAATTATTATAAAATTAATATACATGTATCTCAATGATGCAAATATTTTATCTTACAGTACAGTATCCTGACTTTTCAATTGTCATTTGAATTCATGTTTTAAAAATGTCTCAGTAAATTTTACATGTGTATCTACCAACTGCTCAAAACTGGTGCCATATAACTTTTTAAAAATTTTAATATTACCTCTAATGTATGTATGTAGCCTTCAGTGGTATTTTAAATTATTTTGCATTTAATAATTACTTGCTACCATGTATGTAGTGTATGTGTATTAAGCAGTCATAAAATTGTGGCAATAATAAATTGTTATCATGATTCTGAACACAAAGTTTGCTTTCTTCTGTAGTATCAGTGGTTATTATAATTATGTGGAGAATTATTCATATTTATAAAATTGAACACAAGTTACCCAGTGCAATCACAGCCAGCAGATGTACAACTACCATCAGCACAATTTAGCAGGCACCAGGTTCTGTATGGATCAACTGATTGTGAGGTTTCTCTAATACAGAGTGATTTTACATAGATGTAGTTGTGGGATAACTCATGACACTTAACAGAGTGAATGTGATTAGACTGATACAATCTATAACCGCGTTCGGACTTGTAATTTTGTAGACGTGCAGGAGACCACCCGGCGTTCGCTTTTGATAACAAATAAACAAATAAATCGGCCTGACAAAAAACGGGAGTGTGTCTCAAATCATCAGTCCATTTATTGAGTTCTGGGGATGTTATAAACGGAAATTCAACTACTTCTCCATCAATAATTACACGACTTCTCTGACGCAGAAATTCTTTGGTGTCATCCGGAGCTTTTAACACCGGTAATTTCAAATCTATCGCTTTCTTAGCCAATTCCCGAAGTTGATGGACGCTATAGTCACTGACAGTCATTCCTCGTTCAATTAAAAACAATTTAAGTTGCGGTTTTAACATTAAATCTACGTTTAAAGACATTGCTTTTTTTCGCCGCGTTGCTATTGTTTACGTTGACGATGTGTCCCACCTCCGCTTCAACTCGCGTGTTATTTGCGCCTCCTAAACAAGAGAGTTCCTATCTCGAAACCGGCGTATTTACTGGAGTTATTAGGGTATTTCAGTGAATAAAAAGGGCAGGAATTTAATTAATGTTGTTTTGAGGAGGCTATCTATTTATTTATTTTCTGTCTTGTAAGAAATAGTAGGTGTATCAATAAATTGTGAAACTTTAAAGCAGACTCTTTATTTTATTTACTTCTATTTTGGGTTTGGTACTTGCCAGTAAAAGTACCTGGTGTCAGAAGAACAAATCAAACCAAAGTGTAGCGTTAGCACGTAACAATATTTTCCTTTCTTTTTCACAATAATACAAAATGGCATAGAAATAGTAATCAAAGTTTATAATCTAACAAGGGCAATATATTCTTGTTTTTATATCATTTCATTGAAGAATAGGAACCTCATATCTTAAACAGATTGCATTTATTTTGATCATCCTTAAGTTGAGGAAAAAGGTAGTGGCCTTTACCTGACCTTGATGCTAAAACAAGATGGTCAAATTTGATGACATTGATAGAATCTTTTGTATATATGATCTGTTTTACTGTGTCAAAATGGCGTGGATTTCTTAATATAAGAAGTACATGTATTCTATTAACAAGAAGATTCCTTCCTTAAAAAGCACAGCAATCTTAACATCTTATGTAAACAAGTAAGCAAGTTTTTACCCTGATTTGTTGAATATTAGCCCAAACGATGGAGACTTTTTTAAAGTTACTTATTAATTGAAATTGTTTTTTTCTTTTTCTATTTACAAATATATACACTGTGTACAACATGAACGCTATGCATATAAGCAATATGTACAACCCTTCCTTATGTAGCATATATCATTTTCTTTCCGGGAAGAAAACAGGAGGTTGAGTATTAAGTGAAAAACATTTCTCTACATGTCTGAGAATACCTTTTCTTCTATCACTGTTTCTGAATGATCAATACAAACTTTAGCAATGAGGAGTAAATGTTGTTGTAGAATTAGAACTCTTAGCTGGAGAGCCAGTCCGAGGCTCGGGGCTACTTGACACATCTGATCCTTTTTTCAATTCATTTGACATTCTCGTAATAACACTTGGTTTCTTCTTTTTCTTTAATTTTGTATCAGTTTCCGCCTTCGTTTTACAGCTTTCAGTTTGTGCCATTTCTTTGCCAGTTACATTTTCATTTCGTGCTTCTGGTTGTGTTTGAGGGCTTCCCATTTGTCTCTGCGTTTCATCATTAGGTGGTGGTCTTTTGATATCTTCCAATTGTGTTTTAGGGCTATAACTTTGTGAACATGCTGTATCATTAAATTTGATTTGTTTAGCTCCTTGTGTTTTTGACCAGCATTTTTTTTTCTGGGATTCAGGCTTTTCGTAAACATCTAATTTCTTCTCAGTACGTCTACTTTGTTCATCATTCGGTTGTTTAGTTTTAGTTTCCGATTGCCTTTTTAAACTATCAACTTGTTTTTGTAACTTTTCGTTTATCGCATTAGCATGTTGTAAAATTTCTGAAATATCATTAGTAGTCTGCTGAATTTCTTCAATTGTTTGGTTCTGTTCTAGTAATTTCTGGTTTTGTTCACGTGAATCATGCATGATTTCATCAATCTTTTCTTTATGTTTTTTCAGAAGAATTTTCTGATCAAATGATGGTGCCTCTTTTTGTATTATTTCAGTACTTTCTGGATCACAAAAGTCGGTTAAATCTTCCAACTGTTTCTCTAAGTAATTTCTCAGTTCTTTGTAATCTTCCACATTATTAACTCCAGTTTCGTCTGTGGCTTCTGTGGTATTGAACATTTTATACAAACTTCATGCATTAAAGTCAATTTAAGACTTAATAACAACACAAATGTTTACTGTAATATATTGCCATTGATTATTGTGAAATATTCTGCAAGAAAAACATGTTCAGCTTATGCATGAAAACGTTTTCTAAACTCATTATATTATACAAGTTAGTTTTATAAAATTCGTAATGCCTTTTTTATTCTCATTTGTTTTCATTGAATAATAGCTTTATAATACACTTCACTATCGTTTGTAATTGTTGTACTGAAAAAATATTTTATACAAATCTAAAATCTTGAATATATATCTTTAGTTTAAAAAAAACAACAGTTTTCTACCTGACCCTAGGTATACAAATTTAAATTGTTCTAGTCTTCCAAATCGAACAGGAGGGAGCTTGGGTGTTTCATCAGGGAGAATTTTATATTCATGAGTGACATCTGCTTGAATGCTGATAACGCATTTCTGTATGTTCGCACAAATGTAGAATATAATTGGGTTTCAATTGTCTGACAATTCTCTGGTTATCCATTCATTTGCGTCATATTTCTTGAAGTTATTTTTTTCCTGGAACTAGAAGAATGTTGATAATGATTTACTTTTGATATTTTTCATTGTTTTAGAAAATTATAGATATTGTAGAAAATAGAGTACCAATGCCTTTTCAATCTTCTGGCGCACCATATCTGGTTCTTCCCCAAATGCACTTGAAAGGATTTCAAACATACTGCAAGACTCTTTGTGCTGTGGGATCATTCCATCTTCTTTCAAGTCTTCCAAGGAACAACATTTTCCACTTTTATTGCTCAAAATTTTCAATGTTTTTTTTAGCTCCTTTTCTTTAATATATTCAATTTCTACAAATACAAACAAGCGTAATTACATCAACAGATAAAATCTCTCTGTAATTGAATTGGGAATAATTGATATATTTGAGTGCATTGAATGAAACGTTTGCTTTGTTGTTTTCGACGTGTTTTTGTACTTAATGTGCTGTATAGTGTGTTACTTAAGGATGATATTATTTACCGTGTTATTTTGTGATTAACTGTGTTGTACTACACTGCGTTATACAATGTTGTAACGTACTGTATTATATGTTGCTCCGTGCTGTACTGTACTGTTTTGAACCGCACTGTATTGCAATATGTTATAATTGTATTTTGCTGAGCTGAATTGTACTGTACTGTGTTTATTTATGTTTTACTGAGTAGAGCTGTAGCGATATTACGTCCCACCTACGTCCAACCGTACGCGTTGCATCAGATGACATGATTCAATAGGTCATAACCGACATGCCCACAAATAAAATGGATCGGTGTGTTATCATCCGCGTGAAAATATGTGCACAAATCGTGTGCAACATGCTGGTTTGTATTTCATGGCTTCTAAAACTATTTAAACTCATAAACAATTTCCTTCGGAAGAAAAAAACTACGACTGATGACCTGTTGTAATCAACTGAACAAAAAACACTGTGTGCACACCCTGTTCAAATACATCGTCAGAAACCAACGCTCGGTCTCGCTTCTCTTATGATAAGAGGTAAGAGAATCGAAAGCGAGATGGGTTTTCGACGATGGATCCAATGCTAATAAGAATGCGATTAAAGCATTAAAAATCTATGCAAAAAGTTTCTAAGAAATGATCCAGATAAAAAATACACATATAAGTATACAAATGGAATAAATACAACGTATACAATACATATACAAATCATACATTAGAAAAAAATAGATTCCAAATAAAATTATATATATATATGAAAAAAAATGATATTTATACGAATAGAAAAAGTTTTGCGAGGATCCCCCCCCTCGAATTTTGCCAAAAAGGGGTTATCAAATTCGATTGTATAAACAAAATTGAAAAACCACCACTATCCAGTATAGATCTTACAAGATGCCTATTAGGCTTGTCATTCCTTAGTTCCAATTCAGTTATAAATGTGATGTAATTATTTGAAAAAGTCGGAAAAATATGACGTCACGATCTACGAAGAAACCCTGAAAAATTTGCCCTTTGTAACAAAATTCGTCGCTGGTAAGGAGAAAAAGTTGTACTTTCAGGCAAGTTGGTTGGATAAATATAAATGGTTGACACACAGTGGCGCACTTCAGGGGGGTCTTTGCAAAATTTGTATGCTGTTTCCTCAGTCAGATGTAAGATGTTACGACACCTTTGTAAGTAAACCATTCAAAAATTTCAAGAAAGTTGGCGGAAAAGATTGTTTAATTCAAAGACACGCACAGTCTGCCTACCACAAAAGTGCATGTATTGAATATCAGACTCTGAAAGCAACCCTCACTTCCCCAGATACCTCAGTCCAGTACAAGATTAGCTCACAAAACAAGGACATGTATGACAAAAATTTGAGGCTCTTGAGAATGATAGTTGAATCACTAATTCTCTGTAGAAAACAGAACATTCCCCTGAGGGGACACAGAGATGACTCCATGACTGATCATATAAAAAATGCAACAAAAAATGCAACTTATACCAGCAAGACCATACAGAATGAAATCATAGACACCATTTGGTCACACATCAGAAATCATATATTGGAGGGCCTGAAAGGGAGGGGGTTTTACTCTACCATAGCTGATGAAGTGACCGATACGTTTTCAAACCAAGAGGTCCTGGCTTTGTGTGTGCAATTTTTAAAAGAAAGTCAAAGTGAGCCATATATTCGCGAAAAAGTCTTTAATTTTCTCCATCTGAAACGTACTACTGGGGAAGCAATTGCAAATAAAATAGTAGAGGTTTTAACAGAGAACAATATTCCAGTTGACAAAATGAGGCGTACGATGGGGCAGCAATGGGGCAGCAAAGTCGTCAGAAAAGGTAGGTTGTCAAGCTCGAATAAATTCTATCAATCCACTTGCTCTTTACACACACTGCAACAGTCAGGTCCTGAACTTGAGCATAGCCTATGCGTGCAAGATACCTCTTGTGAGAAATATGATAGATGGGGTAAATGCCACATTCGTTTTCTTTGACGTCTCTCCTAAAAGGCAGCGCTTCTTTGAACATGTCTTTCAATATCATGGGTTTGAATCAAAGCGTAAAAAGTTGTTGGGGTTGTGTAAAACAAGATGGGTAGAACGTCATACCTGCTTTGGTGTATTCTATAGCATGTATACTGCCGTCGTTGAATGTCTCCGGTCCATTGTAAACCCAGGGATTGACGAAAATACCCAAGATGAGTGGTCGTGGGACGCCCAAACTAAAATCACAGCATAGGGATTGTTGGCCACTATGATGTCGTACCACTTTTTGGTGACGTTCATATGTGTCAGGGCTGTTCTGCAAACAGTGAAGCACCTTGCATCAAAACTGCAGAAAAATGATCTGGACGTGTATGAAGCCCGTACATTGATAACCGATCGTGTTGAGAGGGTGAAAGAGATGAGAGAAGGAGTAGATGCTGAGTTTGAAACGTGGTATGAAGATTGCAAACAAATCGCTAATGAGCTTCAAATAGAAGAGAAGGTCCCGAGAACATGTGGTAGGCAAACACAGAGAACAAATATCGGTAGCTCCACTCCGCAACAATATTACAAAGGCACGGTAGCTGTTCCATTTCTGGATCATTTATCAACTGAGCTCAATGACAGGTTTAACAAAGATGACAGTGTTGCATGTGCTTTTGGCTGTCTTGTTCCAAAGCAAATGGTGACCCTGTCAGATTCTAAAATACAAAAGCTTTCTTCTGAATTTTTCTTCTGGGAATCGGACTTACAATCTTCATCTTCACAAGATCTACTAGGGCATTTGTTGGAATGGAAGAGGGCTTGTGGGAAACTCGGTGAATAGGGCATCACAGCAGACAATCTCTTAGATACATACAGAATTGCATACGGAGACATTTTTCCAGATATCAAAACACTTCTTCACATTGGTTGCACCTTACCAGTGTCACCTCTTGTGAGGCCGAGGGCTTATTTTCTGGGCTTCTGGGCTTCGTCGCATTAAAAGCTATATGCGAAGTACAATGAATGAGGACAGATTGTCGTCACTAGCCCTCATGCACGTACATCATACAAGAACTATCAATGCCAGTGAAATCTGCCAAAAATTGCCTTAAAATAAAGTTGTATCTTTTACAATGCATCAATATATTGGTAGGCTCTGTCGGACACCCCCCCCCCTCCTGGGAAAAATGTCTGGATCCGCGCCTGAAAGTATAGAATCATCCCAAATGGAAGAGATCAAACAATGCAAAGTTTGACATGTCATCCGACTATTATAATCGCTTTGTTTTCCATACTGCGTTTTGTATTACTTGTAGAGAAAGCTGTGTAGATAAAGAGTTAGACTGAAAGCTTAAAATACATACAAATTACACATGTAAATCTAATACGATTTAAATGGGCTGAATGGTTGTTAAACGTAGATTGCGCGTAGACAGATTTTACAAAATCAATTCATTGCTTTGATTCATACAGTGTGCATAAATTAAACAGGAGAGGTTTAAATATACTTGTTCAAAATTCAAAAAGATTGAAAAGAGAAGAAAAACCCGACTGCCAAGCATTTTTCATTATCAATTTTTGAATAGGCTACGGCAATTCAAATGGTTTAATAAAATAGGTTGTAAAAAATTACGTCGTCGGTAGCATTGCTGAATGATTTTAGAACACGCAAACTAATTTAAATGAATTATGTATTAACCGGTTCTTTTGCAGATAGTAATAAAAAATAATATGATATATAGTCTATCTGCCAATTATTTTATTCAAGGGAGATACCGCCGGATACTTTTCTTCACCGGAAGAAAACTGTTTTAAGGCACAGTTGCAACTTGCTGTTACGTAGTTGAAGAATAGAATAAATAGTCTGACTAGCTAAACTGAAAAAACAACAACAAATGCGTCCAATATTTTGAAACCATGATTTATCTTTAACATGATACCATAAAAGATAGAAAATTTCTCTGAAATCACGGTGAAAGTCTGCCCAGTATTCTAACTTTAGAGGAATTATTATCAAAGGATATTTTCTTACAATCTTTGAATACTGTTACATTCTTGTTAACTGTTTTTTTAACGTTTCAAATCTTCGAAATAGCTTTAACGATACTTTTGATTAAAAGTTAAAATCTACTTAACTTTTTCTCAAAAATCTAATAACTTTACTTTGACAAATGTTATTATCAAAGGAGCAACACCAAGTACACGCCATTTACTAAAAGTTTCCGAGATTATTATAATTTACATTTGTAAACAGAGTGCCTTCACGATTTTGAATGCACTGAATGTAATATAGCATGCCCATTGAAATTTTAAAAAAGATTCATTATGTTATCACAATTTTGATTTTTGAAGTAAATTGGTAACATATACCATTTTATCAAACAAACCGAAACTTTTTCTCTTTTGAGTAAACCTCGTAATTACATCAGTTAGTAACTAGCTGGGTTTTATAAGGTTATCAATGTCGCCTGTTTTGTGAAGATATATCTCAAAACATATTTGAAGTGGTTTACTGTTCCCTTTAACAGTTTAAATGTCCATTGTGCTTGTGCACTAACCGACAATCCATTTTAAATTGATCAATGCTACAAAGGTAATGGTAATGTTGTTTGCGCTGTATGAATTGTATCTTAGTTTGTTTGAAAGTTATTTCATTATTTGCAGGGGATTAAAACAAATTTAATATTTAACAAAAAGGCAAACAATTCAAACCTACTTTTTTCGTCCCAACTCTCTAACAAGTGCAAGAAAATTTCCCTCGATGTGAATGTTCTTTTTGAGCTTTGCACAATCTCCATTACCAAAGCAGTGTTGAGCCGTTGTCCTTTCTTTGCTTTCTCCCAATTGTATTGTTCATTAAATTGATCATATCTGTTCAAAGCATTGCCAAGTTTATTGACAATATCTGTTGGTATTGATTTGTCTTTAATAAGGGTTGAGAGTTCGTTTATAGTATCATCTACTTGTTTATTCCGTTGAACGTTTCTCCAATGACCCTTCCTCTTTTCTGCCATGTTTCTGTAAAAATAAAGGTCACCAAAATAAACTTATTATTTTTCTAGTTTTCATGCATTTCTAATATTTTAAGCAAAATTTCCATGTCAGGCGTAGAGTTATAACAAGGTACTAATCTTATTATATGTAATGACATAAAGAGTGATCTCATCCCTACTTAGCGACGTACACGAACCAATAGATATTAAAAAGCTAATATGATGGTCGTTGGAGATGAAAAAAAATATGAAAATTTATAAATATTTTTCCGTTTTGAATAACAATTGATCAATGATAAAAAATACTAATGCTATAATCTCTGACAGACACTATTAATGTTCGCCAATAGTCATAAAATATGACAATAATAGATATTAACGGCTAGAGGTTTCCATTAAAACGAGTTATTGTTTAAACGTTTAGGTATATATGATTAACGAAGATTGTCATTACCTCTTTTTGGAAGGTTCGAACTTATTCTTGTCCGGATAATGGCAACATATTCTAAATACACAGCCTTTTCAAGGTTGTTAAATCATACTTATTCCATAGTAATGTCCCCGACTAGTATTTGGTGGTATATCTCGGAACTATGCTTCTTCTAGGTGAAAAAATTTAAATACCAGTTTGTCTATTTTAGAGCAAAAATCAATATCAGATAGACTTTCATTGAACATCAATTTAAACTAAACATTTAAAAGATGACATTGAAATATATATATATATATATATATATATATATATATATATATATATATATATATATATATATATATATATATAAATAATTGCTCGGGTTTAATAGTTTGATCGATTTGTGGAATGAGTTACGTGACTAAAGGAAAAAGCATTGACCTTTCAGTTCCCAGAAGAGTTCATTAATCATTAGAGGGGTTTAAGTTTGAATCGTACATATCTCCAACCACAGCAAACTTCACTACGCATTCTACTATTTTTGGAAAAGTTGTCATTCTTTTTATCATTTTATCACCAAATACTAACCAAACTTCATGATTAAGTTTTGCATCTGAATAAACAGTTTATTTATAAGAACAGAGTATACACAGCTGTCTAATTTAACAACATTGTAAAGGATTGAAAACCCGTGGCTTCCGACGATGTAGTAGTCAATACATCAAACCATATACAATCATATATTGAAGAATCACGTTATACATGTATGTTATTATTCATGTTATCCGGCTCAGTTTGACTATATGTGTAATTGTTTTACATGTAATGACATGTTTTTACTTTATAACAAAACGAGTCTCATTTATAATTATTTAAGATTAATTTCTTTCTAAAATGTCTTCATGTTTATCTTCATAAACTCAGCTGATATTTCTACAGTTGGTGAATATCTCACACCAATGCTATCCTTTTAAATAATGTAAGACTGTTATATGTATGTTGTAAATATTTAAAAAAGTTCTTATCTCAATTACATGTACATGCATATGGAAATAAAAACTTGTAGTTTATATCGTAGTTTTGAAATCTATTTTTTCATTTCTTTTTTTTAAAATGCAACAGCAAATCAGGAACGGTCTACCTCAGAGTATACCTTGAATCATTCATTGTCGACCACTCTTATGTACGTTTATCGATATGAGAAGCAGTAGACTGAATTCGATGCATATATAGTTTTTGAGAAAAGAAACGATTGAATCGTCAATTTATGTCATTGATGCTCGGATTTACACAGAAAGTAGTCGGTGGTGAATGTTCCTTGAACATGTACATATCAAATATGCATGAATCGCAGCCAGAAAGTTGTGGCAGATGAGCTGGTCTAAACGTTATTAAAAATGGCGACTGTGACGAGCCTTGTTATTACTATAGTACTGGTGATAATTATATTATAAAAAGTAGTATTAAGAACGGCAGGCGCTTGTGTTTGTTTACTTATCTATTCACAAATGTCAACTGTGTTCAATAATTCGGCAATAATTATACACCGCCACACACCGAAGCAGCGGAATTTTGTATAAATGTTCGGAGTTTGCATAAATCTTGTAAAACTAATAACTAGTTGTGGATTTTCTATGGAACACATTATTAAGCAAATCTACCGATTTAAATAAACTAGCTGAATAAATATCATTGTTTTCTTTTTCTCCCTTTGGGTCAAAAAAATTGTCTACAAGTATAAAGGACTGACCTGGTCGGGATGCAGTTAATATTTCAGACAAAATATTAGGCAGAAGACTATATCTCAATACAAATGGAAACATCCAATTCAGCTGATTCGTTTCGAGACATATAAAAAACGGTCCATGGTGTTTGTCACATTCATTTTAGTTCTGTACATTTAATATTACAAATGTAATGAAAAACTTTACGAGAGCTTTGTTTACAAAACATAAAATTGTTAGCTTTGTAACTCGTTTTAATCTGACGAATGACACTGTCATTTTGATTGCCTTTTGAAAATCCTCTACCGATGCATTATTAACATTAAAAGCGAAAATTTGGATCAAAATTGTGACCATGAACCGAATTGAATAACTCATAAGTTTCAATTCATTCTGTATGTGTCACATGTTGTAGATTCATAAACAATAACTCTGTATGATGGTGCACCTGTTCTGAAATAAACTGGTTCTCATCGCCATCTTTACAAAAAATGCATTTTTAATTGTGCAACATGGTGTCAGAAGAAACGAATTTTTAGACGGGGTCACGTGCCCCGTCTATTAGTTTACTGTCAGCTGTAGTATCAAACCGGAAGGTACGCGCGTAGAACACATGAATTGGGTCTACGCGTAAGAAAATAATGCAGAAACTTTTCATGCATTTCAGTAAATATGTATTTTAAAAACACGCATTAAATCGTTTTAAGTCCTGTATGTATAAACCAAATTCTATGAAGAAAATAAACAGATAGCTTGATTGATCAAAATATTTTTGCTCGGGTTCAATAGTTGTAGTGATTTGTGGAATGAGTTGCGTAACTGAATGCACAACGCCGTCGACGATTTAGTTGGTGGACGAGCTCATTAATCAATAGAAGAGGTTGAAGGTTTCCAAACGCAATGTGCAGTTTTGGAAAGTTGTGAATTTTATTTTAACAATCTATCACCTGAAAAATACCGAACTTCATGAGTGAGCCGAGGTTAAAATCTGGACGGGTTATACATAGATGTCATACATATTAAATAGGTGTTTCATTAGCTTCCAGTTTACTTGCGGTATGGCTTCTGTTCATCTCTAAAGGAATTTGGTACATAGAAAATAAAAAATCTGTTAAAGAACCAAGTCAAATGTTAATGTTCATGTTTTCCGGCTTAGTTGGAATATATAATCATGTAATCTTTATTATGTAATGAGACATAGGTTTACACTTTTTCCTATATTTTACGACGGACAAAACCAATCATATCCATGATTTTAAAGAATTCTTCATCAATATCTTAATGACTCTAATCAGAAACTCAGCTGATCTTTCTCCCATCGGTAAATATCTCGCACCAATACCGTATATCAGTTTTTTTCCGCGTCATGTTTTTCCTCGAATCAGAACCTAGCACGGTATATAAAATTTACGCGAATCAAATTTTCACTATTTCAAAGTTACATTGTAAGTATAATTCACGATTGTTTAAACCTGTGAGGTAAGAGGGGAAAATTATCTAAGTTGTCGCTCTTTGAAATGAAAAATTCGGACAAAGAAACCATTTACACGATTTCCTTAATGTGAAATAATTACCGATAATTATTTTCAGATACACAAACAGTCATAAATAAATAGATCATGTACCGTTACATATACCGGTAGCCCAAGTATAATTAGACATCGGTTTACACAAGGAAAGCGACCGTTTTAATTAGCTTGTCAATGGATTATTAAATAAACAACGAGGCTTACAAATCTATTATCTGGCGCTTGTCCTCCGATCCCGCAATTTGTACCCCTAACTAAACAAATTGAACATAGTTCACCGTACTTTTACTTACCTGTGTACTTTATCAGGCTATTACAAAAACAAAATTTTGTATCAAATTTACGCTGATTTATTTTCCGCGATTCGAAAATCGTCGCGAACAAAGCGGAAAGTTTTAATTTACCGCGTGGCAGTACATGTAAATAAATATGACTTACTACAAATGTTTATCGTAGTATTAAAATCAGATATACAAATCCTTTATTGTAGCGCTTCGAAAAAATTTAAATTAAATCGCTTTCGAAATTTAAGTTCATTTTTTCCAAGACACGCATGAAAATGTGAGCTTAATAGACGATAGTATATTGAAAGGACACAGATCCCTGAAATGACAATTTCCTACAACATTTGTTAATTTTTCTGTTATAAGCGTTAACTTTGCATATACATGTATTAGAAATTTTAAAATCGAACTAGACGTGCGTGTACGAGTTGACATTGCATTTACAAAATAGATACATCGAATCACACACCGTATTGTTGACATATACATAACAAAGCTATAAGCCTACATTAATGCTAATAACTTTACTACACTCTCCTTAGTTAGAATAATCTAACTGTGTATCGAAAAAGGCCCTCACCACAGTTAGAATGCCTCCCATATACCTTTAATGCAATATAAAATTGCAAAATCGCTCCGAAACGATTTTGGAGAAGATTAGTGAAGTCAGAATAATCATAAAAACCTTTTTGTGACTGTAAATACATTTCATCTAAAATGTAATCCATATCATGGAAGAATACAACACTTTTTTGCCAATGTACACATATTTTTTTTGCTACAGAGACAATACACGGAACGCATTCTATCGTTAAACCGGGTCCGTAAGACATTTATCATTTTAACATAAAAACAGTCTATCTTCACTCTCCTTAGGAATATAATGTGAATTTTTTGCATGAAATCAAATAATTAAAGTAAGTACATGTATTAAGTTTGTTATTTTAAAATTTCTCCCATAAGAAATCACAAATATATATGAACAAAATATATAAAGAATTTCCAATGAAAATTTACACTTATTTGTATTATCGTTTCTGAGTTTGTTCATGCAAATATGATATTGTTGAAACATGAACTAAAGATCCTTTTAGCATGAATGTAATGCGCACGCGCAAGATTGTAAAATCCAAAAAATCCAGATGATTTCCGGGATTTTTTTAGGAGTTTTCGTTGATTATTAATTAGCGAAGCTTAGCTGAGAAAAAAAAACAACAAATTGGTAATCTTCAAGTACCAATGATGTTTAAAATTTTCGGTATTAAAGCCCAAAAATTCGAGTCTATTATTTTAATATAGTAGTATAGCTAATTCTAAATTAATACCTAAAATTAACAATTTATAATTGTTTTACAATAATTATTGCATTTTCAATTGTCAGTTAAACTTATTACCGCCATGTCAATAGTTTTTCCTAGATATGAAACCAACTCTCCTTCTTTAGCACTAAGTAACTGATCTGGCCCCGAGGTTATAAAACTTTTTTGAGTACGATCTCGTACTCCAAATCGTACTCCGTGCTCCAAATCGTACTCCTACTCAAGATATCGAGGTTATAAAACTTTTTCATACTCCTACTCGTACTCCGGCTGAGTACAAAAATGCAATTTTCTGAGTAAGCTTTGAAGCTTTCTCAAAGTCGTACTCAAGACATTTAATCTAAATAGAATGCAGTGCAAATATATGATATTGTTCATATTGTAACATTGCTGTATTATACGCTCTAATTTAATCATATTTACATGTATATAAATTAAAATGGAACGTTTTTACCATTTTATTAATGACATATCTAGATATAAAGGAGGTGAATTTAAGAGTAGGGGCGAACTGCAACCAAGATTATCAAAATAACTTTTAGATAGTTTGCTTCATTAATTAATGTACATATACATGTATAACTACGTACAAAATACTACCGTTGAATAGCTCTACTTTTTAGGAATTCTGTTTTTTGTCAAATACGACCCATACACCCCATCATTAAAAACAACGAAATCAATGTACATGTATCGTTATTAATCAATTTCAATCAGATGTACTTGCTGGGTCCATTTTTTGATTATAGTGAAAATGTAGGTTAGTTCTAAACATTACAAAGGATGGGGGATGCATAAAAGTCTAACGCTTTCTATTACTTACTTATTAATCAATTATCATTTATGTTGCATGCCACAAAACTTGGAAAGGGAAACATTTTATAGAATAAGCGGTAAATCAGTGGCGGAGTAAAGGAGGTCGCACCCGGCGTCCCCCCCCCCCCACAGCCCTAAACAAAATTGTCCAAATAAAGTTAAATCATACTCCTTCTGGCAAAGAAAATGTACAACTTGCGAGTCTTAATTATCTTTTTTTTTTAACTTGGGGGATTTCTCTACAGTAGACTGTTTCAATGGTGCAATATGAAGAAAACGCGTGTGTTCAATGGTGTAACTAAAAAAACCCAGGAAAAAAACATTTTGGTTACGCTGTCCTTGGGTTCAAATATGACCAGTCACCCATATACCCACCTTTAAGTAATTGGTTATACTAACTAGTGCTTTAACGACTCTTCCATTGTTATTATAATATAAGCTGGTATATATAGTTATCTTATATTAAAACTTCATTAATTTACATTGTCCCATTGAACTTGGTTTTTAAACTGATTAAATTACAGTCATTCGAAAGAAAAAAAAAATAAAAGGATATGTTTCTTGGATTTCTACAAGACAGAGGAATTTGATGACTGTAGGTCTTAAATCTACAAACCTTTAAAAATTGTAAATAATTTTATTACTTTAAGTATACCGGTAATCACGAGAAGAAATATCTCAAACGTCTATTTAAAGACTTCCTTTTTACCCTACAAAATCTCTAGAATCCTGGAGCTTCTGGGGCCGGCTTTGCCCCCTGGGTCACCAACAGGACTTTGCCCTAGACCATCTGGAGGCCACAAAGCGGCCTCTCCAGACTCCCTGTCTTATACTGACGCCCACTCTAACTTCACATTCTGGATCTACCCCTGGAACTAAATATTTTTAAGAGGAGTTGGTGTGTTTTTTAAATTTTCATAAAACAGTTACTGTCTGCATGTGGAAAATATTGGCTTATAAATCGCCTTTCCTTTGTAGTGTCAAAAACGCTGTGAAATTTAGAGTAATTTTGAACAAGGTTCATTTTTTTTATCTCGAAATATCGATAATAAAAACCTATTTTGAAAGTTAACAAAAAGCAATCTTACTTGGAAATATAGAA
The DNA here is from genome assembly GCF_963853765.1 of Magallana gigas. Taxonomy (NCBI): domain Eukaryota; kingdom Metazoa; phylum Mollusca; class Bivalvia; order Ostreida; family Ostreidae; genus Magallana; species Magallana gigas. The sequence goes on from NC_088860.1 coordinate 42,202,738, forward strand.
AGTAATCAAGAATCAGCAGTAAGTAATTAAAACGCAGGTTAAAGGGCGTTAGATGTAAACATAAAGATAATATTTCGAATTTTTAAGTTTTGTATTGGCAATATTTTTAAAATTATGACGTACATATTTGGCTTCCTAGGTGACCATACATACTACATGTAGCTGCAGAGATCTAGATGTATTCTTTGTCTAATATAGGCCACAACTTCTTTTTAATTTTACTACGGAAAGGTAGAGTATCCATTCCGAACCATCTACCAGTATTTGATTTTTATTTTCCAAATATTAAAGAAATTTTACCATGGAACATCACCTACCTTACGATCTTTATTATTTATTTCGAATTAAAACATCGAGAGCATAGACATGTCTAAGTATACGTAAGGTGAAATGCATTGTTTGGTTTAACATTTGATTATAAACGCTCGAATATAAGGATGGTGGGTCCCGGTGACCCCATAGTCTTAAGTATTATATTAGTATCTTTCTACAAATAAAATTTGGTGTTATGACATCAAATTTTATTCTTAAATACACAGTTATGGAAAAACATTAAGTATGATCGACGTATATATTCTGCTTGAGAATTCGGGTAATTTACAGTTAATTAAAAGCTTGTTTATGTAAAAATAAAAAAAAGATAAAAAAAAAAAAAAAGATAACACTTAAATTAATCATAACCCGCATGATAAAAGCTAGAATTTATGAGAGAGAGAGAGAGAGAGAGAGAGAGAGAGAGAGAGAGAGAGAGATTTGAAGGGGATTATTGTTATTCTATGCAATCGATTGAAAATACATGTACTACTTAAAACAGCTTCTTTGCATTTTCATGTGAGAGATTTTTCTCTATATAGCTTAGCTGTGGGAATATTCATCTCTTAAATTGTTTTATTTTATTAGCAAGTAACTATTTAGATAATTCATATAGCTATTCCTTTTTTATCTAAAGTAACCAAATATCTATGTCAAATGCATCAAAATTAACACATGTATTTCGAATTTTAAAGATGAATAGGAAAAGGCTTGCTCAAAAATATCAATGGACGTTACTTAAGATTAAAAATGACACAGTATGTATATATAAATTCTAAACACACATTTTCAAGCCTTGACTAAGTGAGAAAAACTTGAACCATCAATAAAACCCCACAAAAAGGGGTACAGCAACTTTAGTACACAGTTTCCTTGAACACGTTGTTTCGGTTTAACGTGGTCCTCAAATTGGAAATTTCAAAAATATTTCAATTAGTGAATTTTCTTAAACTCCTGTGCACATTCCCAAAAATATTAAAATGAGAAACTTTACGTGTGTCTTTGGCTTCTGGCATATGTTCATTGATGCAATTCCAACATCCACCACCACCCCACGCCACCCCTTCAAGATATTAGATGTTTTTTTCTCACAAGAATTTTAAAAGGCAAATATAGTACTAAGTATGTTGCAATTAAATTGGAATACCCATATAATTTCCTTAGTGTATACTATATGAGTGAAAATAAACGGATTTCTCAGTATCTTTGTGATTTTCCCAAGTATATGTTTCTATTTTTGAATTAAACTCTTCCCTGTTTTCCCTAATACAGGGACTGCTCACTAAATATCTTAAGAGATATCCACTTGGGGGCAGTGACTTTCCAGTTTTGTATTGGCGTCGTTTCTGACCTTTTCCTGGCATGTAAAATATCAAAATCGTATAAAAGCCAGGAAAACTTAAGATATATCGAACTAAATTCTATATTGAAATACTCTCTTCATATCCGTGTAAATTCTTACTTCTTTCTTTTATATTCATATCGTTCCTTACAACATAATTATACTTAATCATCACATGCATGAATCACTATCTGAGTCTCATGAGAGAGAGAGAGAGAGAGAGAGAGAGAGAGAGAGAGAGAGAGAGAGAGAGAGAGAGAGAGAGAGAAAGATTTGACATAAACACAAGACACATCTCCATGCTTGCAGATGGAGAAGATAATATGTACATGTAAATAATGTGTTACATTTTGTTGATAAATAATTAATCTGAACACATGTACAGTTTGCCTACATGCCAGGACTATTTACATGAATTACCGTTCTCTGTCTTTCTTCAGAGACGTAAAATTTCATCGATCGGCTTTTGGAGCATACTCCAAATAGTACTCAGCGGAGAACATACTCCAAAACTTTTATAACCTTGGTATTTAAAGTCGTACTCATCGGAGCATATACTCGGAGTACGGAGTATGAGTATGAGTACGAGTATGAAAAAAGTTTTATAACCTCGGGGCCTGGACAATTGTCTTATTTTTGTAATCAGTCCTTTAACTGATATATCTGTACATTTATCATTGAATGTCTTTTGTATTCTTTGCTTTATTTTAAACGACATATATAACAGCCAATCAAGAATGGTCTACCCGAAAATATGACGCGATTCATTCACTTTTGGTTTCCATTTTCTAGTTTTATCGATTTGAAAAGCAGTTGAATGAATTCGGAGTATGAGTTTACACAAAAAGTAGTAAGGGGTGAACAAATTTCTTTTTACCTATTAATTTTACATGAATCGCTGCAAAAAATCGTATCAGATAAGTCCGTCTAAGAAATCGAAATGGCTATTGTGACGAACTTTTTTATTGTTATAGTACTTGGAATAATATTATTGTAAAAAGAAATATTTCTAACGTCAGGTGCCTGTGTTTGTTATCGGTATACAAATGTTAACTTTGTTCGGTAATTGAGCAGTTTGAGAGTTTTCATAAACCTTGTATAACATATACCGTCCGACTTGTGGATTTTTCCTTTGAACACAAAATTAAATAAATCTTATGATCTTAATTATCTACCTAAATTTAGTTAATTTGATTTTCTCGGTTATTTGTAGTTTTTAAAAAAAATCCTTGGGGTCTTATCTTACATACCGTTGTGTCAATTTTCTACAATTATGAAAACACAGTCCTGGCTGGGATTAAGTAAAATTTAGACAGTAGAAAGTATCAGGCAATTGCAAAAAGACGAATTTTAACAAACTATGTTGAAACAATGAATTCAAACTCACAATTTTTGGAACATCTTTGAGGAAAACGTAGACAATTACAAATTCAAACTATTAAGACCCCGTCTTTCGGTACTTTCAGTACTTTGATTACGAATGAAACGCCTACCGCCGCCCCCTGGACTTACGCTGACTAGCAGAGAATTGAAGGAGATTTAAACATCAGTACGATGTTTTCGCCGTTGAGCGAGCGGAATGGCAAGTAAAGTAGATAAAATTCAGGATATGACCCTACTCCAATTTATGGGACCGGACGCCATTGATGTTTGTATTACTTTTACGTGGACCGAAGATGAAGATAAGACAAAGTTGGTGGATATCACGAAAAAATTTAAGGAATACTGCAACCCGAAAAAAACGTGACTTATGAGAGACACGCCTTTCACACGAGAACTCAGAAGGAAAACGAACCTGTCACAGAAATTCAACAAAAGGCAAATGTATGTGAATTCGGTAAACTGAACGATTCTTTGATTAGCGATAAAAAAAGTTTGTGGCATCCGAAGTGATTCCGTGTGTGCTAGACTACTAAGAGAGCCTGAACTCGCACTACAGAGCGCCATAGACAATTGCAGAGCAGCCGAAGTCTCTAAAGCGCACCTCAGAGAGATTTGAGACCAGAAAACGTACACGCGGTGAAACGCAAGAAACAGAACTACAAACAAAGAGTAGCAAAGCCCGAGCCAGTAATTCGATATAAGTACTGCAGAAAAGACCACACTAGAAAGCTAACCATTGTCAAGCTTACGGCAGACTTTGCAGTAAATGTAATCAGAAAAACAATATGCAGCAGTGTGCAAGTCTGTGATTCCTCCAACACCACTTTATTCCAAACATAGGAAACCAAGAAATCGTCAGATTCATCAGATTAAAGAAAGTAAAGAAGACAGTGATGACAACCTTTTCATGTACTCGCTTGACTCAGGAAAAGAAGATGACTGAACTGTGCAAATACTAGTTAACGATGCAATACCGATATACTTTAAGGTGCTCAGTGTAACTATAATAAAGTTGATTCAGTTTTGAATATAATGGTGTTTATACATGTATTTGTGTTCTTCTATATTTTTGTCATGAATGGTTTTCCGTATGTGAGTGACGGATGTATGGTCAATAGAGGGTCCGGTAACGACATCAGCAGAGTGCCACGTTTTTGCAGTTCCTGATTTTAGATATGGTGAATATCTCCAGTAAGTTACAATGCTGGTGAGAAACGGCCTTATTAGTCACAATGTTTATTTTCAGTGCATAAGGGTGTTTGTTGCAATTTTCGTACCACAAACTAGGCGCTAGACGCAAATTGTCATATGCAGGGTCATGTGGGTAACATACAAATGTCGAGAACACATGCTGCGTTCAGCTGGGGGCAATACTTCTATTAGAAGTGGTCGTAGAGCAAGCGAGAGCCCTGTGAGTCCGGGGCTTGCAGTCAAAATTTAAAACACGAGGGACAGGCAGTTGAACGAGGGAAAGAGCGTCTCAGGTGCGTGGTGTCATGAACCTGAGTGTGAACCACGTGACTCAGTGATTCGAAGCACAAATATATTACCGAATAATTTTTCTGCATTCATTTAAAACTTTATTATGAAGGTGGTCCTACAATATATACAGTAGTTTCCTATCATATCGCGGGTTCTATGGCATTGCGGTATTTCTGTTTACGAATAGTAGCACGCGCTATTCTGCCTGGTGCAGGCAGATAGCTAACCTTGCACAACGCACAACGCAAACAAAAGTCACACGGGTTTCATAGTTTATTTTGTGTGGAAAACGTTGCCGTCGTGAATACTATTGGTAAAAAAACTACAACAAATAGAAATAACAAATTACTAAATAGGAAAATATAGAACCTTACTTCATACATAGAAAAAATATGTAAATTACTTAAATTACTAGACCATAATGGCGTGCCATACTTTTGAGAATGTTTTATCTGCATAATAAAATTGTCATCTGTAACTAAACTTCAAAAATACAATTAAATACTGACAGATTTAAGCAATTACTTCAATAAAAAAGACTTACTTAGTGGCTCGAGGCACGCATCTAACCAGATTGAAGACTATAGACAAAGTGAGACCGGACTGGTCAGTAAGGCTGACAGGAAGTGAGTGATTGACCAGATATACGTTGTAGTTAACTTGTACCAAAAAGGATTACCGGATATACTAAACTCAGAGTGGTTAACTTGTACAAAAATATTTCTGAAGAATTTAAATTTTAAACTATAGACAGCACACTCCCCGTCTGATATGAAAATATCACTTAAAGGCATAAACCGTACTCTGTTCACAAAAAGTTGTTCATGAAACTGTTTTTGTAAATTGTCACAACACAATAAGCATTAAATGGAATGACACAAAAATATAATTTCAGAAATCGGACGCACATATATACGCGACTGTCCATCTTTGATAACGCGAACTTCAAGTTTGCGCACAAGTCCATCTTTGCTAGGAAACACTCTTTCAACAAGTCCTGTCGGCCAATGGTTGCGATGTGCATCACGGTCCTTCAAAAGAACGACATCACCAACTTGGATGTTATCTCGAGTGTCTTTCCATTTTCGTCGCACTTGTAGACTCTGCAGGTATTCATTTTTCCAACGACACCAAAATTTCTCCGCTAGAGACTGAACAAATTTCCATTGAATGTTATAAACTTCGCTGACACTGAGATTTTTAAAATCCTCGTTTGAATCAACGGTTTTTTGAGTAAGTAAAACAGCTGGAGACAAAACGCAAGGTGCTTCAGGGTCGGTGGATACAGGTACCAGTGGACGGGCGTTGACTATCGCTGTCGCTTCAGCCATAAACGTGCTAAGGACTTGATGGGTAATTCTTGTGTGCTTAGAAATCCGCCAAGATGTTATTTCTAGCAAAACTCAAATTACAACTGAGATCGTAATTTTTTACTATTCTGCCTGGTGCAGGCAGATAGCTAACCTTGCACAACGCACAACGCAAACAAAAGTCACACGGGTTTCTTTGTCAGTTTCAGGATTGATGAGAGGGTAGACAGTTTTGATCATATCCGAAGAATTTTTCAACCATTGGGGTCCAGTTATCCAGCGCTGTAGAGATGTGGTAATTGTTGTATGTGAATATCTTGTTGCAACATCAGCTGGATTTTTGTCAGTTGAGACGTAAGACCACTGAGACGGAGTCGAGACTTTGTGAATTTTTTCCACACGGTTTGTAACATACACACAAATTCTACGGGTTTTGTTACAAATGTAACCCAAGACGATTCTACTGTCAGTATAGTAATGAAATCGATCTTGAGGAATCTTCAAGTAGTCACAAACTGCTTCTCCTAACTCTGTGGCGAGAACTGCTGCGCACAGTTCGAGTCTCGGTATTGTGTGACCTTTCAGAGGTGCCAGTTTAGATTTTCCCATTAGAAATCCAAGAGAAGTTTCTCCAAATTCATCTGTCACTTGAAGATATGCCACCGCAGCTATCGCATGTTCTGACGCGTCTGAAAAGACATGAACATCCACTTGATGAGCCAAAGAAATGGAAGTGGATACAATCATTCGGGGAACTCTAAAGTTGATTGTATCAATGAATCAATCCAGATTCGCCATCTTCTCAAATGTTCCTCCGTAAGTGGTTCATCCCAGTGACATCCAGGAGATACAAGTTCACGGTGTAGAATTTTTCCACTGATAGTGACTGGAGAAATAAATCCCATTGGATCAAAGATACGGTTCATTGTCGATAGAAGGCCTCTGCGGGTGTAAGGTGTTTCAGCATTAGAGATTTTGAACACAAACGTATCACAGTTTAAGTCCCACTGCATTCCTAAACTGTGTTGTACAGGTAAGTTGCATATGTCTGCACAATGATTTAGTTCCTTCAAATCGCTTCCTAGGTCATCTATAGGAAATGATTTCATCACATTCACACTGTTTGAAGCGATTTTGTGGAGACGAATGTTTCCGTTGTTTTTCAGTGTTGCTTGTGTTTTTCTCATCAGGTTGATTGCTTCTGATTCTGTAGCAAGCGACGTCAGTCCATCATCGACGTAAAAGTTGTTGTAAACAAATTTACGAACATCATCGTCACCAACAGATGATGCTTTTCGAAGTCCATAGGTGGCAACAGCTGGAGATGGTGTGTTACCAAAAACGTGAGCTTTCATTCGGTATTGTATTAAAGGTTTTTCAAAGTTGTTATCCTCGTACCAAAAGAATCTGAGGTAATCACGATGATCCTCATGAACACGAAATGCATAAAACATTTGCTGAATGTCACCACTGATAGCAATTGCATTTTCACGGAAACGCATGAGGATTCCAACAAGGTTGTTTGTTAAGTCTGGTCCAGACATTAACACACTGTTCAATGAAACGTCTTGAAACACAGCCGACGAGTCGAATACTCCTCGGATTTGATCCGGTTTTTTCGAATTGTACACCCCAAAAAGGGGTAAATACCAGCATTCCCCAGGTATGTCGGAAGGAGCAACTTCTGCTGCCCCACTAGCTAAGACTTTTGACATGAATGCAAAGAAGTGTTGACGTTTGTGATGATCTTTCTTTAAACTTGTGTTGAGGATCAAAGCACGTTTCCAGGCCTGTGAATAATTGTTAGGCATCACTGGTTTTGACTCCTTGAAAGGTAATGGTGCGGACCAAAAACCATCAGTGTCTTTGTGGAACTCTGCGTCCATAAGAGCTACAAACTTGCGGTCCTCAACAGAAGGTCCAATCTTGTTGTCAAATGGTGTTCGTATGAATATGTCATCATTGTCCTTGACATTGATATTGTTGTGACACACTGGAAAGGTGGTGCACCTTCCGTCATTAAGAATGTGCGCTTTGTTTACATTCACGTCCTTTGGAGGATGAACTTTACCAATACAAATTTCACCAATGACGACCCATCCTAGTGGAAGACGTTGAGCAAAGGGTTGACCTTGGCTGCCAGTAATTTGGTCGCGCACATGATGTACAATCGATTTCAAACAGGTGGTAAAATTTCTCTTCTGGATGGAAAGTTTTACGCCTGTCATTGAACAATAGCATTGCAAAAGGTAACGCCCACCGATCCCGAAAAAAGCAAAAACGATTGACTGTGTTCACCCACCGGAACGTGTTCAATACACAAACTCATTATTTTTTCCCTCGTTTCACTCCTCCGAAAATAAATCTTTTCTTGTCCAATTTAAAAAACAACAACAAAATGAAATAGGTTAGGTGCGTTCGTTACAAGATCGCATTTAATAACAATTAGACACAAATAATATACAATAATTGCATACCATATAAACAAACATGTAAATTGTGCAATACAGTGTACAGGGCGGGTAGGGAGGGATACTATCAACTCCTTACAATCTTGTAACGAACGTCGCAATGACCAAAATCACGCATGAAAAACTATTTATACTACGCGCCAAGTCACTCGTGCGTGACGAAACTACTAATAATAGAATAAAGATTTCCGTATTGTCGTAAAATCAAAAACGTTAAGGTGGATCTCTACACCAAATAAGTGTAGGAGATTTTTGTTGCATGCATTTGTTACTAATACTCGCCACAATATTCAACAATAATAGACCTCAAAATACAATACTCTATTTTCTAGAGAAATTTTAAAATATCAGTCTGGTTCCATATAACCCCTTATTTATCAATTTTTTAAACATTTCTGTTTTAAAATTCTTATGAAAGTGAAATGTCATTAAAGTTAGAAATAAAAGACAAAATCATCGTGAATGAAGTTTGTATGATTTTTATTGGAATCCACATAAATATGAAACTTAAATATAAAAAAATTCTTTTAAGGCAAACTGCTGGACAAAATCCCTCAAAAATCTGAAAATATAAACATTATTCGTTGGTTAATAGGATGAAAAAAAGAAATTGAGTGAAATTGAATGAAATTGAAAAATTAAAGAAAATACTGAATTATTATGAAAGATCCTGTTTAAGAGTTGTCTTTCTTTATTTTACATGGTCTCAAATATCTTGGGACCATTTTTTAATTAATAAAATTAACGAAGAAAAAAAAAGGGGGGGGGGGGCAAGTCTATGCTGAATTTGAATATATAAGATTTGTAGTGCTTATGATAATATTTGAAGATGAAAAGTTATATTTTTGATGAACACCTTATATATACTAACTATTCAAAACAAAATATTAGTAGTAAAATTGCTTTTTACTTTTTTATATACAATAGCAATTATAAACAACAACCATACGCATATTAATACATACATTAGATGTCCATAATGATAAACATGTATGTGTGGAAATGAAAAACATGCTCCTGTTAAGAATTCTGTCCCTATCTCAATTGGCTTGCAAATACGGGCTTCCACTGCTATTGCTACATGTACCTAGCTTTTTCTATTTAAATAAAAATACATAAGTTTAATGTCTAAGTTTCAAAGCAAGTCGTTTACTGCAAATGTTTTACATTTGGGAAACTGGGATCAATTCAAGAGATCGTACTTACGGTACTTTTGTTTTATATTCATCATACATACATGTATATAGTTTAAGTGAAAATATGATATCTGCTTACCTATACCGATAATCCGTCACAAATGTATGATCGTCTGTTGCAGATGACATGACTAAAATGTATTGCCAATAGCGGTGAAACAGTAAATTATTTAAATTCCACGTTTTCCGTACAAAACAGCTGATAATCAATGTTAGTTGAAAGCTTTAAACAGGAAGAAAATTGACATACATATAAGCGTTTTGGTGACTTTATTTCTATATCATCTCCCTCGTTAGAAGAGTTCAATTTAACGGTGTATAGCTATTTTGTACCACGACACAATATTAATAATCCGGAACAAAATGGCGTTTCGAACGGATGTCAGACATGTTGTGACGATGTAGCCTTCCACCTTAAGAAATTCATATACAAAATTCGATTTACGTCTCAATGTCATAATTGCACCAAAAATCCCGTCAGCCACGTGACCGATCGAGATGATCTCCCCCTGAAGAAAAGAAAACTTAATTTAAGACTTCGATATTTTCCGTTATTACTTTATGGTTGATTAAAAATAAAAAAAGACGTGTGTGAATCATGTAAGACACTTAGTGTAGATATTTAATTTCAATAAACTAACAGGTAGTTAACTTATTTATTATACGAATTTTGTTTTATTCAGTTTTCCTTTAAAATGTTAACTAATACAATATATATATGTAAAATGAATTGGATTAAAAGAAGAATCCGTTGATTCGAGTTATATTTCATTTCAAAATTCTCTCTCTCTCTCTCTCTCTCTCTCTCTCTCTCTCTCTCTCTCTCTATCTCTCGTAATGGCTACAAAAGATTGCTTTTAAAATTGCAAGTTTTACGTTAATCACCTATTTTACTTAAATGTAAAATATTTGCTTTGTTCAAAATGCAATGTCTATAAATAAAATGTACGACTTTGAATTTTACTTTTGCCAAGATTTTTCCTTATTTTAAGGGGATTCCGTTTTTTTCTTAATTTTATCAAATTGAATAATTTATCAACAACAAATTAAGGAAGCGCAATTACATATTAATTTAAAAATGACTTATGGGAAAAGATATAATGTCCGGGTAGTGCTGTTGTAAGCGCATTCACATCTCACCGCTGCGATCCGAGTACGATCCCCGTGATCAGTAGTGGTTGTACGTAAGAGGGTATGGTGGTCGCCCGCTCGGACACGTGGGTTTTCTCCGGGCACTCTGGCTTCCTCTCAATGTGGACTAGAAAACGTCTTCAGTTTCTTATACGTTCTAGTGGGTGAACACAGTCAATCGTTTTTGCTTTCTTCGGGATCGGTGCGCGTTACCTTTTGCAATGCTATTGTTCAATGACAGGCGTAAAACTTTTCATCCAGAATAGAAATTTTACCACCTGTTTGAAATCGATTGTAGTTCATGAACAAAAGTCAAAATAGGACAAACCATTAACCAAAAATAGGGGGTTGCTACATGTATATTGTTATTTAAATTTAGGTTTCTTTGTAATTCACGATAACTACATGTACCAGAAGAATCTGAGATTTACTCAGAATTTGGACAACATTGGATATTAATTTTACAGTTGGTACCAACTGGTTGATATATCATTTTTTTATTTCTTTGGTGAACATTTTAAATATCACACTATGTGCACGAAAAGGAACATGTATGGAAGAGAGTACCAGCAAGGCATTGGACTAAGTACTGACTTTAGATCTTTGCTAATTCAGGATTTAATTGACCGTGGATGTGACAGTGCAAGTGGTAAGGTACCCTGGGGAGCACTAAGTGCCACTGCAAAAAAATTTAAAGTTTCGGTGAAAACGGTAAATAAAATCTGGCGACGTTTTGTTGAGCACGGAACATGCACCGAAAAAATGCGAAACAAAAGCGGACCACGTAAACTTACGGAACCAGACCAAAGATTTATTGAATGTTTAAAGCGAGAAACTCCGTCCATGTCATGCAAAGAAATTCAAGAAAAACTAAGAAGATATTCCCCCGTGTCTGGAGAGGTATCTCTACCAACTATAAACCGTTGTATATTGAAAAACCTAAAATTTACATACAAAAGGCTAAAGTACTCTCGCATTGAAAGGTTTACAAATGATAATATGATTTACAGTCAAGCTTACATCGACTTTTGCCAAACAAAAACCACACGACAAATTAAATTTATGGACGAAAGTGGTTTCAAACTTACAAACGCAAATCGCACATACGGTCACTCTCGGAGGGGGGAACCGTGTGTTGAAATAGGCAGGTTTGTAAAAGACAGAAACTTAACATTAAATTTATTAATAGGGAAAGACTGCGTGCTTTATTACAATTTTGTCGATGGCTCTTCAAATATGTATACATATTTAAATTTTTGGGAAGAAGCGGCTCAGAATCAAGACGAGTATGGCAGAGCAGTTCTCATTCCAGGAGATTTTGTTGTCGTCGATAATTGCCCGATACACAGAAACAATTCAGAAAGAGTTCTTCGTCATTATTTCGGAATGCAGGGTGTGCAGTACGGATTTCTACCTGTATATTCGCCTGATTTTAACCCAGTTGAAAATTGTTTTCTTAAACTAAAAAAAATATTGTCGCAAGAAAAATACTTACCATATTTACAAGTAAGTCTAAAACTTGCCATAACACAAGCCTTGAAGGAAATTTCATCGAATGATATCAGGCAGTTTTACCGACAAACAGGATATCTCAATGTATGACAATGCAATTTGAATGTGTAATTCGTGTACATGTACAGGTATATCCATATTTTTCATAAAAGTGCACTGAAAATTAAAAAAGAAACAAATGAAACCTAAGAATTGTTTATTTAGACTTGTTATTATCAATTTTTTCATTAACTTCGAAAACGTGCACTTGTTCATGTTTTTGAGAATGGTCTTAAACACACACACACACGAACGCGCACGTGCGTGCGTGCGTGTGTGTGTGAAAATGTATTACAGGAGTTTCTGTATTGAAAACGTTCCAGTGGGTGAACACAGTCAATCAGTCTTGCTTTCTTCGGGATCGGTGGGCGTTACCTTTTGCAATGCTATTGTTCAATGACAGGCGTAAAACTTTTCATCCAGAAGAGAAATTTTACCACCTGTTTGAAATCGATTGTACATCGGGTAAGTCACGTCCTATGAGCAGTTCAACATTCACATTGCGATCTAGGGGTGGTATGAAAGGTGCAATGCATTGTAGATGCGGTTGTGATTGAGCGACTTTGGGAGTAGGTATTTCAAGATGCTCACTAGGAATAGAATCACATTCAATGACTTCCGGTAAGTTGAATGTAGTTGTACCATCCAAGGCTTTGACACATAATCCGTTCACACGGCGTCCAGCGACTGTCGTTACACCGGAGCATGACGTAAGAGTGTAACTGTCTCCTGTAACTCCGAGTCGATCTATCAAATAAGGGGACACCAACGTCCGGTTGCTCTGGTCATCGATTTTCGCATAAACACGGATAACTTTCGCATGATTTGATTGACAAAACACGTCCACTAATACGATCTTCCCGCAAGAACGACTCCCATGTTTTCCTTCTTCATACTCCCCACCATTGCTTAAGGCAGTTTTCGCTGTTGAGACTGGCGTAGGGGATTCGGGTTTTGAAGGACGACGATCAATGTGCATCGCTGTGACATGATAAGGATTATCACAAATATCACATTTAATGTCCGCTGTACAATTTTTGGACACATGACTTTGTGAGGCACAACATCGGAAACATAATTTCTTATCACGTAGAATGTTTTGACGCCCACGTAGTGATTTTCCTTTGAAGCCACGGCATTCGTTCAAAGAATGTCCAGCATTGTGTATGGGACAACGTGTTGACGGAGTTGATGATACAATTTCAACTTTACGAGAAGTGACTGCGCCAGTAGGTCTAGGTTTGCTGTATGCCATGTTTGTGTTTGTGGACGGTTGACATACAAGTCCAGGATCGTTACGGATTTCACACATTTCACGGATGAACTCGACAAAAAAGGAAAATGGAGGGAATGCTACATCATTCCGTTTTTTATATCCAGCTGCTTGAGAGGTCCACTTGTCTTGTAGAGATATGGGTAGTTTGGCAACTATGGGTAGTACTCCAGTAGATGAATTGAAGTAGCTCAGACAAATTTTGTATTTTGGATAAGTCATCGCCGATTCAATTTCGGTGAGAATGTCCACGAGATCATACAATTTGGCATGATCTTTATTTGTGAGGGTTGGAAACGAGTGTAGTTTCTGTTTTAGAGCATGTTCCACCATCTCAGGTCTCCCATATTTATCGTTCAGTCTATCCCAAATACGCTTTACACCTAGGCTAGGATTGTGGGTGTTTGCGGAGCGCAGTGTGCGTGCAAACTTTGAGGACTCTGGACCCAACCATTTTACAAGTAAATCCATTTCCTCAAACTCTGTGACACCAAGTTCTAGTGTAACACTCCGGGATGAAGAACTCCAAGAATTGAAATTTTCTGGACGATCATCAAAGTTTGCGAATCTTGTGAGTAGAAAATCTTTGCGTAGCAAAAACTTTGAAAAGTCGGCCATTGTCGAAGTGTTGTCGGTCCGTGGTGGTACTAGATTTGGAGCGGTAATTACATGAGGCAATGAATTTGTAGTAACACAAACTTGACGCATTGAATTCGAGGGAACGAACACTTGAGAAGCTGCATTCAATGGAGCACTCCGTTGATCAACTGAATTTGGAACACGCATCTGAGGCACTGAATTTGAAGGAACACTCACTTGAGACACTGAATTTAGAGGGACATTCACTTGAGACACTGAATTTTGAGAAGCACAGACTTGAGGCACTGAAATCGAGGTAGAACAAACTGGATTCACTGAATTAGAAGGCGCACACAATTGATGCATTTGATGAATTGGAATTGAAGGAACACAACCTTGATTAACTGCATTTAGATATCCCTGATGTTGGTCATCCGCCTCTGGATGTTGAACACTGATAGGTGGATTCTGTTCAAAATATCGTTGATTTTGTTGAATGTGGCCATCCTCGGTATTTGATGGGTTATGGTCGTGTTTGAGGATAAACGAACTCGTCATCTGTTCCCTTGAGTAGATCGGAAGATCAATCTTTTCTTCTTCTGTGAAGTCCGCTTCTGCTGAGATGATTTCTTTCTCCTGTCTGACGATACTAATTTTTGCTTCGATATCAGTTTTTTGTTTTAAAAGCTCACCTTCTTTCTTGATCAGTTCTAGTTTCGCCCTTTCAGCTTGCGCTTTAGCTCTTTGAAAACTTGATACATTAGACGACACATGACTTAGTGTTTCAAGGAGTTCAAATTTGGTTTCCTTCAAATCATCACTTGTTCTTTTTACAATTGAAAAACATTTGTTCATTGAAACTTCTAATTCATTTAACAAGTTGACCGCCTCCTCTGTATTTTGAGAAAGTAGATATTTCTTATAGTCTTCACTAGCGATACAGAAATCTTTGAATTTCACAGAAATTAAACGTTCTACTTCTCTTATTTTGTGGAAGTCCTTTGCGCATGTTCCAGATGTTACAAGAGCATCCTCCACTTCCGCCCAGGTTTCATCGGTTTTTCTTTTCAGTTTTTCACACTGCTCGTTGAACATGACGAGGCCTTTGGGTGTGAGTTTCCGTATCCGTCGATCCGCAGCAGACATGCCAAACGAATTCACTAATTTTTTACTATTCTGCCTGGTGCAGGCAGATAGCTAACCTTGCACAACGCACAACGCAAACAAAAGTCACACGGGTTTCATAGTTTATTTTGTGTGGAAAACGTTGCCGTCGTGAATAATATTGGTAACAAGAGGCCCATGGGCCACATCGCTCACCTGAACAGCAGTTCCTTGTAACATTACATTTCGTAGCATATGCTTTTTCTATTTTAAACATTGAACCCCTTTCTGGGGACCCAGTTACTGTGGAATCATTAGATTTCGTGGTGGCTCAATTTTCGTGGAATTCGTGGCTACCCCTCACCCACGAATTAACATCCTCCACGAATAAAGAAATTAGGACTGTAAAGTCATATTTCCTTTTGTAAGTATCCGAGAATACACAAAATTACGTCCCAACGAACCTGTAAAATTGTAGCAATCCACGAAAATTGGCCCCAACGAATTTTAATGATTCCACAGTATGGTCCGAGGTTTATGGTTGGCTTGAACAACATAAACAGTAACATAGGAATGAAAATGTGTACCACTGCGGTAGGACCGCACGTACACAACCTGAAAAACTGAACGTAGCAGAGTTCCACTTCAAGAGAAATAACTCTCAGACTGTACAGAACATCAAGAAAGATAACTCTTGGTTCCACTACATTAGAGTTTACACAATTTGAGGATCCTTGCATAATAATCTCACAAACTGTAGCATTATAGTTCTCGAGAAAAACTTTTTAAAAACATTTTCAATATATCTTTCTATGTTAAACTTTGAACCCCTCTTGGGGCCACAGTATTAGTCCAGGGCTAAAGTTTTAATTATTTGGAATCTACATTATTTAAGGATGCTTGCATAGTTATCTCACAAGCTGAAGCATTATAGTTCCCTAGAAAAAGATTTTTCAACATTTTCCCTCTATATTTCTATGCTAAACTTTGAACACCTCTTGGGGCCCCAGTATTAGATTGAGGTCACAGCTTTTATAATTTCGAATCTACACTATTTGAGGGTGCTTACGTAGTTATCTGACAAATTGATGCATTGTAGTTCTCGAAAAGAAGATTTTTAAAACATTTTCCATATATACCGGTACTTCTACATTTAACTTTAAACCCATCTTGGGTCCCTAGTATTAGTCCAGGGGTCACTATTTTAAAACTGTCGAACCTTCATTATCCAAGGTTGTATGCATGATAGTAATCTCACAAATTGAGGCATTGTAGTTCTCGAGAAGAAGATATTTTAACGTTACCTTTATATTTCTATAATAAACTTTGACCCCATCTTGGGGCCCCAGTATTGGTCCGGGGGTCACGATTTTACCAATTAGGAATCTACATGAGCGAAGGCATAGAAATTCCACAAACTAAAACATTGTAGTTCTTGAGAAGAAAATTTTTAAACTTTTCCTTTATGTTTTTTAAAATGTTTAAATTTTGAACCCCTCTTGGTGCCCATCAATTGTCCGGGAGTTACAATTTTTTGAATCTACATTATTTAAGGATGTACATGTATGCATAGTAATATCCCAAACAGTTGCACTATAGTTCTTGAGAAGAAGATTTTAAAACATTTTCCTATATATGTTAAAATCTAAACCCCTACTGGGGCCCCACTTTTTATTCAGGGGTCACGATTTTTACAATCTTCACTATATATACAACCGTTTGTGTATGTATTGGCATTTTTGGTGAAGTGGTTTTTGAGAAGAAAATTTTTAAACATTTTTCATATGTAGTTCTATGTTAAACTTTGAACCCCGCCTGGGGCTGCAGTTTTGATTTGAGGGTCACGATTTCTACAATTTAGAATCTTCATTATACATACAAGCTTTTGTGTAAATATTGGCATTTCTGGTGCAGTGGTTCTTGAGAAGAAGATTTTTTAAACATTTTCCTAAGGTATATCTATGTTAAACTTTGAACCCCGCCTGGGGCCCCAGTTTTGGTCCGAGGGTCACGATTGTTACAATTTAGAATCTTCACTATATATACAAGCTTTTGTGTAAATATTGGCATTTCTGGTGCAGTGGTTCTTGAGAAGAAGATTTTTAAAGACATGCACCCTATACTTACTGTTTCGCAATTATCTCCCTTTTGAAAAGGGCTGTGCCCTTTTTTTTTTACAATTTATAACCCCCTTTCCATAAGGATGCTTTGTACCAAATTTGGTTAAATTTGGCCCAGTGGTTTTTGAGAAGAAGTTGAAAATGTGAAAAGTTTACAGACGGACGGACAGACAGACAGACGGACGGACGGACGGACGGACGGACGACGGACAACGGGTGATCAGAAAAGCTCACTTGAACCTTCGGTTCAGGTGAGCTAAAAAAACTACAACAAATAGAAATAACAAATTACTAAATAGGAAAATATAGAACCTTACTTCATACATAGAAAAAATATGTAAATTACTTTAAAGACCATAATGGCGTGCCATACTTTTGAGAATGTTTTATCTGCATAATAAAATTGTCATCTGTAACTAAACTTCAAAAATACAATTAAATACTGACAGATTTAAGCAATTACTTCAATAAAAAAGACTTACTTAGTGGCTCGAGGCACGCATCTAACCAGATTGAAGACGATAGACAAAGTGAGTCCGGACTGGTCAGTAAGGCTGACAGGAAGTGAGTGATTGACCAGATATACGTTGTAGTTAACTTGTACCAAAAAGGATTACCGGATATACTAAACTCAGAGTTGTTTAACTTGTACAAAAATATTTCTGAAGAATTTAAATTTTAAACTATAGACAGCACACGCGCTGAAATTGACATTTGACGTCGGGATATTTTTAGACATAGTAAACAGAGGCACGCTAAACACCACTGAGGTATATGATAGAGGAATCCTCTAATAACATTAGTTTTTGGTTATATTTCAGTATTGATAGATTTTTCCACAAAATGATTTAACTACCGCGATATCATAAGACGGGCTTATATATCTAATACATAAGTTTCATGGACATTTTCATATCTTTTAAAGGGAGTAATTCGATATCGCCTTCGTTTTGTCTTAAATAATAAATCACTTTGGGAATATAAGTTTTGCACAGATACAAATGAAGGAAACATTTTATCACATAGAATGATGCTTTCTTTTAAAAGGTAGAGCGTAGCAAAATATAACTCTGATAAAGTTTTTTTTATTGTTGTAAATTTACATAGTAAACGGTTGGCACTTTCTTGTGTCAGGCTTTAATTGGGATATAAAAGAAAAACGAAATGAAATCTAATGCTTATAAATATAACATTGTCTTTACTAACATAATTACCAGCATGGTAATAAGAATTCTTTATAAAGAAGGCTTAAACAGGCATTGCTTCTGTCTAATCCATTAACGTAATATATTTAGATTATTAAACATGTTTAAATCAACAATTAACAATACTTTTACTACATTTAATTTTTCTTCAATTGTTGCACATTTAAGTTAACGTTTTCCTAGCCCTTTTTGTCTTTTTTTTAGTCTATTTTGAGCTTAATGACCTGAACCAAAGGCCCAATCGAGTTTTTTCTGATTACACGTTGTTCATTATCCGTCTGTCTGTCCGTTTTTAAACTTTTTACATTTTAGACCTCTCTAAAACCACTGGGTCAAATTTCACCAAATTAATACAACGCATGGTTATCAAGAGAAAATTCTATTTTTTTTTAAATAAAGGACTAAATCAGTATTAAAAGGTAGATAACTGCAAAGCAGTGAGAGTAGGATAATGTCTTTAAAAAATTTCCTTTCAAAAACCACTGCACAAAATGCCTATATTTACACAAAAGCTTATATGTATATAATGAATATTCTAAATTATAAAAATTGTGACCCCGGACCAAAACTGGAGCCCTAGGCGGGGTTCAAAGTTTAACATAGAAATATGTAGGGAACATGTTAAAAATCTTACTCAAAAGTGTTACAATGCTACAGTTTGTGAGATTACTATACACGGATCTTTAAATAATTTATACTCTTAATTATTAAAGCTTGCCCCCCTCCCCCCCCGGTCAAATACTGGGACTAGAACTGGGACCCAAAGAGAGGTTCAAAGTTTTATATAGAATTATTGAAAAAGAAATGTTTAAAAACCTTCTTGAGAACTTAAATGCTATAATTTGTGATATTACAATGTATGCATCCTTGGATAAATATCGATTCAATTTTTTTTTCTTTATTTTACATGGCAATTGTGTCGCAATAGACATAACGCTGCTATAGCGGCAGTTGCATACAAATAGACATTAATTTTATGTCTCATATAAAAGTAAAACAATGCATTATTTTTGTTATTTGCGTTATAATTTGATTACTCCGAAATGTTATCTATATAGTAACTACATGTGTTCAATTTCATACTAAGTCAAATGAAATGTAAAGATTGTCACAAAAATTTGGAGAACCAGATTACTCCAAATTTTTGTGACAATCTTTACATTTGCTGGTGTATTCATTATGTACTAGATTTTGAAACCATCAGTATAGCAAGGTTTTTGAAACTTTGTCTTGGATATTAATTTTAGAGTCATTATATGTTTTCAACCTCACACTGTATTGAAATCATAACTAAATAATAGTTCAAACTATAGATATTTGTTTGATTTTTTCAAATAATTAATGTTCATGAGAAAATTTAGCACTGATTTTAGGTTTTATATTTCTGTTTGGGGCCTAATATTTAAAAAATAATAAATGGACATCTTAGGTCCCCATCTTTATATCAAAGCTGTTTTCGGATGATTGATATTAATAGCATTTCATGTGCAAATCTCCTTAAATTTATTGAACATAATTTTATACAACTACCTGAATATTAAAATTGTTAATAAAAAATTCTTGCCTCCGTAGCTATTGTGTTTACTAAACAAAAAACATATATTGTGTACAATTAATCAACCATAGTGTCTATACATTATCATTTTTTTGAATTCTAAAATATGACAAAAGGGTTCTTTCAGTGATAGTCACAATGTCTCCTCTCACACAGGATGCTCTGTAAACAATATAAATAAAATTAAGAAAATATGCTTGCTGTCAACTTCTAAATGTTTTTATAGATCATATTTTGCTTTCTTTCCATTACTTGTTTATAAGTAAACTTTTCTTACGTTTTTTTGGGAATATGATATCTTGTATTTATTCATAGCCTATCTGACAATATTAGTTTCAACTTACGGTCATCACAAAGTACGTCGAGGCAATTCACAAAACCTGTTGAATCACACATACACTCGCCGCATCCGTTAAAACTTTCAAAATGTTCACCTGGTCTGTAAGTCCTTCCATTGTATTTACAATCTGAAAAAGAATTGATCATAATTATGCATGTGACAGTCACAGCTGCTTGGCCCGAGATTTATTATCAACCTTAATGTACGCTTTTCATTGTTAGTAATTATGTGTATAATAATAGGCATTGCAGTAATTTCCAGTGCACTTAAGCAATAGTTCGATGGAAAGATGGTATAAAATATTGTTTACAAAACAAACTTTACATAAAAGGGTACCGTGTTATTTTGACCCTCATTAACATTTGCCCAAGACAGACAGTTGAGACAGCCATGGTTATGTTCGCTTTGAAAAACGGGAATACTATTTCAAAAATGTTTTGACAAAGAGAAGCCTGTGTACATTTTTTGTTCACTAACCTTCTTAAGTTTCTTTTGTTTACATTCAATGTATAGTGTGCAGATTGAACAAACCAACTCAACCGGGGAAAGAAACCAAACTTATGACCTTTTTAACGCCCTTAGCCATAAGAAACAACCTTAACCGTACCGACCCCACGATCATTTTTCCTTAAAGCTTGTGCAATGAACGCGTATATTTCTTTTTTATTATAAATAACATTTGAATATTTTCTGCAAGTAGTCTTAAGCATCTTGACATCAACGAATTATGAGAATTACTAAAGTATTCATTTTATTTTAAATGGCAGGAACATTTAACAGTTTAGTTATTTTAAAGCCTGTATAATATTAATATAACATTTTACTACCTGGTGCCGTGGCATAAACTGGATCCGTACATCTTGTTCTACAACCACACCCCCAAGAACAAGACTTCTGAGCAACATACATGCAACGGGAAGTGCAGCCTCTTAATTTATCACAATCATCATCCTGGAATTTAGTAAAAAACATTCAAAGATGACATTATTGAAGAGTTTAAGTAATACTGTGGTTTCATGAATTTTCGTGGGTATCAATTTTCGGGGATTTTCTGAAAATCACAGTTTCAAGGATACGTAATTTCGTGGCAAATGATTTATCATTACAAAATGTTAATTGAAATTGAACTTCATTGAACATCTAATTTCGTTGATCAACGAAATTCACAAAAATTGGTATTCAACGAATATTGACGAAACCACAGTATACAATCTGTTTGTTTAGTCTGAAACCAAACTGTTCGTTGCACAAAACTTGCTTTGAGTGTAAAATAACTACAACGGCTATATTTTTATTTAAAAGATAAAATGCAATTAAGACAGAAGAAGACCTGGAACTAAATAAGTCCAAAACATTTTTTATTAATTTGCTTCAAAATTTATTTAATATTGTCAAAAAACAATGTATTTGGTTTTTTTTACAATTCTATTTTTTTTAAGTTCGGTGTTTCTATATTCTGCAGTATTTTAAGGATTTTGGATCCTACGAAGGCCGAGAAGGATCATTCGAGATTCGAGATTCAAAATACGAGATTCGAAATACGAGATTCAAGATTCGAAATTCGAGATTCAATATCTAAATTAACCAATCAAATCATGGATCTGAAACCTGTATCCTGGCAACATCAAACTGTTCTAAATAAAGATCATTCGTACATGTTCTTTCCTACAAATAAATGTCTTAAAGGCTCTTATGTAATGGTTATAAAATGGTTAAATTAACATTGATGAATTTACCCCACACAATATAAACAATTAAATTAGTGATAACACTGTTGGCTTTGCGAATCTATGTGATTTTGTTTGTCCTGTATGTATTTTTCCCCCGAACCATTTTAACCCGTAGTGTATTCGCCCCAACTGTGTAAAAATCGGCTCGCGAAAAAAGATATGTTTGATCTAAATAATTAAAACTGAATGTGGTTTTAGATATGAAACGAAATTCAATGAAATAATCAACATGTCAAAATATAGGTTATGATAAAGTTTTAAACCATAGGAGATATAATGATTTACAACCTCAACGACAACAATCCAGATAGGAATAGTGTATCGTAGGGTATCCATGTCATTGTCGATATGAGAGAGAGAGAGAGAGAGAGAGAGAGAGAGAGAGAGAGAGAGAGAGAGAGAGAAGTTTGTAGTGTCATATTCAATTTTGATTTAGAATTTGAAATTGTTTGATTTGATACAAGCATATACAGACATTTAAGCCACTCAAAGGAGAAAAGAGAGGAGGTGGCTAGGGTAAGGCAGACCAACTAGCAAGCTTTAATTTGAACGGTGTTAGCGCACTCTCTCTCTCTCTCTCTCTCTCTCTCTCTCTCTCTCTCTCTCTCTCTCTCTCTCTCTCTCATCACCTAGCATTTCCTTTTCCGTGGAAGGGTTTGGGGTAATTGTGATTTCTTACATTAGCTAGCGAAAATGATAAAAAAAACCATGGAATTTTCTTTAAATTGTGTTTGTATGTTGTACTCAATAATCTGTTTTCAGTATATGAATTTCGGGTGGGGGGGGGGGGGGGGCTATATAGTCCTAATTTAATTTGTCAGTTATTCTGTCCCCACTTCGTTCTCTCTTCGTTTTCCAGGCTTTTTTTTTTATTTGGCTCGGCAATTAAATTTCAAACTTTCTGTGTAGCTCCATAACGATGCACTATAGATAAATTATGAGTAGTTTTACTTTTGATAAACATATATATATATATATATATATATATATATATATATATATATATATATATATATATATGTATCCGTACTTGATTAAATTTGACTCTTATAATCGGATTTAATGTTGCAATAAATATAGGGTAGGAAAAAGTAGACGGGACTTTTTTGCGCATCTCCTACTGTACCATTCATTCAACACAGGTATAAGCACTCATCGAGTTCGACTTTCTTTTTTTATCCACTGGTTTTAAAGCTATTAATTTTTGAAAATATATCGAATTTATGGCCTGATTATATTTTAATTAGAGCTGCGCTGGTGCATCTATTTACCCAAATGGACCAAAATATAACTAAATGAATCTAAAAAAAATTGACAAAATTAGTTTTAAACGACTCATTTTTCAATTCTAATCGGGTATGTCCTTTAGGAAAATCTTGAACCACACACGTGTTTAGCAAATAAAACGACAATTGTTTCATTTTTTTATGGGGAGGGGGTGGTGCCGGTAAAAGACATGTATTGTTTGTGGCAGTTGGGCTATACTCTCATTTGTTATAGGTATTACTACATATTGATATAAAATGAAAGTTTCCAATTACACTGTACATAGCTTCTATCATGCATTTTGACCCGCACGATAGTTAAAAACAATTTTCAAAGCATTTAAATAAATGTAATTCAACCGATCATTTTTGGAAATAATTTTTCTGGATCCCCGCCTGATACCTCCGCCTCCATGTACATTAGAATTACATGTACGTTGACCATAATATGTAAACATTAACTTAATCGGCTATGTTATGTGACGATAACATTTTTTATCAATGTATTTGCAGGATAGGTAACAAATAACAGCCTATTTGTTGGTTTCCGCACTGGTTATTTGAGATAATTTGCCGCCATCTTCTATGCATTCCCCACACCACACACAGTTTCTTTATTTGGTGTTCTGTGTGTATGGCGACAAATTGGTAAATTTCCACTTCCCGCCCCTTGTAGCTTCACCCTGATTACATTTTATCTGGCTAAGTGTAATGTAGTAGTATATTAAGTACACACATCTTTGCAGTGCTTATTTACATCTTTAGAGAGTTACTTACATACAAAGTAAACTTTTGTATGATTTATATGCAATAATTGTCAATTTTGATGCGTTGGGGGAGAGGGGAGTAGGAAACTACAGGGACACTCAACTTGGGTGTGATACATATGCCTGTCTATACCTTCTATTCTTTCTTGTTGGTATATCAATGAATGATGTATAACAAACTACAACAATAGATTTTGAAAAATTCATGCACAATCAAATTTTTTAAATTTTACTGTTCTCTGCACAAGAAATCGGCAATGTGAACAAATTGGCACCCTATTATCCCTACCTTTAATTGTACAGAATATGTATCCTGCTATATTGAAAACAATGCCAAAATTAAGACTCATAAGAGGTTGTTTACTCAAGAAAAGGGAAAAAAATTGTATATATTAATAATTCCGTATGATGTGATAATATTTCAATGATTAGTTTATAATCATAGTACTAGTGTATGCCTGTATACATAAGTAATGCTTATATTTATTGGTGAAACCTGGACTGATTATTTATATTTAGATTAAAACATATTTTAGATACTAATCTTCATGCGCGGAGGGGGTCTATAAAGGAGGGGGTCAGGGGGTCTGGACTTTCCTCGGGAAAATTGAAGCTTAATATACTTAGTAGAATTATTGAAAATTGGCCTAGGGCCGCCCTACCGAAAAAGAATTGGCTCCACTTATGAAGCTCTCTACCATAACGGCATTTTTACACAAAAAGGGTGAATAAAGCCGGGGTTCTGGACTTTCCTCGGGAAAATTGAAGCTTAATATACTTAGTAGAATTATTGAAAATTGGCCTAGGGCCGCCCTACCGAAAAAGAATTGGCTCCGCTTATGAAGCTCTCTACCATAACGGCATTTTTACACAAAAAGGGTGAATAAAGCCGGGGTTTAAACTATTGGTGGTGAAATACCCCAGGGTTCAAACGCATCAGGTGGAAATGCACAATGGCAAACAAAATCACTTAGATCTGCGAAACACACTGCATTATTACTAGTCCACTTGAATATTCTGTGTAAAAATAAATACAAACAATTATTTAGTTAGCTAGGGAGAAGTGAACATAGCATTTATTTGTATATAAGAGCATGTACTAATAATCTTTATTTAGAACAGTTTGATGTCGCTAGGATACGTGTTTTCAGATCCTTGATTTGATTGGTTAATTAGATATTGAATCTCGAATTTCGAATCTTGAATCTCGTATTTCGAATCTCGTATTTTGAATCTCTAATCTCGAATGATCCTTCTCGGCTTTCGTAGGATCCTGCAATCAAACGTTTATATTTTTTGTAAAGCATTATATCTCACTCGCAACATACTAAAAATATCACAAAAATGGCTAGGGGTATTTTTCAAGTGATTTTTTCTGATGTTTGAGACATTCAATTTGACTCTTCTTCGTTAAAAATTGCTATAAACAGATAAATAGTTGTTCTCCTTATTTTGTTTTAAAGAAAGAACAATGAGTCATATTACGAAATAATGATATTCAAAATTAGTTATTTTAAGTAGTCACAATGAAACTTTTTTTCCAAATTATATAACCTTATTCATGAATAAATCTGTTTTCAATAACAAAATAATGTTTTCTATCATCATAGATCAATAGATTCAGGGAGCAATAAATGATATTAAGTGTAAATGTTTCAATTAAAAAAACTTCATGATTAAAAGTTAAATAAATCAATTATATAAAATTTTATATATAGCTCTTAATGTCAAGTTTCTTTATAGAAACAACAACAAAAATTTGAAATATGTTCTTTGAAATATTTGAAAAAAAATACTTCATAGGTGCATGTAGATATTTTGAAACAAATCAAAATCAATTGGCAATATATCATATATTTTTTTTATTTTAACAATGAACAATGAATACCTTTTATCATTGTTATACATTGTAATTGTAAATTTATTTAAACTTTCTTCACTGGAAATATAAGGTTATCTATTTGATATAAAAGTCTATTTTAACCTACTTTTTTTTATCATTTTTAAATATCAATTGTTTTGCTCTATTAGTATTTTACCTCCGGGACACAGAATGTCGTGATTACACGTGATATACTCCGGTCGGCAGTCACATACTGTTGCAGTGTTATCAACAGGGCATCTTCCTGGCTTTAGACCTGGAGGAGGAGGAGGTTGAGCACTTACCTAATGTTAAAAATATTGAATAAATGTCAAAATATAAATTTTGTTTTAAAACATAACGTTAAGTATTTTTAACAATTTTAAAATTTTGAAATAAGTTATTTTTTAAAGTAAGATATCAGATATATCGGTAAAATACCCCTAAAATATCAGTAAAATGTTTGATTTTTTTTCATTGGAGAATAAGAATTACAATCATAAGACATATTGCCTACAAAGGCTTACAAAGGCAACCAACAACGACATGAATAGTAGTTTAAGCATAACCATCGTGAATTAACCCAAAATGTGGACATTGCTATCTTCTTAATGCATATCAACACGCAAAAACTAGCGCGTGGAATTCTAATTTTAATATGTCAACTTAATTGAATGTACAGTGGTTTCATTTTTTCAGTGAATATTAATCTTTTCGCTCCATTTTTGTTATCTTGACCTTACTTTAACAGTAATAGGCATCATAGAACATAAGCAAATGCTTTTTTTATTCAGTGTATCCATCATTTAGTTCAGGACTCTTCAAAAATTAATTAAATGCATTAAACACTTTAAATTAAGTTCAAAGCTTCTCTGATCATTTGAGTGTCCGTCTTTTTCTGCTGATTCTAACCAAATTGACACATATGATATGTGTAGCTTTGGATTTTGTATTTATTGAAATAGAAGATCAACGTATTTTTAAAGAAAAGATAGTAAAGAAACGATAAGAAAAACTATGTAAAATCTAGGTATGAGCATTAACTCTTAATATAAACACATAATACACAATAATATTATACACCAAAGCTTGTTTGAAGAAGAAACATAATTGAAAATTCCCTTCTAAGGAACATAAAGACAGTTAATTTGAAGGAAAAAAACGTTGAACAAAAATTACGCGTGAAATTAACATAAGAGCAACATATATGGAAAGTGTGTGTATCCAAAGTTCATTCCTAAGCAATTTGTGATAATAATTACCACAAAAAAATAAAGACCATCGATAAAATCCTTTCCACGTGTACTATGAATTCAGAATAAGCGATCGTTCGAAATATTAGAGTTTATTGGTTGAAAACATATAGCAATCTACAACAGAAAGCTTATATTTTTCTAGGCAGATGTATGCTGAAAAGCGAAATGCCGTCTGCGTTTTCAATGCACAATATCGCGTCATCTGCGACATAATCAAGTTAAATTCGAGATGATGGCTTGGTTGGTAGCCGCATGTTGCCTTTTTTTCTAATTTGTGTCAAATTTTGAATTTTAAATCAAACAAGATAAAATATTCAAAATTCTTAACATATCACCACTGCATACAATACCAGTATGTAAAGCATCAAAGTAAAATTGACATAACATGGACACTTTGATGATATAGTTAGGCTAATATGCCAAATTGAATGCCGAAGACAATTTTTAACATTGTTGATTGGGTAAGCGATTTGGCATAAAGACCTATAATTACTTAATATGTTAAAAGGCCTTCTGCAAGAGTTACAAGTAGTTTTAATGCAAAAAAATCTTAAAATTCAGCGTAACGCAAAACATTTCAATTTTTGAAATTTCTATTTTCGTTGATTGAATAAAAAAGATAAACATTACCAAAAGCAGAGGTTGTGAAAGTGTTCAATATAAATGTTACGTATTTTTCAATAACATATCGACGTATACATGTGCATATATTGCAAAAATGAGGAAGGTAAGAAGCAAAGAGGGAATTGAATATTCCAATTATGTGAATGAAAACTTAAATAAAAATTGCTCTTTTGCTGTGATTTCTATAATATTTCTCAGTAAGAAATTTAAGAACACGTTTATTCATACAATATATGATACGATATTGCACTGCAATAAACATTTAAAGTGATGGATGAAATCAACAAAAATGTCAACACGAAAATTTGCATTTAACGGATACTAATAAAACAATAATGTATGATATGTTATTCAACATCCATTAGTTTGGCGAGATATAGGTGATTCTAATTGGTTGAAAAATTCTTTATTACCTGTATTTATAAAATTTCTGAATAAGAAAATAACTAATTACCGGATTTTAACGTCTTGATTTCAATAAAAATGCTATGTGAATGATTTATTAACACTTTTGAATATTAAAAATCTTATATTGATTAATCCTAAAAATTGTCATCACTGCATATGGCATCTGCTATGCATACAATTTAGACTTGCACATCAATCAAAGGAGCTAATGTCATTTGTTTCTGCGTCAATTTTATTCTCTAGAAGACAATTATGTCCAGATTTAGGGCTATTTTACGATGAATATGAAAAGAATAATTATTATTCAAAATGTGTGTCGCCAGTGTGAGTATTTGTTTTGATCAAATAGGTGTTACCAGCTTGAGCTCTAAATAGCATTAAAAATAACTAATTTTTACAACAATGATATTGCTTCATCACAGCACTTCAATAGTTAATGAAAATATTTCCAAGCTTTGTTTCAGGCATAAACAAATCTTCCTCCCCATAGTCTGAAACCAAGAAGATGCCCTGTTAATAACACTCAATATGTGATACTTTCGACCGGAGTAAACACGCGTAACTACGACTTTTTTGTTTTGTTTTTAGTTTTCATATATATGTCAACTATAAAAAAGAATTAGAGAGAGAAAATATCAGAACTTTGAAAAATCCACTTTTATACGGAACATGTTTTAATGTTTATGCAGTTGATGTAAAAAAAACTTTAATTGGCTTCAATTGATAATTATACAACGTTGTTACTAGATAGATAATTTTAATTATCTATCTCGTGAATACTACTTGTTTAATTGCAAAACAACATGTTGCTTATCGATTTCCAATTTTGATAAATTGGTATTTTAGCTTCTTATTTTCTTTTTTTAAGTAAAAGTTCCCAGAAATGAAAATAAAATGTAATAGAAGAGAATATTAGACAAACAAAAATAACCAAATTTTGGACAAAACATAAAATGGCCATGCCTTAGTCCAACTGATACTGCTTGATATGCATGTATATTAAATGCTAGATATAAGTCAGAAATGATCTAAATCTTGATTTATAGTAAAACATATATAAAGGGACATGGAAAGGATTTTAGCACAACATTTTTTTTGGTTTAAATTTCATTATTTCGTTGATATTCATTACACAAGAAGGCAGTGATGCAAATAGTGATAATACAATATGGCCTTTCACATATTACGTTTAATAAAATCAGTCAATTTATCTGTAAATATTGGAACCGTGTCAAATTCAAATTAGAATGAACTGGGGGGAAATTTCCAAAGGTTAAAAAAGTGTGATATTTTATTTCTATGTTCATAGTTACAAATCATTATCAAATACGTTTATTTAGTTTTATATCTACAATTGAACTTTTTTAAAAATCTGCCATACGTGAATCTTCTGAATTTTTAGTACACTTTTTAGTCTTGAATATATTCATGATCCTACGACATTATTTTTATATTTGTGAAATAAACAGTGAATACAAGAAATTTAATCAAACTTATACTCCTAACAATGACAAAATCACAACTTATACATGTAGCAAAGTATCATGTGTACCTTACTACCTTCAATTTTCTGAATAGCACTTAAAATGCTTAAAAATACGTAATTGTAAAACTTAATATTTGCATATGCCAAACAGTTGACGGATAATTTCTACTTTGGAGGTTACTTTACATCAAATATGAAAGGACTGGTGATGATTTTTATTTCTGTTGCTTTTGAGATGATTCGTTTTTGTATGTATTTTATAAAAATCTTTTTAGGCACATGAAGACATTTTATAATGAATACTTTTTAGGTTTTTTTTGTATGATCGTTTAATCTTAAAAGAGATTGTGATATCATTTGCCTTTTTCACTTTGAATAATTTGACCGGCACAACGATAGTCAATGTCCAGGAGGTAAAACAGTGATTCATACAACCTACACTTAAAGAACTAAAAACTTATAAATGTAATGAACCTATAGAAGTGAGAATCGTATAGAACTCTCAGACTTATAGAACTGACAAACTTTTAGAACTGTCAAACTTAAAGACCCGACAAACTTATAAAACTTACAAACTTATAGAACTGACAATCACAAAATTGTCAAACTTAAAGACCTCACTAACTTATTGAAGCGAGAAGTGATAAACTTACATAAGTTGTAGAACTGATATACGAACATTATGTCATTCTATCGTTTTGAAACACACATTTGATATCTTCAATAAAGATAAATTACAGACCAAACCCCTCCCCCGTTTTTTTTAAAATTTTATGGCATCTGTATTTGTTTGTTATGAAGGATTTAAACACCACTTTTTTGGTTTAGTTCAGAAGTGTTGTTCTTGGGGTTGTGGCTGCAGAAAAGTTTGTGTAAATCCAGTAATTATCAATCTACCTGGTAAGTGGTCTTGTTTTTATCATACGTTTTGTTTTAAGTGTAATGTTTACATAGTTGACAAAAATCTATTTATTATTTGCTTTCACAGACCTAGGTCTGTAGGTTTTCTTTTGGATGTTAGCGGCGTCAGTGGGTATCAAAATTTCCCTCCACATTTTTGCACAAAGATTCTATTAAGTTTATGAATTTAAAGATTTTAACAAATGAGATATTGATAGCTTTATTGGTAATGAATTTTGAAAAATTTAAGTAACATATGACATAGTAAAAATTTAACATGAAGTTCCTTTCTCGAGAAAATGCCCCCTTTTTGGTTCGAAAAATGATTGTAAAGAACTATATATGATATGGGCCAAAAAATGCCCCCCACAAATGAACATCATCATTTTAATGTAATTTTTTGTTTTCTTTGCTAAGATAAATATGTGATGTTTTTACATAATGTTCATTTTGATTCAAGTGCCAACAGTTTAGAAATATGACACCGTAAAGACAACCATTTCCCACAATTTTTGCATATTTGGCATATAGCAGTCCGTTTTCAAGCAGTTTTTCTTTCAGATAACATAGACCGGAAGCTTGAACGAACAAATTATTTTAATTAGAAATGTATTTACCCAAGACTATTAAGTGACAAAAAAAAATCTTGTTCAAGCATGCGCTCTATATTTCCCATTCGTAAAAAGATAAGAAAAGTGTCGATTTTTAACTAATTTCGATTGAATTATAGAAATAGCGTCACTTCTCATGTCCTATATTGTGGAAACTTTTCAGAAGAAATATTATTGAAAGCCTTTTAAATTACCAATGTGGAGTACCAGAAGAAATATACCAATGCACGAAATGAAGTTTTTTTTAAATTTAAAATTTAAATCAAATTAACATTAATTGTCATTTACGTTTGTGGGGAGATGAATATCTGACTGTCAATTTAAACCAACATATTTTTTAACTGTTCAAAATTCGTCAGAGATTGTGGTAGATTCTCGTAATTTCAGTTTTACTGCCAAGACCAACTTCAAACAGAACTGTTTATAAATACATGTACGTTTGTTCAATAATTTAACCACTTTATTAATATCCATTTCTATGTACTTTCCATCCTAAACTACTACACAGTTGAAATTGTTATACTTGGTATGACCCTCGTAAGTTGTTAGAACTTTTGTTCGAATCATTTGTATATGTTTATGCAATGAAATATGTTCAAACCACACTTTAGCGTCACAACATGCTAATACATACATGCACAAGTAATTAAGTAAATAAAAGTAAGATATGCTTTGTATTTCTTTAAAGGACTATATATGGTTTGAGCCTAAAATGACCCCCTTAAATGAACTTTGTCATTTTACTGTAATTCTTAATTTTTTTGTACAAATACACATTTGAAGTTTTTTCATGATTTTCATTTTGATTAAAGTGTCCTCAATTTAAAAATATGACATCATAAAGTTTACCTTTTCCCGCCATTTTCGCATTTAAAGCATAAAACGGCTTGTTTTGAAGCAGTTTTCTTGAAGGAAACATTGAGCGACTGCTTGAACAATTCTAAAAATAGGTAGGAGTAGTTTGAAATGGAATGTTGAAATATAAGCATAAGAAAACAAAGTACATGTATCAGCATGTAATACTAAGTATTAAAGTAACATCATATAATGAAGAAGTATCTACATAAAAAGTCAAAGTATAAATGCATAGAGAAAAATAAAAGCATGTAATGAAGAAGTATCAGCAGGTAATGTCAAGGTGGTATGGTGTGATAAACGTGGATTATTATATATCATTATAATTTAAATACTTTCACTAGTTTATAAATTTCCAATTTTACAATATTTGACCAAATATATGTTGAAGACCCCGAACGCACAACATCCAACATAGTAAATGATATAAGCAATAGTAAATCCAAAACGTAACAACGAGTTTTTATCATTTTCTACAATAAATGCTTCTCTGCTGTCACTGCACGATATATTACAATGTGTTGTTTGCGCATGACTGTGCGATGATATACCAGTCCGATCGATACGACACAGTACAACGTTCTTCAATGATCGAGTATTTCCAATATGGTTGCATGTTTTGTTTAGTCTTTCATTTGATATTCAATACCAGTGCACTGTTTGTCATATGTTATGTTTTTGTTTTGATTTTTTCAAAACACGTTTCTACGAATCTGTCCGTCCAATGTAACTTGTTCTGAATGCGGTAAAGCAAGAATAGATGAATAGTGTTCTTATCCGTATACTCTATACTTGGTATTTGTAGCGGTGAACATAAAAAATCCCCAGTAATAAAACACAAATTACGGTTGTAGTCAGAATAAAAAAGGAAATATTGCGTATTATGAGTCCAAGTCAGCTTTAATGCGGGTTGTGCATTTTTACTGAATGCTATCTACCTTAATACCGCAAAAATCGGCAAAGAAATCATTTATTTTTTCATTTTTTATTTTGATAGAGTCATGCGAATAAAGACTTTTGGATTAATAAGGAGATACCACTTACGGAAAACTTCAAATAAAGAAGAAAAGAAAATATAATCTAATGACGGGACTCTGAATGAATCTGAATACCTCTGTGTCCAATAGTCCAAGAGCGTAAACGGAGCTTTTGACTTCACCTTTAGTTCCACATTTTCATCACCCAATGCCCCACTTCTTTCTCTAAGTTAACCCCCCCCCATTTCAGATCTCTCCTTTAGTTTAGTTATCATATAGCCAAAGTATTTTTAGTTGTACATGTAGTTTAATATATTTTTTCGTACTTATACTGTTTCAAATTCCACAGCATGTAATGTTTCTTTAGTCATGTGACATTCAACAGTACAGCTTGTTGTCAAAGTTTTCGTTTTTGTTTTTTTGTTTTTCCTTTAAAAGGCAGAAACTATACCACGCGATGGCGCTATTTCTGATTTCAAAAGATAAACATATAAGTAAGAGATCTACCGTCCAACTAGTGTAACCAAAACTTAAATATTAATAAAACCCACTGTATTTCACAAGTATCAATTAATATTTTTTAAGTTACTGAAGATATACACAGAGTTTAAAGTGTGTTAATGTATGTGTATATATCGGTAAAATATTATTAAACTCAGATAAAAATTATATTAAGTTAGAACAGAGGAAACAAGGTTGACAGAAAATCAAACATTTACGCTAACTCTAAAATATTAAAAGGTAGGTAATAAATATTGGCGCAGTCAATGTACATTCTAATTGGTTTAATATCCCGCACCACTTCTCTTTATTAGCAAATGCTACATGTCCATTAACCTTTCTTATAATATATATAACAAAGAGTTATAAGGTTTGCCGTTAAACACATATAACAAATAAAATCCATTGATGGATATTCTAATGTCAAAAGCAAACATTTTATATAACGCATAATGAATGAAAGTCACTTATATTGTTATAACCTTTTTCAGGTGGTATGGGACACTCCCATGTTGTTATGTACTATTTATCAAAACAGTCACCTAATTGTGTATCGCAGTGGGTTGGAGTGTTCAGTAGGAGTCTGTACGTCAAAAGCCCGAATCCCGTTGGTGATTTTTACCTTTTCACAAATTTTTCAAAACGTATTTTTTATGTAAAGTATTGTAAAAATGTAAACTGGTGAATTATTTTGATTATAATGTACTTTATTCTATATTATTATCGACAGATATACCTTACCACCTTACAATGTACAACAGAACATTTTTTTTTTCAATATTGAGTTTGAAATTTAGAATGTTCCGGAATAGGTTTTTTATAATAATTTTTTCGGGATGCACGAGCTGAGTAGATTTTTCCTAGTCACTGTGCTGAATACCATTTACCATGTTTGCAATGTTGGTTTCTATGAGAGAAAACTTCTAAGCTGGTAAGTTTAACAAGAAGTCTACTTCTGTATTGTTTTTATGCAGAAAGTTATATATAAACGACAAGTATAGATGTATAAGCAAAACGCGTTCAGCTGTGAAGATGTATTTTAGTAACATGTTAGAATTTTGGCACGAATTATATGACTTGGAATGTAGTACGAGTTTTATCATATTTGATTATTTACTAGAGCATAAGTAAATGTATTGTTTACAAGAACACAGGGCATCTATTTACTAGAGTTATATTATTTGTTATATGCTGAGTGATATTTGTTTGTTTATTTATATGATCAAAAGTTATTTTTTGTATTTCCAGTTAATCACGTCACGTCACAACACGTCTCATCAGATTACATCACATATCAACATATCCACACTTTGCAATGATTGCGTTACTTTAATAAAGATGTCTATTAACAACAAGTTGCCTCTTCAATTGATGGCAGTCAGTACATTTATTTTTGTAAAACCCTAGTAGAAAAAGTAGGGTTTTTTTTTAAATTATTTTTTTTTAAGTCAATTTAAACATATGTATATTATTACTATTTAAACATATTTGAAGGAATTTCACCAAACAAGACAAAATATGTATTACATGTATATTTACAGATGCTTCTTTACAGATGATGTATAGTTTTTTTTCTCAATATGTAAATAATTTACTGCAAAAGCAGTTGCTCGTATTTTGATGCTAGAACCATTATCACAGCATAATTGATGCAATAAAAATTGATCCCGTACTTTACAGCTTTGAAGGCATTATGTAGAAAATGAAACAATTGGTTGACATTCTATATCAATTCAAGAGAAAAGTACTCCCGTTAACAATATTCAATTTAACATCGTTTCAAAGAGGAGGTAAAAAAGCCTGTTTGATGCTGTGTAAATATCGTTAATGATACAACGCTGCTTAATGATTTAAATAGCATTAAGCGTTGCAGTTGCAACGTTTAACGCTATACATTCTTGCATTAACAGTTGACATGTCTAGCCTTAAGTGAAAAATCGCCGCTTAATGATCTTAGTGATAGAATTGTTGGCAATTTGTCAATAACTGCTGAACATGTCAACTGTTTATGCAAGAATTTATAGCATTAAACTTTGCAACTGCAACGCTTAATGCTATATATCATATGATTTATATCATTAAGCGGCGTTGTATTATTAACGGTTGTTACAGCGCCGTTTTTGGAGAGACTGTAGGCATTCTAGATATATTTCATCTGTTGAAAATTGACAAAACTCTTAAAATTTGTTACTTGTTTCCATCATATTTGTAAAAAATGACAGTTCAGAACATGAATTTTTATAGTATATAACAAACTATTAAGCCCCTGTACACCCTATCAAACGAAGCTTTTGACATGGAACATCATTGAAAGAATTTTTATCTTGAATTTAATAAACCTATAGGCATCTTTTATTAACTAGATATCTAGCTAGATCTTGACCTTAAGGTGGGTCGCGGGTTTGCCCATAAAAAATCTCACGAGAAAACATACCCTGAAAATTTGTCAAATCGTTCTGCATGATTTACAGTTCATTATATAAAATATTTATCAAATTTGTCTACGCTGTTTTTATGCAATACCGCCTTAAACTTGGTATTGTTTGTGATGCTGTTTTGACGCTTTTCTAAAATGAGCATTTTTCGAGATGGAATTATTTTGAGAAATTGCTAAACAAATTTATTAACTGTTTCTGTGCGTAAAGAAACTGTGATTTAAAATGAATTTTTTTTAAAAAAAAAATGATATGTGGTCCAGCTAGATTTTTAGCTATTTTATCTTTATATTTGATAATTTTACCGAAAATTGCCGTATTTTCGTATTTGACTTCGTGAGTACGATGTCATTTATTTTTAAACCGTTCCACTTATTAAGTGATAACATCACTTAAAAATCAAATTTAAACTAGAAGCTTAAATTTCTGAAAAAGCAATTTTGAAGAGTATGAAAATAATACAAAGATTTAAAAAACCATGTTTTTATAATGAATTCGAAGTTATAAGGTCTCCCGTGTACTCCCGGTTAGCATTAGCCTGTAAAAAAATAATAATTCTTAATTTTGCTTTTGTATTATAAAGACTTTCTTTTGTAAAAAATTAAAAAGATTTACTAAGTTGCCATTTAGAATATTAAATTAAAAACCCCACTTTTTCCCTTTTATTCTAAATCAGAGAATGCAGAGCATAGTATTTTGTTATATCTAAAATTTAGAGGAAAGGGTCCGCCTCATATGGAATTTACTGACCACGTATAACCAATTTTAGGTCAGCTAGAAACCACAAAAATTGCAATGCCTCAGATAATTCTTTAAGCCAATAAAATATACATTGTATCAAGTAAATTAATAATTCATATCTTTTGGATTGCATCATGGCAAACAAAATCACAATCCTCTTCTAAATCTGAAAACTCAACCTGTCGCGTTAGTCACATGCTGTAAATGCTATCGCATTCTGTGGTGGTAAATACTTGAGTAATGTTTTGTGTTGTTCCGTATAACAATCACCAAGAATAACTTCGTTTTTCTTTGTGATATTTAACAAGCTTCTGGACTTCTTTAAAGGACTGTAATAAAAATAATCATGGATCGTGTACTAACATTTCGCACAAAATACTTTTAATTAATTTCTTGATAAACATCATGTATTTAATTTTTTATCAGTTTTCAAATATACAGGTACAGTTATTGTAATATATAGAATGATCTTACAATTTCATCTGGCTTTTCCTCTCCTAGGGCCATTCTACCGTCTGGTCGGACCCTTATTTTTAATTATATAAGTTATATATGTTGTTCTGGAATAATACCATCATCGTGTAGGGTTGTATGTGGCCTTGTTTGGTACTCTCTCGTATCACAAATGTTCCATCCTGAAATAAATGACTGATCGCTGATTATCTCACTTAAATGCGTTTGCCTAAATTATTCCTTCAGACAAAACATTCATGAATGCTGTGAAATTGTAAATATTTATGGTTGCACACTTAGCGTGGTTTTTCTCTTCCAGAAATTAACATAACTTACAAAGTTTTAATACATTCTAAAATCACTATTTATTAGAACGTTAAATTTATCTATAAAATGAAACTGTACTTTATAAAAATTGGCTAAAGAAGA
This sequence comes from Magallana gigas, assembly GCF_963853765.1. Taxonomy (NCBI): domain Eukaryota; kingdom Metazoa; phylum Mollusca; class Bivalvia; order Ostreida; family Ostreidae; genus Magallana; species Magallana gigas. The sequence goes on from NC_088860.1 coordinate 42,240,391, forward strand.
AAATGAATAAAGTGGATGAATTATTAACATCAATGTCTTCCTACCCTCTCGCCGAGAAAAAGAAATAAAGATATAAGATTGTTGGTTTTGACTCTAATGTAGTTGAAAATTTACCTTGCCAACTTTTCGTAATAATAAAGCTCCTGTTTTCCTATCCTTTAACGTTTTGAAATACCAAGGTTCACCACGCAGGGGATCTCGATTCTGAAAATAAGATATAATCAGTATTGAAATTGTTGTCTACTATTTCATTATAATGTAAAATTTGACGTTTAACCTTTTCAATAAAAATAAAAACAAAACGAAACAAAACAAAAAAAACCAAGAAACAATAAAAGCCCAAAAACTTTACCCTGAATCTCAAGAATGAGAGGGACAAAAATAGGCAGATATAACGATAAAATTTGAAACTTACTAAAAGACCATCGTCATATATATCTTCATCCTCATTCCCAGATGAGTGTTGATCTTCATGAATGCTTAGTTTGTACACATACACAGCCACTTTGTTTACATATAATATATAAATTTTATATATTTTTATTGTACATGCATATAATATAAAAAATTAAAAAAAAAATTTGTGAAATATAAAATCTTTCTATTAAACTAATGAAGTGTTGAACCATTCATTGATTAAACACTTAAAAACATAGTATCAATACAGTTTAACAGACCATTTATAATTATCTTATAGACAAGATAAGTTAGTTAATGGTTTAAAGATTATCAAATCAACATATACCTTGTTTACATCTAAATACACCATATGATGATATGTAGTATTTACAAACAGTTTGTAGATATAAATAAATGGTAAACTTTTTTTTCCGTTTAATTTACGTAGTAAATTGATTTTTTATAATAATGGATTCTCTCTCCTTTACCTGTTCTGTTCTCAGCCACAAAGAGGTTGTCTCTGGTGTCCACACATAAACTCAATGGACCGAGTAAATCCCTGTTGTCAATGTAGCGTAGGAAATGTCCGTCCTGATCCAGAATGTGGATACGGTGGTTGTTACAGTCTGTTGTCAGGATCAAACTCCGGTTGTCTGTTGTGATGCCGTATGGTACAAATGATCCCTTGGTAGTAGAGGGAGGACCAGTGTAGGTAAACCGGAGTTTCCCGGCCTGATTGACGACCACTATTGCACGGGCTCCACAATCTGTTCTCACTGATGTATTTAATGTAACCATATGAGAAGAGAGGCTGTCCTTTGTCATTGAACTGAATACTCTGTTTCTCTTTGGAGCCAGAATAACGCACAACTTTTGTTTGTTTATCAGCATCACTGTCCATGACAACCAGGAGATCACCAGAGGGGGTATAAAAGACACCATCAGGTTTCCACCCGCGTAGTCTGAATACTGTTGTTATCTTTTTATTCTTTACTAAGTTCACAGTTCTATCATCGTAATCAGTATAAACTAGATCCCCACTCGGTGTCACTGATATGTCCCCTGGTGTGTTTCCCGTTTTAGTTTGGATGGACTTCACAAGTTCTCCCCGTAAATTGTATAGTTTCATCATGTTGCTATTACCACATGTCCAGATATCTGTATCATTTAGACACGTCACACTATGTAGACATCTTTACCCTGTATCTAGAGCTATAATGAGCTGAGGTGCATCTAGAAGTGACCGGTCTGGGAGAGAGGACTCGACTGCCTTGGTCGGCATGCTGTAGTCTTGTTCCTCTGTTGTAAAACATAATGCTGACAGAGAACCAAACTGTTCGATCAGCTGATCTGTGTCGATTTCCTGAGGTCTGAAGTTTGTTAAGGACATTTTGATTTTAGGAGGCAATCTTCGGAATTCAGAATTCCTGGATATGTACTCATAGACAAAGCATACATTATTAGAGTTCAGTAACGTCTTCAGTTCACCAATGCTCTGTGTGATTTCAGAAATGGTGTGTGATATTTCAAATTCATGTTTATTTATGACGAACAGTTGTTCGGATTCCATTTCCTCCACGCCAGACTTCAGGTTTCTGATGATGTTGTCTATTTCTCTGTGCCAGACTTCTCCCTGTTTGTCAATTGCCGTTGCCAATATTTGAGAGTTTGCAATCAGATCAGCTTTCTCAAATTGGAGGTTGAATGCAATTTCTTGATATTTAGGGTAAACATATTTCTCAAATTCTTGCAACTCTATTTGTAAAACTTTCTTTTTGTCATCAACTTTTTGGAAAATGTCAACTGGTTTATGTCCCAAATGTTCCAAAGGAATACACTGTGCACAGATAGGAATGTCACATTGTTCACAGTGGAGTTCACAGTGTTTGGTGGGGTGTTTTTTACACTTAGGATAGTTCAGAGTGGCTAAATATTGTTTAAGTGACACCACATTATGGACAATAGAGGAATCTGACAAATGTTTCTCTACACAGTCTTTACACAGATGTAAATAACAAATATCACAGTACATGGAGGCCACAGAAATTTGACAAAGGGTGCAGCGTACAACATCCTGGGCGCTGTTCCATTGGTCCATGTTCATGTAACACTAGGTAAATTTAAAGGGAACTAAACCTGAAAGTCAAACTCAGTATGAATTTAAAATGTATTCATGTATTATCTTTGTTTAAATTAACACCTCTCTATGTAGGATGCAGTAATGCCATTCTGTGCCTTAACTGTATATTTACGATTTATATTATTTAATTTTCCCTTGACTGAATTTAAAACTAGGTATGAATTTAACCATAAAAAATATAATCCCAATGATATTTGATTGTTAAGAATGCACAATACGAAAGTTGGTTTTATAACCTACCTAATGTTACACCATTCGTAAACTACAGAGTTTAATGATCTAATATGGCGGACTTTAGCTGTTTATTGTTTCTGGTCGGTTGCTACCTCTGCAAGATCTTGTGATTAAATTAAATACCAGGTACAAACTAGTACTTGGACAATCTAGGTCACTTATTGTTGGAAGATCAACCAGAACTGACATTGTTTATCACTGCTGAACATGAAGGTTATTTTATTTGTTGTTGTTTTTTTAAAATGAAATTGTGTTTCATGATTTGAGATCCTCCTATTCCTATATTTATCAATAATAGCTCATTTGGTGTAATGGTGCACACAGTATTTGAGAATGAATAATTGGTTCAAATCCCATCATCAGCATAGAAATGTAGGGGGAAAAACAAATTTCTAACGTGTGAATGTTTAGATGTAGAAAAACATTTTAGTAACATTTAATAACAATGTTAGAAATGTTTTTTCTCTGGCAAATGTGTTTTTCTCACCTATTATGTGAGTATAGTACTTTAACACAAGCATTACATGTAAATTAGTTTATCGTAAACATAATTATAAATTTAAAGATCAGCCGAATCAATAAGTAGACTCATTTCTAGCCCTTTATATCTGTTGCCGTGAATGTGTTTTTTCGCAGTAATGATCAGTTGTACAATACTTGATACTCCAATCATGACTAATTTGCTACATATGAACTTACTGAATCAGCGTATGTGTGTTTGGAAGGAAACACAAGTGTGCAAGATCGAAAGATGTTTGTATGCTTAAAAATTGTGATTGTCATGACCCTTATGTCCAGAACTTTGATTGATCTCAGTTGAGATGGCTTAATTTAATATTTGAAAAACACAGAAGACGTTACCAAATCTGAGGTCAATCTTTTATAATTCAATTGCATTAATTCAGTCCTAAATAAGAGTACTCGACACTGTTTAAATCACCCAATAAATTACTTTTGAACTACATGTAAATACAAAGTACACTTTGCTCTTTTTATCTACCATTAATTACATGTATGTGAAATCAGATAGGTAGCTCTTTCTCAAGAGGCATTGTGGTGGCGATTTTGGGGATAAACTGCGCTAAACTTGATCTGTTCAAGCATGCATAAGCAACATATTATTTAAATTATCAGAGTCTGTTGCATATCAGAAACGTCAAAAACATAAAAAAAATGGATATCCGTGAAACATATTCGGTTGCAGATAGGTCCTAGTAGGCTGCTGTAGCATCCCAGTGGATGTTCAGGATCAAATAGTTGTCCTTTTTGTGTCAAGGTAAAACGCAAGTTTTTGGAATTCGTTTTTATGGTAAAATAACAGAAATTATGAATTTGTGATAATAACATCGCCAAAATGAGACGTAACTAACGATGGATACCCCCTCCCCCGGTTTGGAATTCAAAATGCAGAAGTTTTACGCAGATGTCAAAGATAAGGATTTCGTTTTTAACTAGTTTCAGTTCTTTTAACTAAATAATACATGCTCAATCATTCTGCTATTCTCTGATAGCTGATTATAACTACATGTAACAACATGTTATTTATTATCAAAGCTAGCGAACGTATACATGTATTCTATATTTCTTAAATGTCGAATCAATCTAATGCCCCGTTAATTTTCAACATGTGCTTCAGAAACAGGTATACATACCCCACTTTTGCTTGTGTAAGCAGTCAAGTTCACATCTCGCCGCTCCATTGATAGCAGATCGTCATATCATCGCCGATCTGCCTCTGCTGCTCCAGTTCCGACGTCCTTGCTTTTTTGGGGCGCATTAAAATGTCGATATATCTCCGGCAAGTACGTCCCTTTGATCATTTGTAATGGTCAATCAAATTTATAAGGTTCATTGGATATGATGTCCACATGTAATAAACGTTGTATTCAGCGGGACCATTGATTTGGAAATAAATGTTTTATTAATATTTTTTATAGATTATTATGTTTCAGTTCATATTAAAAGATGGCAAACGAAAAAAAATACGGGGGAACGCAGGTTGTTTCAGAACTGTTTACGGTGACAGCGTTTGAGTATTCAGGGGTATATCACCATAGTGGTAAGACCTTTTATTAAAAAAATCAAACAAAAGTCAATGGACAGAAAATTGAGAATCATTATCAAAACAGTGGCAAAAGGAAGTGTGTCTCATTTACAATGGCAAAGCCTGAGGCGGCGAATTTCCAGTTCTTGTAATGGCGCTGGTTTTGATGTTTTTCTGGCAAGTAAAATATCAAAATTGTAGAAAAAAAAAGTTCAGGGAATCGGCCTATATCTTAGACTAAATAAAAGTATCTATGTATTTAATATATGGTCATTTTACTTATAATTAAACATAATTAAACATTAAAACTTCTGTGCAGTGCTACAGATTTTTTACATGCACCAAGTATAAGTCCATCTATTTCTTACGAACATTTATGGTTCCTAGCTCTATAGAGACTGATAAAAATGAAATCTACATGCCCCGTTTATCGATTGGTCGACTGAACCTTCAGCAACTTGAGAAAAATCAAAGTCTGTACAAGATAATCATGATGATGTCAGACTCCGGTTCCCACAAAAGACGATCTGGTTATGTATTATTGTATTTTTCTGCATCGTCCTACCTAGTCATTTCCTAGCTCACCTTTTCGGAGAGTAAACCATAGGTTTCCCATAGTATCCAATGCAGTTTGGGGGTTTGTTTCTTTGTAATTTTACGCTCAATGCAAAATTTAAATAAAACGTTACCTCCTCCTGCAGATAAATATTGCACGGATTTTTCCCCCAAAGTTTTATTTAAAACATTCAGAAGTATCAATTGTATGTATTTAATTATGCTTATTGTCTAAATACATTTTCAGAATCCTTTGACAAGTCCGTCAAAAACTCCGAGATAAAAACACCAAGGGACATAATATTTTAAACGAAGATTTTAAAAGTTAGAACAAAGGACACAAGGTTGGCAGAAAATCAAACATCTACTCTAACTTTAAAGATATTAAAAGGTAAGTAATAAATATTGGCTTAGTCAATGTACTTAATTTAGTCACTGGGTTAACATACCTGTACCACTCCTCTTAACATCAATTCTCTGTAAACACCAAAAATACGTGGCCACGCACTATCATGGTATTGAATTTTATCTCTCTGACTTGAAATAATGTTCCATATAAAGACTCTCTGTTGGTATAATTTTGATAGTTCAAACTCAGTTTCCATAGCATCGAGATTTTGCTTCTGGCCAAAATGACATATAGAGTACTATTATATAAGTAACTCGTATGTTCCCTAAATGCATGGAGGTTTGATCATGAAATTGGTTCAATTTTATAAGCAAGTAATCAATGTACTTGTACACATAAACTGATTTCAGTTAAATGTACAGATAACAATACCATCGGTTTGTGTTTTATAGATTTAGCTTATAAAATAGTGAAAAACAGGCACATTAAATAATATCAATTTTATTTTAAGGAGGCAATTGAAAGGTGGAATAAACATTTTTTTAATAAGATAAGACCTTGGTCTAATAAATACAACCGAATTTGGCTTGGGTATATTCACTGGCTTTCACATACAACTATTTGAAGTATCGCTTTTCCACAAAATCCAACTTAAAGTTACTTCCCTTTGTTGACTTTTCTGTATTCCATGGCAAGTGCAGGCGTTGAAAAAACAAAGATCAAATGGGGTTGGGAAAGCATGTGATTTAAGTTTTAGTGTATTTAGAGTAAGTCTCTAATGATTTGGTGAATATGAAATGAACCATGCTCTATTGGGATTTAGCTTAATCACCGATATGTGCTGTATTCAAACCTTTTGAAAACACGCGCCTGTCGTGTACAATTAAAACAATCTTGATCAAGTGAAACGGACAGATATTTCCTCTACATAAGTTTTTGCTAATCTGACATACGAATCCAGCACTCAACCAATAAAGCTAATGAGTTACTAACCTGCAACACTTATAGAGGAATGCAATGCAATAACCACCCCCCCCCCTCCCCTCGGATTGATGGTGTGGTCCAAGATGGAAAGACTCTTCAAGATTGTCAACCCATGATGAGCATAGTTCTGAGGATATACTTCTTCGTACCCACAGCGATTTCAGAAATCCATTATTGCCATGCATTTTATGTGAAAGTCAGATCTGGTGTCAGTGTTGTGGTTTGATTAAATTGACCCAACATTTCTGGAATATATATGTTTAAAATATCAGACCTATATGTATATCCCCATTAGTAGGATTTACTCATTTTGAGAACCCTCATGAACAAGTGTAAAAATAGGATCATAAAAAGGCAGTTTATGGAGATAAGATACAGTCCATAGCATCCTTATTCCAACTGGTCAAGGTATGTATATTCACGTCCAAATCAAATAATTTTCAACCAATCTTATAGTCTGTTCCATCTTCCATCGCTTGTTGATGTTCTCAATGGATACACCTCAGGTCTAAATGTACAGAGTCAATTTTAAAAAACAGGCATCAGATTCCCCTGGCAAACAAAAACTATTAGGCCAGGAAAGCTCAAATTAAAATGGAACCATCATCAGGTAGTGTAGATTCCAAATCATGGTCCTTGGGAGTAGGGTGGGGCCACAATAGGGGGATCAAGTTTAACATAGGAATATATAGAGAAAATCTATAAAAATATTCTTCTCAAAAACTATTAGGCCAGGAAAGCTCAAATTTGAGTTGAAGCATCCTCAGATAGTGTAGATTCAAGTTTGTACAAATCATGGTCGCCGGGGGTATGGCGGGACCACAATAGGTGAATGGATTTTTACATAGGAATATATAGAGAAAATCTTATAAAATCTTTTTCTAAAACATTATTAGGCCAGGAAAGCTCAAATTTGAGTAGAAGCATCATTAGATAGTTTAGATTCAAATTTGTTCAAATTATGGTCCCCGGGGACAGGGTGGGGCCAAATTGGGGGATATATTTTTACACAGGAATATTTAGAGAAAATCTTTTTTAATTTTTTTTAACAATAAGGCCAGGAAAGCTCAAATTGGTGTGTAAGCATCCTTAGATAGTGTAGATTCAAGTTTGTTTAAATCATAGTCCCTGGCGGTAGGGCAGGGCCAAAATGGAGGATAAATTTTTATATATAGAGAAAATCTTTAAAAATCTTCTTTTTTAAAAACTATTTGACCAGAAAAGCTTAAATTTGTGTAAAGGCATCCTCGAGTAGTGTAAAGTCAAGTTTGCAAAATCATAGTCCCTGGGGGTATATAGGAATAGAGAAAAAATCTTCTTAGAGGTACAACAACAAAAGGGGCTTGGTATTTACCAAAAAAATATGTTGATAAATATTGGCAGATTTTCAGTTTTTTTTATTTAGCAAGATCAAGTGTACTGAGTTGTCAATATATTTTGATTTTGATACTGTAATGCTAATTTGATCAGATTTAAGGCAATTCTTGCTCAGGTGAGCGATGTGGCCCCTGGGCCTCTTGTTGAATTGTACACTTCTGTTGCATCGTGTTATATTCCATACGTAAGTTGTTTTGGTTTTTTTTTGTTTTTGTTTGGGTTGTTTTTTGTTTTTGTTTTTGCTGATTTGAGCCATCGAAATTAAGCAAACAACGATGGAAATACAATTTAGAACAGACTACTTAATTTAGATTATATAATATACATGTAAAGTTAATAGCATTAAAGTAAATGTAAAGGTAAAGGGTAATTTGGGAATGTTTGAAATGTTTTATTTTAATTATTATAAATTTGCTTTTAATAAATTAAAATACAATTGTAGGATTATATGTATGCTGGAAAAATAAATGAATTTGGCTCTAATCATCACAGCAGAGTCTGTCAAAAGGACGACAGAGAACAGAAAATGTGAGTTTATGATTTTAAACAAAATTAATCAAAAATTGATGTCACATGTAGATATTCAAATCAGCTGAAAGTTTATTATCTATCATGCAGGGATAAACAGTAACACTTTTCCAGTTGCTGTGTCCGGCTGATTTTGTATTTGGACAAGTCAATCTACACAAACACTTGTCTGGTTTACAATTTATTTTTCTAGAACTTAACAATTATGATATGATGATACATCTCATAAAATATTATGAAAAATTAAACTGTTTATTTCACTGTAATGAACAGATCAAACTTTAAGTATATAAAAAAAGAAAAATGAAGTTACAGTGAAGGTTGAAATCCTACATCCAAACTATATAGTAGCTTAGTTACTGAAATAAATGTACTAAATCTATTTGTCAGTGTCATATCACTAGAGCACACCAGCAGATTAAGTAGAATATTCTTCTCTTGAGTGTTATTATATACAATAGTAAGATATGTTTTAAACCTTAATAATTTATTTTAAATAGTAAGAAGATCTCTTTTATACTGTCCAGTACTGATATACACTATATTTGAAAACAACAACAATAAAGATAATTTTAAATGAAATATTTTGTGACAGTAAATAATGTGGAGACCTTCCATACTCTTATCAATTTCTATCATTTAAAATTTTTCATACTTTTCAATGACAAATTACAATTTATGATAGCATTTACACATGTAAGCAACATGCCCGAAGAACAGGTTAATATTTTAGTTAATGTTGAGCCCTGTTATGTTACATCTAATTCAGTTGCAGCTGTTAATTAGTGCATGCAGCTATAGACTAATATTCCAAGTGAAAATAACATTGATCAATATAACTTGAGTCAGAGATATCAATTAAAAGCCATTTCTCACTTTTTAAATTTTGTACACATGTAAACATAAAAACATCAGGATTTTGCTTCTTATTTGAAAGTAAAAACATTCAGTCACATTTGAACATGTCTGTTGTGGTATTTTAAGCGAAATGCATACATGAAAATGATTTTATTTAATGATCCATACATGTATTATTTTAACATTGCAGGGTATTGAGTAAAATGAACAGAACAGTCGAGTGAATACCCAGACCAGCAAGACAGTCAGACATACAATGCTAGATGAACAAATAATGAACAAACTGAACACGCTAAAATATTGAGCAATTCAACATTAATTAATTGTCACTGTCTTGTGTATATTTATTTTATTTTCATGATTTGGAATATATTTTGAATATTTATTTGAAGAATTATTTACTAGTTTTTAAGTAAGCGTTGATTTTTATTTCTAGAGTTGCATTGAAAAGATATAACATTTTCCCCTTGTACTGATATTTGGAGTTATCTGCCCTTTATCATACAAAAAAATTTATTTAAAGTAGATCCAGTGTTCTGTGACGTCATACTTTTTTGTAAAACTTTGAGTTCTTTAAAATTTGTGCAAGATAGTTTTATTTATTTTATATGAATATAATCACATGGATGTAATTAGAAATACTGTAAAGTTCAAGATATTTTTGCAGCTTAATTTTATCATAAATTTCCAATATTTTATACATTTTATCGATGCTAAGGGGAAATAACTCTTTTTCTGACTTTTCTATCAGTTGTATGCCTAAATGTCATAGTTTTTCTTATCCCAATGATTAATTTTAAAATATTTTTGTAGTTGAAGTTTTCTGAAAAAGTCGATAATTAAAATAAACAAGATAAACAAATTTCTGCCCACAAAAATTTTACTTTTAACCAAAAAATACGGTTTTCTGATGCTAAAATATGTTTATGTTTATCTGGCATCTTAAAAAGTGTGATGACATGTATATTTTTTCTAACAATTGATGAATTTTATGTCTAGTAAGTTGAAATCAGTTCGGGTTTTCAACTTTCATCAGAGAATTTTACGAGTATGGACCGGAGTTACCTTAAGCCTTCTAAAGTGGTAAAAATCATAGATGTTGTTATCTATTCAAGCAGTTAACCTATTTCATTAATGGAAAATATCTAAATACAGAATTTCATGCTATTATTATTTGTTAAGACTCATTTAATAGGGTTTTCTTGCTTGGAGTTATCTGCCCATTGCAAAAAATATATAGAAACAATTCTTATAAAGCCAAATTGAATTATCCTGATTCATTGAATTTAAAATATTTTGAAATATTTAATCAGTTTCTCATTTTTTTAAGCAGAAAAGGTATTTTAACGGAGTTTTATGATCAACTTTTTGTTTAAAAAGTATTTTGTAATTTTTTTACGGGGGTGAGAAAATGTCAAATTAACAAATTTAGACGTAAAATAAACAAAAACGAAAAAGATACCCGCTCTGGTTTTTATAAATAATATTTAATATAAATATGATGTTTTAAAATTTGCAATTGATTTTTTTTATTTGCGTGCAATTTTTGAAAGACTTTCAAAAATACAGGGTGAAAATTGAAATATCAAAATTAAGAAATTTTTACCATCTTTGAGCCACCAGCTTTAAAACGAACAAGGACATTGAGATGTTCTTCTCTCTTGCATCATGTACATCATTCTTTATTTGTACTATGCATATAATATGTGAAATATCTTGAAAATTTATAAATAAGCCTGTTCGTGACTTTTAGATTACTTTATTTTCCAACTTAAAAACTGTGTATTTGGGCCCTAAATGATTGAAATTGGTTACCATGGCAACCAAGGGAATAGGAATTATTTTGATGGTCGATAATGTCATACCTTATCAGTATCAATCATCTGAGAAATTTTCATGAAAATCTGATATGGTGTGTGCCATGACCATATAGTAATATTTTGGTCTTTACACGGAATTGATGTTAATAAGTAATGGGCCTCAGTCTTTTGGTTCCCGCTCCATTGCTGGTAAAGAATTAAGTGTTCGAGGTCCATTAACCCTTTTTATGAGCTCACTTGAGCCGAAGTCTTAGACGAGCTTTTCTGATCAAATTGTCCATTGTATGTCGACGTTGTTTAAGTATATTTTTCAAATTTTTATATTCTCAAACACCACCGGGCCAATTTCAACTAAACCTGGCTCAAAAGATTATAGGGTGATTTGAATGAAGGGGCATGCTTTTTTTTAAAAGGAAGATGATTTAGAATAATTGAAAATTGCTGGTATTTTTCCACAGTCTTCTCCGAAACCTTTAGACCAAGAAAGCGGTAATGGTGTCTAACCATTTGAATAGTATAGATTCAAGTTCGTTGAAATCATGATCCCAAGGGGTAAGGTAGGGCCAAAATAAGGGAGGTGTCAAGTTATTACATAGGAATACAAGTTAATAAAAAAAAAATTTAAGATATTTATCTGGTAAATTAATCAGCCAGGAATGCTAAAAATTGTGTGAAAGCACAGATTGTGCAGATTAAAGTTTGTTCAAAAAATGATTCCCTGGAAAAAGGTTGGACCACAAAAGGGGGATGGGGTATATAGAAATAAAGAAAAATCTTCTCAAAAATATGGTACAAAAACAACTAAAAAAGGTTTGATATTTAACTTAAAAAATATGAAGATTAATTACAGACATAATATTTTTTTTACTTAATTTTTTTTAGCAATTTCCAATGTATAAAACTGTCAGGATATTTTAACGAAGCCGGGTCTAACTTGTTCCGCCCTAGGTTGTTGAATGAAATTTTTTTCTCGAATTTCTTCTGATATAATTATTATTTTGAGATAAAAAAATAAAATAGGACATTCATCACACCGTTTGTATAAGGGGTCATCTCAAAGTTGGTTTATTTTTAACATAGGACCCTATTGGATTTTGCTTAAAATGTATCACTTTTGCACATTTTTTACATTTCTTGGCCTAGGGATTTCTTTTTCTGTTCAACATGTTATTGCTAAAAGGCATCAAATGGTCAAATAAAAAAAACCTTTTACCCCCTGGTTTGTCCAGGGGTCTTATCAAAGTTGTTTTTTTGTATGCCCAATTTCCAAGATTTGTCAGATAATATTTTTTTTTACAAAGGCGGAAATGGTGATCTTTGTAGTATTATTAAAATATGCAGGCATATTTAAAAAATAAATAAATATATAACATCACATATTAAGGGTCATTATTATAAAATACATTGTTATCTAATTACTGTCTTGAAATATATGAATAAAGCTATATTAAGGCGGATTAAGAAAACATAACAGAGGGCAAGGCTTGCTGAACCCTTTTCACGTTTTCGACTCGAGCCCAAATATAGCTTATACTTTGAGACATTTATGTTTATTCCACACTATAATATCAATTTAAGCATCAAACAAGCTAGTTTCAACCCATTTCGCTGAAAATCTGCAGTTGAAACTATTACGCCTTGGCGTCAACCAAGCAAAAAGATGACGTCACAATGCAAATGAAACGCTGTGCAAAAGCGTGCGTACTCGATCTGTACTCGGCCTCGTAAAATTTGATACTGTTATGCTCATTTGATCAGTTATTGCTATTGTGACTAAGGTAAGCGATGTGGATCTCCTGTTAATATATGTAATGCAGTGGCGTCGGAAGCAACTTCAAAGTGGGGGGGGGGGGGGGGGACTAGACTAATCCTCATACATATTGACAAGCAAAAAAAGAAGAAAAACTAATTCCCAAAATCATCAAAATCCTAATCCGGGGGGGGGGGGGGGGGGAGTTACCTATATTTCAAAAAAAAATTCCTAACTACCAAAAAAAATTTCCCCTTAATCCTGAAATTCCTAATCCGTGGGGAAGGGGGGGGGGGTAGTTTACCTATGACTCCAACATCTGAATATTTAAAAAATTTCCATCTGTTCAAAAAAAAAATTCTCCCCCCCCCCAAAATCTTGAAATTCCTAATCCGTGGGGGGGGGGGGGGGTAATTTCCATCCGTTCAAGGTAATTTTAGGAACAATTACCTTTCCTGCGAGAAAAAGTGGGGGGCTGAATCCACTTTGATGCTATGTGCCTTATGCTTAGGTCTTACTTCTAACTTTGCAAAAAAAGTGGAGGGGGGCTATGTTGGGGTTGCTGACAAGCACATGTAACAAATACAGTCCATTGATGTATATTCTAATGTTAAAAATCAAAAACGCATGTACATAAAAAAGACAGTGGCTTAATTATAACAAATCTGATAGAAAAATGTGTTTCTTTATAATGTACATGTTAATACTGAGTCTCTTGATATTCATGTAATACAAATGCACGCGCAGCCACTTAGTTTATATATGATGTATTATTTTACATGTATGGTATTAAAGTGATCAAAGAACATTTTCATTTAGATAAAAACAAAAGAATTGAATCTATACAGACTAAGAAATGATGCTTTGCAATGATTAAACACATCAAATCTAGTACAAAAATTAATACAGTTCAACAGTCTGTTTACATCTCATACATATGGTTAGCTAGTTAAGGGGGATGTGCGGCCATCTTTGACATTTGAAAAGAAAAAAGTTAACATTTCTTAAACTGGTTTGTTTCTGTCCAAAACTTGCTAAAGCTGTTGTCAAAAGATACAAAAGCAATAAATATAACGTTCAACATGTTGTTTTGTGTGCATATTACGCATACAAGGGGAAACTGTTTACATCTTATTTAAACAGTTAATTGATTTACTTGTTATATTGTATTTTCTTCACTTTACATGTGATGTTCTCAGCTACAAAGAGGTTGTCTCTGGTGTCCACACATAAACCATATGGACGCTGCAAGTTACAGTTGTCAATGTAGCGGAGGAACTGTCCGTCCTGATCCAGGATGTGGATACAGTTGTTAATTCGGTCTGCTGTAAGGATCCGACCCTGGCTGTCTGTGGTGATGCCGCGTGGATCAAATGATGCCTGGGTAGTATTACCAGTGTAGGTAAACCGGAAATTCCCGGCCTGATTGACCACCACTACTGCACGGGTTCCACGGTCTGACACACAGATATCTAGGTTCCTGTTCTCACTGATGTATTTAAGGCCATCGGATGAATAGAGAGGTTGTCTTTTATCATTGTACTGAATACTTTGTTTCTTTGCAGAGCCAGAGTACCGCACAACTTTTGATTGTTTATCATCACTGTCAATAACGACGAGGAAGTCACCTGAGAAGGTACTACAAACAGCACGAGGTCTCCATCCTTGTAGTCTGATCACTGTTTGTATCTGTGTATTTTTTACTATGTTCACAGTTCGATCATGGTAATCAGTATAAACTAGATCCCCACTCCTTGTCACTGCTATGTCCTTTGGAGCGTTCCCTGACTTGGTTCTGATGGACTCCATAAGTTCCCTTCGCAGGTTGCAGAGGTTCATCATGTTATCACTACCACACGTCCAGATCTCTGTATCATTAAGACACGTCACACCGTATAGAAGTCCATAGTCTGTGTCTATAGCTGTGATATCCCGGGGTTCATCCAACAGTAACCGGTCTGGGGGAGAGGACTCGGCTCCCTGGGGCGACATGCTGTAGTCTTGTTCCTTTGTTGTAAAAGATAATGCTGACAGAGAACCAAACTGTTCAATCAGCTGTTCTGTGTGGATTTCCTGAGGCTTAAAGAATGGTAGGGACACTTTGAGTTTAGGAGGCAATATTCTGAATTCAGCAATCCTGGACTTGTAATCAGAGAGAAGACAGACATCTTTGGAGTTCAGCAACTTCATCAGGTCAGAAATGGTTTGTGTGATTTCAGTAATGGTGTGTGTGATTTCATCTTCCTGTTTATTCAGGACGACCAGGTGTTTGGATTCCATTTCCTCCACGTTAGATTTCAGGCTTCTGATAATGGTGTCTATTTCTCTGTGCCAGACTTCTCCTTGTTTGTCAATTGCAGTTGTCAGTTTCTGGGAATTTTTACTCAGATCTGCTTTTTGCACTTTAATGTTAGATGCATTCTCTTTGTATTTAGGATAAATGAATTTCTCTAATTCTTGCAAATCTCTTTGTAAAGTATCAAATTTACTTTGAAACGTTTGAATAATTTCAACTTGTTTATGTCCTATATGTGTTTCAGATGAAATACACTGTGCACAAATAGGAATATCACATTGTTCACAGTGGAGTTCACATTGTTTGGTGGGGTGTTTCCTACATTTAGAATCGCTATAAGTGGTAAGATATTCTATAAAAGATACCACTTTGTGAACCTTAGTGAATTCTGATAAATGTGTCTCGACACAGTTTTCACACAGATGTATACGACAAAGTTCACAGAACATTGGGGCCACAGAGTCCCGACACAGGGTGCAGCGTAGAACATCCTGGGCGCTGTTCCAGGGATCCATGGTCAGGGAACATTTAAGAAACCATAAGGGGGAACTAAACCTGGAAAGTAAAATTCACTATGTATTCATGGTTTAGTTTAAACAATATTTTATTATGCAATATATTACATAAACGGATGGGATAGCAGGCATTGCCTATATAAATCCTCTCCGACAATTTATTCTTCCTTGTCGGTTACATGTGCAAGATCACATGACTGAATTAAATGCCAGGTAAAAAAAACCTGTGTATTTAAGATACATGTACATGTATTTTTTTAGTTTGATTATAACAAATCTATATTCTTTTCATACATTTACAAATTTATTTTCTAAATGATTTAAAAATTGCGAATGAATTAAATCATGATAAAAAGATACTGGTAGGGATTATTTTTTATAATAAAGAATATGCAATATAAGAGAATAATGTATGAAACTTACCTAATGTTGCCCCATTAGTAAACAGTAAATCCTCACGGTCCAACACGGCGGGTTCCAGGTATTTATTCTTCCTGGTTGGCTACCTGTGCAAGATCACATAGTTGAGTTAAATCCAGGTAATAAAAATATACTTGCATATATGTTCGCCCATAATCGGGGCATCATTTGTTGGGATGGTTAAACAGATGTGACGTGTTTTTACTGCTGAACATATTGTGAAACCATTAAAATTTGTGGGGGTCAGTTTTTGTGGATTGCTTAAATTTTACATGTTTATGCGGACGTAATTTCGTGCAATCTCATACATGTAATTATAAAAGGAAATACGACTTTATAACTCTAATCTATTAGTTCATGGAGTGTGTTACTGAATCCATATTCTCTATAAAAGCTGTGGTGTAATTCTATTTAGAATGAAGAATGGGTTAAAGTCTCCAGCATTTAAATGTTGATAAAAAAAATGAATGTCTTATGTGTAGATACATCTATTTAGATGATTAATGGCAATGTATAGAATGCTTCTACTATAGCAATCCTTATCACTAAAAATAGAGTATAGACTTGCAACACAAACATTACTTAAGCAGCGCGTTACTCAATTTTATGCACACACCGCTGTAGTTTGAGGCTGTATCTTTCAAAACATAATGCTTGAATGCTTATATTTACTTTTTTAAACTTCTTGCCTTGTCTGCAAATGTGATTTATACCTTGAAAATTCCTACTTTATCCTAAGGGTAAATTCATATTAATGAAAGAGCCACTGTAACAGCCACAAGCATGTAGCTTTTTTAGCAGTTTACAGCGTTCAACGTTTGTGACACCATAATAAAACTCGTCATTTTAAAAGGACATGGTCATGATTTTAGTCAAAATGTTTTTTTTTCCGATTTTAATATTTACAATGCTTCAGAAAAGCATTTTTAATAGGCAACCGAAATTTGAGTGTCATTTGTTGAGTTATAAGCGAGTTACAGAGTTTTTCGCTATGTAAACAAAGTGTTTGTTTACATTTTGAACGTTGAAGTAAAAAATTAAGTTTGAAACCCAAAACGAATGTTAGAAACTGTTTATCAATGTTTAAAATAAATGAAAAGATAGACAAACAAGCTAGAAAAATATTTTACTGGTATATTGAACCTATGTAAACAAAATCATGGCACGAGCCTTGTTTACATGACATAGAATTGTGAGCCCTGAATCTTGCTTATTATTTGATCATTAGAAATGCATTTTTAAAGCATTGTATATAATAAAAACATAAAAAAAGAATTTGACCAAAATCGTGACCGTGCTCCTTTAACCTTTGACATCCATGTGTGTGTTACGGTGTTATATTTGCCTTAGCCTTCAACACACTTTACAAGCAAAAAATATGTGGAATTTAAATATATAGGGTTATATGATTCATTCATAGAGCACACTGTAAACAACCCAACATTTAAACAATAAAATATTTTACTTGGTGATTTACAAAGAACATGAAAGTAGCGTCATGGCAGAAAAAAAATTATTTCATACATTTACAAATTACTTTTTTAAAAATATTTTTCCTAACTGATTATAAAATAAGGGATGAATTTCATCATGATAAAAAGATACTGGCAGGAATTATTTTTATTATGAATAATATGAATAATATGCAATATAAGAGAATGATTTATGAAACTTACATAATGTTTCCCCATTTGTAAACTACAAATCTTCACGGTTCAACATGGCGGGTTCCAGGTATTTATTCTTCCTGTTTGGCTACCTGTGCAATATCACGTGGTTGAATTAGATGCCAAGCACAAACCTGTGCCCGTATATGTGTTGGTCCGGAATCGAGGTCAGCTATTGCTGGGAGGTTTAAATAGGTCTGATGTTCGTTTTCACTGCTGAAAATGTAGGTTATTGATTTTTGTTTTAAGATGAGATTTTCCTATTGAATCCATGTTCCCTTTTAAAGCTGATATGGTGTAATGTTGCACACATTCTATTGAGAATGGAAACCTGGTTCAAATCCCATCATCAGCATAAATATGTAGAGAAATAAAATGATGAATATCTTATGTGTAGATGTTTAAATGTAAAAACGTATTCACCGTAAAGATTAATGGCAATGTTAGAAATGCTTCTATTTTAGCAATCATTATTATGCGGGATATGAAAGTGGCGACATTGCAGAAAAAATACATAACCCGTAATAACAGGTTATATATGTATATTTTTTTACAAATTTGAGTGTACATTAATATCGATTTTCAAGAATTTTTTTAGTAATCTCTTTAACTGAATTATTTGCGTTGAATTAAATTGGTAGAAAGATGTTGAGTTAGAAAGGACTATATATGATATGGGCCTAAAATGGCCCCCTTAAATGAACATCATACTTTTATTGTAATTCTTTGTACAGATATATATGTAATGTTTTTACATGTCAATTTTGATTTAAATGCCCACAATTTATAAAGACAACTTTTTCCTTCCATATTTGCTTTTTATGCATAAAACAGCTTGTTTTTAAGCAGTTTTTCTTTCAGAAAACATAGAGCGCAAGCTTGAACAAACACAATATTTTAATCTGAGATGTATCTAGCCAAGACTAATAAGTGACAAAAATATTTTCCTTGTTCAAGCATGCGCTCTATATTTCCCATTCATAAAAAGATAAGAAAAATGTCAATTTTTGACTGATTTTGATTGAGTTATAGAAATAGCGTCACTTCTGACGTCATATACTGCCAGTGAGTGCAAATAAATCAAATAAATAGGTGAAAAATATATTTTACATCAACTCTTTCAAAATATAACATAACATTTTATTGTACCCGAAACACTTTAAAAAATGGCGAATTGTGAGGGCAAAATTAAACTCATATCATATATAGTTCTTTATTACAAATTACATTAGAAATGTTCGATTCTATATAAGTTATACCGTGTTCAGAATAGCGCTAAAGAACTAATACTGTAGGTAAATATAGTACAAACTATCCTCTTTAACACCCTTGTATTGACCTCGGATCAATATTGGGGCCCTACTATAGGTACAAGATTCCATATACTGGCAGCATAAATGAATTTGAGAGGATGCCAAATTTATCATCTTCATCAAGTGGAAAACAATGTATAAATTGTCTTTCTCAAAAATTAATATTCCAATTGTTGTAATATCCTTATGAAGGCCTCTTGTTTATTATCATACCACTCTTGTTTATTATCATACCCGCACTTTCTAAAGAAAGTTCGGGTATATTGTTCCGTCTGTCCGTCCGTCTGTCCGTCTGTCACTTTTACTTTCTCAAAATGCTCATACATCTTATAATCCAGCAAACTGAACACTTGGAGTTTGATTGGGGTGTCATGTTGTTTGTAAAAAGGTTTCAAAAATCACTGGTAGTCCTAGGGGTTAAATAATTGGTAAAAAATGACGTTTTTTCACAAAAAACCTTCTTCCTCGAACTCATACTACATTTTCAACGGTAGACAAATCATCTCTTGGAATATGTTTAAGGGTATCCTATAGATGCACAATAAGGTTTCGGAATTTTCAATTTTGTTATGGGGGTCATTAAATTGCTGAAATTTTTTTTTTATTTTTTTTTAACAATAAACTGGTTTCAAATACGTCATTTTTTTGCAGTAGCCAAATGATCTTCAAGAATATGATTGTGGGTGTCATATTGAAGTATAATCAGGTTCCAGAAATTATGTTTTATTAAGGGGATCAGTGGGCGAGAAAAAATGACGTTTTTTTGCAAAAAAGGTATTGTTCCCAGAACTCCTCTAACACTTTTTGGAGTTGCTACGTCATCTCTTGGGTAAAATTGGGGCTGTCTTATAGATGTGCAATAAGGTTTTGATAATTTAAATTCCATCCAGGGAGTCAATATTAGCAGAAAATTGACGTTTATCACTAAAAAAAAACCATAAATACCAGAATTCCACTTATGATTTAATTGATAGACACATCATATCTTGGGATATGATAGGGACTGTTCTATAGATGTGGATTACAGTTTTGAAAAATTAGATTTTACCCTGAGGCTCATTATCTACGCAGCACTGTTAAGGTTTATTTTGTGGTCGCGCCGACCAGAAAATACGGGGAATGTTAACTATGACATCACACAAAACAACAACTCATCTAAAATTCTAATAAATAAAGTAATTTCCTATTGTTATGGGTACAAAAACATTAAACTACATTAATCGTTACCTATGCGTGCAACTTTGTATTCAAATAAGTCCAACAGTGATAAATATAAATATCAGACTGATTGCGGTGCACTTGTTGATGTTGTACATTTTGACGCATATTATGTGTAGAGAGAGGCAGATCCATAAATTGTTTAACATGAGAAAATGCACTTTATAAATGAACGGAGCATAATCTTAAAACGTTTATCATTAAATCCTATCTATTATGCTTGCTTTGATTCGGCATGTAATTATTTTTTAAGGCGTGTATTATTTCTTAACTAGAGTGTTTTATGTACAAGTTCGATGTGTTTGACATCGGGAAGCATATCTAAATTTGCTTTTTACAAGGGCATACACTTAAAGGGAATGTTAAATTTATCACAAAGTGCTGCTGCTTCAATGAAATCTACAGAATGAATTAATAAATACGTAAAATATTAAGCGAAGGTCATATAAATTCCAACCGGAGATCATTTCTTTGATATTTATTCTAATAAAAGATGAACTCTACACAAAGCAGCAGCACCTTACAGAATCTATCAGAAAAGGAGAATATATTTAGCATTTAAAATTTTAATTCAAATAAGGGTTTGCCCTTGTAATATTGAAATTTGTTTATGACCTCCTTTCGGAATAATTATCAACACATATCACGTGACTATCAATTCAGGGGACCACACTAAGTGACATTCAAAGTAGCATTTACGCGTATACTGTACTGTTTCATTTAATATTACATTTTTATGATGATTAAATAACTTTAACTAGATATTTTGTTATAATAGTCATCGTTTTATGAACGTTTAATTCCGCTGATATTTTCATAGTAAGCCTTAACAGTGCTGCGTAGTACATACCGTTTGATGCCCTTTAAGGATCAGGAATATATATGGTTAAGGGATGGGGATCTCAGCCGTTATGAGCTATTCGTGCACTTCCTTTTCGAAGGGGGTCACGACCACCTCCAGGGTCCATGACCTATATACCGTTTGATGCCCCTTGACACAAGCAACAAGAATATATGTGGTTTAAGGGTGGGGATCTCAATTGTTTTGAAGATATTAAGGGGCTTGCTGTTCAAGGGGGGTCAGGACCACCCACAGGACCGATGACCTACATACATGTAACATTTGATGCCCCTTGATATAAGGAACAAGAATATATATTGTTTAGGAGTCATGATTATAACTGTTTCTGAGATATATGTTAATTCTAATTCCTAGGTGTGGGGATGACCCCAGGGGTCAGATCTAATAAATTCTATATATTGCCAGTAACAGTCAATATATGATTATAAAAATCCTATTTTATTATCTTAAAGTTACCATTTACAATAGAGTCTACAATTCTTCCCATATGGTTCAATGTTAAACCCTACACCCTTTTGACCCCCCTCTCCCCCCCCCCCCGAAAAGTGGTTGTCTAACCTCAAATGAGAGAAATCAAACTAAGGTGCACAACTAGATATGCAGGTCTATTGTATCTTAGAGTTTTGTACAAATCTGTTCAGCCATCTCTGAGAAACAAGTTCAGAGCGGGAAAGAAAAAAAAGAAGAAGAATAATAATACTAATGTACATACCGGTGTCTCATACTATTGTGCTACTATACATGTATTATGCTTACCTATATTGGTCAACATCATAAAAATAATCCAATTAGAGCACAATATGAACACCACGTGAAACCCATCAAATCGAAGAGCTGGGTGAAACTAGTACTCGCTATTGAGACATGTAGACCCGTGTTGTGTACGTAACTTCAGACAAAGATTAGTTATTTGTAACTTGAATGTGTTTTTATATCCTATTCTTCAAAACCCCTTGCACTATTTTATTAGTTTAAATATTAACTTTAAGGTGGTGCAGGACACCTGCATATTGTGATGTATACTTCCTATTGAAATAAACAATAGTATAAATATAATATTTCCCCCCAAAATAATGTTACCTTACATTGAAGAGCAATGGGTTAGAGTAATTACATGTCTGTAAGGGCATTGAAGTCTGAGGTGTATTTTTGGTAATTTTACTATTGATATAAATGACTTTCATGGGGGGGGGGGGTTCTGGACCCCTCACTCCAACCCCTTTTCTAAATTCATGCACCCGATTATGTACATGTAGGCCCATATAAGCAAATCTAAAGCCGGCAACCGTGGCGGAGAGGGGACACAAATTAATTTTGTTTGTAATAATTATATAGACCATAATGCTTTCTATGACATGAAATGATAGAATTATAGATTAACTTAAAATTCACATGCCAACAGTTCAATCCCAAATTGCACATAAAGTGTTGCTTATGTGTAAAATCATATGTATCTCTCTCTCCCTCTCATTTTGATATTTTATTTCAATGGAATGGACGACTAAAACCCTATATTTCTATATATAATTGTATTAACAATTAACTATAAATTGGTCTTTTTAGCTGCTTATTTTTCTGTAGGATACGAACATGTACTTTAATCAAGTTATAACATCTAGCTGTGTTGGGCGGTAAAATAATATCAATGTGAATAAACATAACCTAGTACAAGGAATGATGAACGGTCGATACACACAAATTTAAAATGATATAATTTAATGCACTGATTAAAACATTCACAAATGTTACCCACTAAATTAACCATACCATGGCTGATACTTTACCATATATGATAAGCACAAACATTGCAATAACTCTCAAATTGACATATACCTACAATAGTAAATGATATAGATATATATAAAGCACAGGGAAATTCACTTTTTTGCTCACCTGAGCCAAAGGCTCAAGTGAGCTTTTCTGATCACAATTTGTCTGTTGTCTGTCGTTGTCGTCGTCGTTGTTGTAAACTATTCAAATTTTCATCTTCTGCTCAAGAACCACTGGGCAGATTTCAACCAAATTTAGCACAAAGCACGACTAGGTGAAGGGAATTCAAGTTTGATCAAATGAAGGGCCACGCCCTCTTTAAAGGAGAGATAATTGAGATTTATTGAAAATTTGTTGGTATTTTTAAAAAAATCTTCATCTCAAAAACTATTTGGCCGGAAAATCTTAAACTTGTGTGGAGGCATCCTCAGGTAGTGTAGATTCAGTTTTGTTCAAATCATGGTCCCCGGGGTTAGGGAGGGGATCAAGTTTAACATAGGGATATATAGAGAACATCTTTAAAAATCTTCTCAAAAATTATCAGGCCAGAAAAGCTCAAATTAAAATGGGAGCATCCTCATATAGTGTAGATTCAAGTTTGTTCAAATCATGGTCCCCGGGGGTAGGGTGGGGCCACAATTGGGGGACCAAGTTTTACATAGGAATATATAGAGAAAATTTTTAAAAATCTTCTTTTCAAAAACTATTAGGCCAAGAAAACTTAAATTAAAGTGGGAGCATCCTCAGGTAGTGTATATTCAAGTTTGTTCAAATCATGGTCCCTGTGGGTGGGGTGAGGCCACAATTGGGGGATCAAGTTTTACATAGGAATATATAGAGAAAATCTTTAAAAATCTTCTCAAAAACTATAAGGCCAGACAAGCTCAAATTAAAGTGGAAGCATCCTCAGGAAGTGTAGATTCAAGTTTGTTCAATTCATAGTCCGTGGTGGTATGGTTGGGTCACAATGGGGGAATGGATTTTAACATAGGTCCCCGGGGGTAGGGTGAGGCCACCATTTGGGAATACATTTTTATACAGGAATATATAGAGAAGATCTTTTAAAAAATTTTTTTTTTAAATATTTGGCCAAGAAAGCTCAAATTGGCGTGTAACCATCCTCAGATAATGTAGATTCAAGTTTGTTCAAATCATGGTCTCTGCGGGTAGGGCGGGGCCACAATGGGGGATGAATTTTTATATATAGAGAAAATCTTTAAAGATCTTCTTCTCAAAACTATTAGGCCAGGAAAGCCCAAATTTTAGTGGAAGCATCGCCGGATCGTATGGATTCAAGTTTGTTTAAATAATAGTCCAGGGGTAGGGTGAGGCCACAATGGGGGGGGGGGTGAATTTTTACATAGGAATATATAGAGAAAATCTTTAAAAGTCTTCTTTTTAAAGAATATTTGGCCAGAAAAGCTGACACTTGTGTAGAGGCAATCTCGGGTAGTGTAAAGTCAAGTTTGCAAAATCACAGTCCCTAGTGGTAGGACAGGGCCGTGATGGCGGTTTGAATTTTTACATAGGAATATATAGAGAAAATTTTTAAAAATCTTCTTTTCAAAAACTATTAGGCCAAGAAAACTTAAATTAAAGTGGGAGCATCCTCAGGTAGTGTATATTCAAGTTTGTTCAAATCATGGTCCCTGTGGGTGGGGTGAGGCCACAATTGGGGGATCAAGTTTTACATAGGAATATATAGAGAAAATCTTTAAAAATCTTCTCAAAAACTATAAGGCCAGACAAGCTCAAATTAAAGTGGAAGCATCCTCAGGAAGTGTAGATTCAAGTTTGTTCAATTCATAGTCCGTGGTGGTATGGTTGAGTCACAATGGGGGAATGGATTTTAACATAGGTCCCCGGGGGTAGGGTGAGGCCACCATTTGGGAATACATTTTTATACAGGAATATATAGAGAAGATCTTTTAAAAAAAATTTTTTTTAAATATTTGGCCAAGAAAGCTCAAATTGGCGTGTAACCATCCTCAGATAATGTAGATTCAAGTTTGTTCAAATCATGGTCTCTGCGGGTAGGGCGGGGCCACAATGGGGGATGAATTTTTATATATAGAGAAAATCTTTAAAGATCTTCTTCTCAAAACTATTAGGCCAGGAAAGCCCAAATTTTAGTGGAAGCATCGCCGGATCGTATGGATTCAAGTTTGTTTAAATAATAGTCCAGGGGTAGGGTGAGGCCACAATGGGGGGGGTGAATTTTTACATAGGAATATATAGAGAAAATCTTTAAAAGTCTTCTTTTTAAAGAATATTTGGCCAGAAAAGCTGACACTTGTGTAGAGGCAATCTCGGGTAGTGTAAAGTCAAGTTTGCAAAATCACAGTCCCTAGTGGTAGGACAGGGCCGTGATGGCGGTTTGAATTTTTACATAGGAATATATAGAGAAAATTTTGTTTTGGTCCAAAACTCAGTACTAAGTGTGAAAGCGCAGGTTATGCAGATTTAAGTTTGATGAAACCATGACTCCCTAGAGAAAAGTGGGGCCACGAAATGGGGGGGGGGGGTATATAGGAATAGAGAAAAATCTTCTTACAGGTACAACAACAAAAGGGGCTTGGTATTTACCAAAAAAAAGAGGTGGATAAAAAGTGGCAGATTTTCAATTTTTTTAGTAAGATCTACTGTACTTAGTTGTCAAGATATTTTGATACTGTTATGCTAATTTGATCAGAATTAAGGCAATTGTTGCTCAGGTGAGCGATGTGGCCCCTGGGCCTCTTGTTTTGGAGCTCCACCTGCGTCCCGACCAAGGCTTGAACTCACGACCTCTGGAACCCAATTAAGCCTCGGTCGGGGCGGAGGTGGAGTTCCAAAAAAATTAATTTCCCTGTGCTTTATATATATTTATATCATTCACTATGGGCAAGTATATGTCAATTTGAGAGTTATTGCAATGTTTGTACTTATCATATATGTATTTATTATATACTTACATGTCGTTATAAATACAGGGTTTTGGCATATGTGATATAGATGACATCACAAAATCCGTATCGGCCTCTGGGGCTGATATAGGTTATCAGCCCTCCAGGGCTGATACGGATCCGTATCACACCCCTTACGGAACTCCTCTGCCTTTTTTCGGCATTTTTGCATGTTTACAGACGAAAAATAAAATATTTTCAGTTACAGTCGACATTTTTAAGTGCAGTTGAAAACATCAAATGCTAGCAAATGTTTTAAAGTAGTCAACTTTTAAAACCTGATGAAATTCCGTTCTGTAGCGTCATGTTTGTTAAAACAAGAAGAACTCATATTTTCATTAAATACATGTACATGTGCAGACTTTTTCAAATATTATAAATAATTAATTTGTTCGAGTTGATTTTTTTTTAATTTATCATTAAGTATGTAATAAATATGATAATAGATACCCTAGGAGAATGGGTTCCAGAGGTCGTGCTTTATATCATATTATCTTATATATTAATATTTATCACAATCATGACTAGGCGATTCAGTTCCAGTTGATGCATTAAAACATAATATACCAGGGGCCCATTTCATCAAAGGTCGTACGCCCAGGCGTAGCTCTACGCCGGTGTAAGTTCGGGACTAGCGCGCTATTTTGCGTTTCATCAAAGGGCGTATCTTTACGCCGGACTAAGTTTTGGCGTATGTCTCGGAAGTAGACTAAAATTAGGTCCAAAACTTACGACCGTTGATGAAACGGGCCCCAGAGTTATATCTCATCGTTCATATATGCATGCGTCTCTTTACTACTCTTTTTAATAATATATGTAAAATTTTAAACAAAAGGTTTTGATTAAAATCGTTGGGTAAAGTAATTTGACTTTGACGTTTGCATATCTTTTTTTTTATTGCAATAAAAGATTTAAGCGTGAGATATCGTGCCATGGTATTGTTATTTAGGATAGGAATTCCAAATCTTTGAGGGCTCTAACGACTACGTCATCCCCTCCCCTGCTTTCCATAATCTGGTCTCAGCTGAGAGGCACAAGTCCTATAGTTTGGCGATTTAGGTTTATATTTTAGATAACATCTGATCAATCGGGTTCGATAAAGAAGCAGCATATAATAGAGAAGCATCAACATAAAAAGGCAAAGTATCAGTACATCGAGAAAAATAATCATCATGCTAAGGGAGAAGAATCAGCAGGTAATATTAAGGTGGTTGGAACATAATAAATTTATAATTTTACTAGTTTTACAATAATTGACTAAACATATGATTTAACACTGTTTTCAAAAAAAAAAAATAAAAGCTAAGCGAGATTCAAACTCAAGACTTCAAGATAAGTAGATCTTGCTCTAACCTATTGTGCTACGCCGATAGATAAACATGTATGGAAGGAAAACACTGTTAAAGTTATGCTTGATTTTATTGTGTATTTTGATAGAAAATACTTAAGAATATGGCGTTGTCCCTTACAACTTTAAATATCAGAAACTGAAACTCTATATAATAAAATCTTTCACACTTCTAACTATAATTTGCAAGCTATTTATACATCACTAGTTGCATCTCAGTCAAAGTATCAAATTTCCCCGTAATTCTCGAAATTCGTTCCTCAGGATAACAGTTCTGCACCCCAACTGTGAGGTTGTTTTACGTATCTGGACGAAAGATTGGTATATGATATTGAGTTTACATACGTGTTAATGTTTGTTAAAGCTGACATGACTTCATAGAGAAGGGTATTTCGTTGCCATATTAGTTTCGGTCGCTTCTCAACTGCTACTGCAGTAAATATACCAGTTAAGAAAGTTACGGTCGATTGCTTTCGAATCAGGTATTCAAGTTGCAGAGACTTTTAAATGTATAAACTATAATTATATTGTAGCATTATGGTAAAATCGGGATATGAAGGTAGCGACATTGTAGAAAAATACACAATCCGCGTTATCTGAGATTTACAGTCAAACTAATGTAACCAAAACTTATATATTAAAAAAAACCACTGTATTCAACAAGTATCAGTAAATATTTTTTAAAGTTACTAAAGACACACATGGAGTTTAAAGCATGTTTATACCGGTAAATTATTATTTTCCATGTATACACTTTTTACAAAAGCTTCAATTATACATGTTAAAGGTTTGATCTTAAATTGATGCCAATTGATATTTTTCTGAAGTGACATTTTGTTGTTTGCCGCAACCAAAAAGATCTAATCATTTCTGTAAGGATTTTCATTTGTCAGTTTTGATTTCTCTTAAAAATAGATCTCATGTGTGAAATAGTTAGTAATTTTACATTTAGATTTTGATAATGGTTGATATTTGAAAATAATTTCAAGAAGTCGGTTGGTTAGCCATAGAGGGACAAGTTGAATTTCACAGGCACGTTAAATACACGTAATTCTAATGATTCAGAATTTTTTTCTCGCAAAGTCTCTTTTTTTAAAT
Organism: Magallana gigas; assembly: GCF_963853765.1. Lineage (NCBI taxonomy): Eukaryota > Metazoa > Mollusca > Bivalvia > Ostreida > Ostreidae > Magallana > Magallana gigas. The sequence continues at coordinate 42,268,881 of NC_088860.1, forward strand.
CCAGGGAAATCACCTTTTGTAAACAATAAACAAGAAAAATCATAGTTAACAAATCAAAAATTTGAAACCTTTCATTTAATATAATTTTCTATGGCAAATTGTTTAACATTTCAATGCCACCAATCTATTTTTGTTTTATTTTTCTTTTTTTTTTAATGGGATATAAAACACATACATTTTACACACTCTATGTAAAACATATCCACTCCAACAGATCGGGTGAGGATTGGAAAGCCTATGTCAAAACTGGATGTTTGACATCTAATGGGCGGCTAAATCATCGTACTGATAAAAAAAAACCAGAACTTATAAAAAAAAAATACAAAAATTTAAAACATTTTTATGTTAAATATTGCAATATTTGAAAATTCTTAACCGGTGTAAGTATTTCAATTATAATCTACTTCAATTTACATAAATATCGACAGACGTCCCATACCACCTTGCTGATAAAATATAATTTCGTATGATGTTTTGCAATAAATGATTTGTGCTTTGACGTAAAATAAAATTATCATTTACAGTGTATGATTTCTAACCAATTTAAACCGTGAGACCAATTGTATCCAATCGGTACATTATCTATTTAATTTACACAAGGTTTTGCCCTGAATCACTTTATTTTCACCGAATATCTATCGTCAATAGTAAATTATACATTTCCTATGTTGAATATTATTAGAGGGTCCTTAATTTTGTCACTTTTGTGATAAATTACATAACGGTCATAATTAATTTTATAAAATGCTACAAATATGGGTAGCGTAAAAATAAAGAGCAAAGACAATACAATCCCAAAATCATGCATATAGAGTTATCTACCAGAATTTACAACCATTGATAATCTTAAAATCGTTTTTCTAAATATCAGTACGCAGGAATCCAAACAAAAGATGCATAATAATCAAATCATACCTGACACAATTTTGAATCATTCCATGTTATCTGTATGGCATCAACAAAGTTGTGCATATATAAACAAGCAAGAAGAAATCCACTTGTGAGAAATTGTTGTGTGTTTACTATTAGCAGAATTTCATGACAGTGTAAAAATTGACTGCTATCTTTAAAAGTATAATTGAATAATTTTTGGGCATCTTCATACTCCTTTAAAGGGACATGGTCACGATTTTGATCAACAATTATTTTTCCGATTTTTATTTTTACAATGCTTTAGTAAGGCCTTTTTTAATAATCAACCAAAATCTGAGTGTCATTTGTTGAGTTAAAATCGATATACAGAGCTTACAAAGCGTCTGTTTACATTTTGATCGTTGCAGTGAAAATTCAAGTTTTAGAATTAAATTAATAATAAATAACTAAATGAATAAGACGATAGAAAAATCAGCTTGAGAAAGATTTTTTACTGGTATATTGAACCTTTGTAAACAAAAACTGGGCAAGAGCCTTGCTTACTTGACAAAAATTTGTGAGCTCTGTATCTTGCTTATAATTCGACGATCGACAGACTCTAAAATTTCATTTAATAATATGTTTTACAGTGTGACCGTTGGGGCGAGCGCAGAAAGAACCACATATTTGGCTTTGTCTCGAAAACTTTTACCTCCGCAAGGAACCCGAAGTTATCAAACTTTTATTCCAATTATTGTAAACTTAAACAAACTACCAATGAGCATTCAGAAAATGTTAAACAGACTTATCAAAATATTTTGATAAACACAAAGCCGTTTGTTTTGTTTTGTTTTTTTATGTAAATACAATTATGTTTTATCATTCCTTTACCTTTTAATAATGATCATTAAAATCAGCAAACAATAAATTGTGTGTCTGTGTTATTTCTCATTTTGTTCCTTGTTGTTATCTGCGTTTTAATTATTTTCCTCCGTGACATCAATTTTGTTTTTAATATTTTTATTTTTTGTACGCTATATAAGCGTTGTAGACATGTGCCCTCACCCTTTTTAGTGTGTTATCCAATATTATTTAAAGGTTTGATCACATATGCATCTATAACAAATACATGTAGATATTTTAACAGTTTAATTTTTTTCTCTCTTTTATTTATTCATTACAAAATGACGTGGCTGTACGTAGATCTAATAATGATTGGACTTTTCTTTTTTAATATTTTTTTGTCACCTACCTAACGTATGCATATATATGATTGGATCAATATGACAGTAAATTTAGCATGGAACTTGCATGTGTATTTAATAAGCCAAAAACATTATCAAAACAAAACTAATCAGCCAAAGAGTCACCGTTAACACTGATACTGAGTACTTCCTACACGTTACATCCAGTACAGATGCTTGATCCACCTCTAAATGTATCGCGGGAAATTAAAATGCGAGATAACTGTTACGTCATAGTTAACTTTCTTTTGTGCTCGACAGTTTTCGTAAATTGTCGGACAAATTCGGGGAAGGAAATGACGTCATATGTCAGCATAAGTTCAGATAGGTGCAGTGGGTTTTTTTTACATAAGCATATGTATTGTTTACTTCAATATTTTAAAAGGATTTTTTTATTGTAAAAAAAAAATGATGTATGCAATTTAGAGGTAAGAATTTTCCGTAGAAACGCTTCCTGTTCCACCATGTTGCTATGCCACGCAAAGGATTATAAGATCTTTTAACGTAACTGCGGGACAGTTACTCGCACATGCGCACAAACGCTTCCGAGTGGATAGCGTCATTAGAGACCCATATACGCTTTACGCATATACGGAAATGGTTAAGTGTGTCTACAAGAGTCGGAACGTGTGTAACAGCGAATCACGGGCAAAGGGGGTCAGTTTCTTTCGTTTCCCTAAAGACAAAAGGAAAAGAAGAGCATGGACTAATGCCGTGAACAGAGATAGGTGGACGCCAAATGAACACTCTTGGATCTGCTCTGATCATTTTGTTGAGGAATGGCACGGAGATGACCCGGGCGACGAAAACTATGCCCCGAATTTTTTTTCCTACAAAAAGAAGCGGACAGAAGATGATTTTGATAGAGAACAGAGACGACTTGACCGAGAAACGATCAGGGTATCAATGAATTAATTAATGATGTTTATGAACATAATCCCCCATAATTATATAAATAGGCCTGTAGTGGCAGCATTGCAATGTAACAGTATTAAATACTGATCAGGATAGAATATATGCATGTAATAATGACGATATCGTAAATATTCTGCAAATTTAATAGAATACATAAAGTTATTAAATTATGAACATATCTGGATGACTTTTATATGTAAATTATATTGATATTTTGCACTATAAATTTTTTATACCAGGAAAGAGAAGGTTAATATGGAGAGAGAGAAAGCCCATTTGGAATTTTCTGTGCTTGTCCATGGCTCCTACTGCAAGATGGATGATTCGGGGGACCATGATCAAGATATAGCTGCAGCAGTACCTTGTGCTTATCATGAAATAACAGATGATGTTGATGTCCCCATAATGACTTGTGATTCAGGTAAATCATGAATGTGATTTCATGAAAAATACAATAAAATTATTGAAAAAATGGATTTCCTTTTTGCTGACTATTACATCCGACTTGGCAAATTTTCAAATGATATCATTATTAAAATAGATTTATAGATTAATTGATTTGCAAATCAATTTATGAATTACAAATATACCTAGAGATTTTAAATGACCGAGATAGAAAAATCTTAATTTATATACAGTAAAAAATGATAGATTTACAATGGTTGTTACTGATCATAATTTTTTTATAGGTGTGCAGTGTGAAGAAGACCCCCTTCTTATTGAAAACAGACATCTCAATAAAGAAGTAAGAGGACTTCAATTGGAGCTGCGGAAACATAAATGGGGTGCTGAACGTATTAGAGATGATGACGCCATGACACGCTTTTATACAGGCCTACCCTCTTTTGCCATCTTCCTGTGGCTGTACAAGTAATTGTTTACTTTTTTTTGAATTTTTTATCTTTGATTTAGTATCTAAAAGTACTGTGCAAAATTAAATCAATTTGATTTCACTTCTAAAATATTTCCATTGATTACAGCTACCTTTCCAGCAAGTGCTCTAGGATGACATATTGGAGGGGGAAGGGCAGACATCGAGTTCAGACCGGCTTAGGATGTCTCCATCATGTTTACGCCCGATCGACCAACTCTTTGCTGTCCTCATGCGTCTGAAAGTTGGACTGTACGTGCAAGACATATCAGAGAGATTTCAGATCAGCAGTGCCTCATTCTCTATGTATTTTTCTACATGGATAAGTTTACTTCATGCAGAGCTTAAATTTTTAAACCCATTTCCCAGCAAAGATAGTATCACGAGAACCATGCCAGAATCCTTTAAAGCCAAATATCCATCAACCAGAGTGATCATAGACTGTACAGAACTTTTCATACAATCATCAAGTAGCCTGATTAACCAAAGCCTGACCTTTTCTAGCTACAAACATCACACCACTGTTAAATTTCAGGTTGGCATCTGTCCTTCTGGGGTCATTACTTTTGTGTCAGATGCATGGCCTGGAAAAACTTCAGACCGTCAGTTAACAGAGGAATGTGACCTTTTAGAATTACTTGAGCCAAATGACAGCGTAATGGGCGACAAAGGTTTCACGATAGCTGACTTACTTGAAAAAAGCCAATGTTTCTTAAACATTCCACCATTTAGAGGTATATTAAGATAAAAAAAAAACTTTAAGGTGGCTCACTTAACCTAATAGTTTCTCAAATCAGTAGAAAAGTACTTGATTATGATAGATAGCATGATGGATAAGAAATATATGTGTCAAATGGGTGAAAAAATGTGCAATTTTGGATAAAAATTTAATTCAGTAAATGTGAACAAATGCCCCAGGTGGATTCGAACTCATGATCTGCGATTCACAAGCCCAATACTTAACCACTGAACTATGACGCTATTAAACCAAACTGATTGATGCAAATAGTTTAACAAAACATTTAAATTCCCATCTTGTGACGTAGTGTCTTGAAAAGTATATGTCTAGGTGTAGTAAGGTACTTTAATCAGTGGGCGGTAGAAGCTTTACTTAGTTGATTAAATGGTTGAGAAGTGTAATAGATCCATTAGATTGGAGAGGCTTTAAACAGCAAAATATGAGATTAGTTTATATAAATGTCCAACAGTAAAATGTTTACACATCAAAACAATTAACATTGCAAATAACAATTGTTGAATTAAGGTATCCGATCCATATAAGAACCAAATTTTTCCAACCTTGAATATTCATCATGTATTTAATACTTTGATATTTATTTAAAGCATTTAGGATTAGAAAAAGATTTACCGAGAGAAATTTTCAAAAATATTATTAACTAAGCAGTAAGTAATTAATGAAGATTGCATTAAGGTCTATGGAGACAAACACATTTTTTAAAATAAAAAAGTAATTACTAGGAATATCAAAAAATGCTCTGGTGGAAAGATGTATTTTATCATCAGGAATACAAAAACTATTTAAGGAGGCCGACTTTAGTTTGCATTGCGCATGTTTTTGCGCATTCTAATATAATACAGTTGTTTTATACTTCTTATGAATTTTTTTCGATATCATTTATAAAATTGAACACAATAAACAAAATACAGATAAAAATATTTAGATTTTTAAAGGAAATTTTTATTTTTAACACGATTTTTACGTTGTTCGGTAGGGGAGCATTGCCATTGCGCTTTTATGACGTTATGATAAAATGAAGCTTTGTAGGAGTACGTTATAAGAAAAACATAAAAGAAAAAGTAAAAATTGTACGCTGTTGAAATTTTATATACAGAATGATGCTATCCTCGAGGATATTTTCCTCATTTTTGGAATGAATCCATTATACCAATCATCATTCGTGATGATCCAAATATATAGCAAAATTTGGTGCATTTTAATATTTTGAGATGGCCCCCATTAAAAACCAGACGGTAGAATTTTGTGTTTTTTACATATAAGGTAGGAAATGATATTAATTATCATATATAACAATTTGAGAAAAAAAGCTATTGTTGAATTTTTTAAAACTGCTTTGATGTGCGGAAAATGAATGTTTCCTATACATTCCTATAGTAAATGTACCTCTATTTTGAGATGGTCCCTTAAAAGAACCAGACGGTCGATTTTCATGAACCTTCGCATATAAACTAGAGTTGGTTTAAATTACATACGGTTAAAAAATAAAGAGTTTTGCTATTGTAGTTTTTCCGCAAAAAAACCCAAATCGGCCTCCTTAAAATAAATTTTATACCGTATAGATTTTTCTAGAATTAATTTTTATAGAATAAAAGCAAAGGGGGACAACTCTTCGAAAAAAGGAAAAGGTCATTAATTAGGACACATTACACTCTTACATATTGATACTTAAATAGGAAACTTATGTCCAAGTATACTGAGTATTAAACCCATACATATCTGTTATGCACCCAGATTCATTGAATCTGTGGCTATTATGGATCGGATACCTTAAGGTGTTTTTTTTATTTTAACATTCTTTAGGGATATGTAGAACTTTTTCACGCGGGTCCACAAAGTTTTCTTTGAATAATGTGCAAATTTCAACTCGAATTTCCTCCGTTCATACACGTTGTCTATGGAGCTCGCTACGCTGCGCTCGCTATCAAAAATGCATCTCTAAAGCATTATAGATAAAAAAAAAACAGAAAAATTTAATTTGCCCAGAATCGTAACCATGCCCCTTTAACTATTGTTTCTGTATTGCTTACATTCAGTTATTAGTATAATGATCGTGTAAAAACTTCTTTTTTTTCATTTTATTTTAAAACAATTTTTGTGTTTAAATATTATCATTCAGAGTTAAAACTTGATTATTTTTCGCATGTTCATGTATTTTTTCTGTTTAAGAAAACTTGTGCGATTTGATGTTTTAGTAGATTCAATATTACGAGATGCATATCTTTGAACTCTTTGTGAGATTGTTGTAAATAAAATACCATAGGAGAGAAATAATGTGTTGTTAAGAACGGCCTGTATTCTTAGAAAAAGGCTTCAAAACAAATAACATAACACAAAACTTCTTGTGAAAAGAATGATTTGTTTTACATGCATTTGCGAAATCTAATGTAAAAATTTAAAACTGTTATTCTTGTTTGTAATTCATTTAGATATATGTCTACAGAATAATATTATACACTACATATTGTCAAGCAACAATACATGCAAACGACTTTGTTGAATTACCTTGAAGTAATGTGAATCTTAAGTTTTGAAATTTACAATCGCTATAGTTGAACTAGTAAAGGCAATCAAATTAACTTTAATGTTTTGTTCTGGATGATGATGATCAATTTATGGATCTTTTTACCTTGCAAAAAAGGATCGATCACTGATGAATTCTAACAATACATGTAAGTGGTGTGTAATTAATTTAACAATTACAAAACAATCCAATGTTAACAGAGAAGTCAAAACTGTTCATTTGAGCAAGTCTTGAGATAACAGTTGGGTCAACTGTAAACTATCAATTTATTTACCCCCCCCCCCCCCCCCGTCATTATACTACCAAAAGCGGATGCGAATAATAGATTAACCGTATTCAATTTTCATGATTTCAAATTTCTAGAAGTAGAGCAGTACATGTAACTGAAAAGTCCTGCGCTTAAAAACACCCACCAATATGTAGATTTCTCTACCTCATACGAAGATCTAAACGGGAGGGGGCGACACGAAAAACACCAAGAACTTTTAAATTCCTATTTTAAAATTAACAGAAATACCTCAGACACCCCCTGCATTCTACATTCCGCGCATGTATCTTCGTAAATCAATTATATCTGATCCGTTCCTCTCTACAAAAGACCATTACACTATTGATGGGGAAGAGAATGGTACTTGTAAAATGCGGAGGGAGCCAAAAAGCGGTAGATTTAGCGAAAACCTAACAGAAAATGTTTTGCTGACTAATAATTACCACCTCCCTGTTAACGGCATTAACCTCGATTGTCACCCCCGCCCCCGCCCCCGCTCCTTTTGAACATGTATCTGACAGTGCATGCATGGTGGTTTAACGCGTACGCACTTGTGTGAATTTCCCATAAACGAAAATACACTACTCCTCAGTCTTAACTTCAAGTTTTAAGGCATTTTCACTTGATGATACGAACGATAACCCTTTCTGATAAAATATATTTCCTGATGCATTTACGGTGCCAATCAAGTTCATGTAAAATTCAGTTGCAGACAAAGGCAAATATTTATATTTGTTATCATACCGTCTTTATGAAAATCACTATTTTGTCTCATATTTATGTACATTTTTACTGTTTCAAAAATGTAAATGTTAATATTAATTGCTATTATCAAAGGTTGTCGATTGATATATTTCACTGCAAGGCTTTTTGTGATAAAAAGATTTTTTTTAATTGTTCAAGGACAGATGAATGAGAAATATAATGTAATCGGTGGTAAAAAAAAAAAAAGGGGGGGGGGGCTTTGTTGATAATTACAGACCATCAAAGAGTTTCAGAGGTTCTCTTGTCGTTTAAATCATTACAGTATTCGGTTTTAACCCAGTTTAGCATTTAGTCATTGGACAGGAGTCACCCCCCCCCCCCCCACACACACACACACACACCGAGGACCAGAACTTTTCAACTTCCAATTCCAACTGCAATATATTAATGTTCGTTTTAGGAAATCGAAGTCTCGTGGAAAAGGGGTATTAGCTGTACATTTCAAATCCAGGTTTCGGATAACAAAGACCAGTCGCCTGGGCTGGAAGAAACATATAGTATTTTTCTATGCATATAAAACACTGGTTTTATTTTATCTATCTATCTTTTCTTTTACTTAAAAACTAAATTGGAATGACAAAGATGCCTTGTTTGCCAAAGTACTGATGCCATTGCAGGTCAACACCAGGATTTCCTGCTCATAAACAATACATTGATTTTTATTCCAAGTTTTTATTTTGAAAAAGTCCTCATAAAACTTTCACAAGCAGTATCAATTATAGATATGAAATATTTTCAGAATCCTTTGTTTACAACCTTTATGATAAGGTACAACACTCTCCAGATGATGATGTTATAAAGTAAGAACAGAGGACACGATGTTGGCAGAAAAATTTAAACATCTAGATTTAAAAGGTAAGTAATAACAATCAGTTCAGTCAATGTACATTCTTATTGGGTTAATATACCTATACCTCTTCTCTTTATAAGCAATTGCATTAGTCTTTTTGTGGTAAGATTCCATTGCTGGAATTGAGCGTAATACGTTCTTTAACCCTCGTGTAATTATTAGATATAACATGAAGTTTGATAAAGTTTGCATATAGTGTGTTCAATTGTCAAAAAAAAAACCTCAACAAACTGTATACACATAAAAATATACAGTCACTCAATTTACATCTAACAGAAATTATCATGCCTTCTGTCAGTTTGTCACTATAAATTCAATACTCATCTATTTTCGCATAGTATCAAAGGATTTATATTGCGTAAGCATACTATGCCGAAATAGAGCACGGCGAATATTTTCAACGAAAATCTGTCAAGCGCCGACAGCGGGATTCGAACTCACGACGCTAAAATCATTGATTCTAGCATGAAGCCCAACGCGTTAGCGCTACGCTAAATTAGCCGTTATTATGAACACCGGTATTTAGGTATATAAAACGTAGATATATACGACTGACATCAAGCAATTAAAATTATTTATTTTTCCAAAAAAAACTTCATTATTGACGGTAATTTTAAAGTTAAAGTTTCCTATAAACTTTTGAACAAATTGATTGAACATTTTTCAAAGAAATTCTACATGAGAATCATAAAAACGCTTTTTTAAATGACGCTTGATAAAGAGTGTTCAAGAAAAAAAATTCACTGAGATTTCGTCTGCTAAACATTTCGAGTTTTCTCTGTAAGGCCAAACGTCTCTCTATTTCTTGAAAAGAACATAACCCTTTGTTGACTTTTTATTGTACAACAACTTGTTGATTAAATAAACAATCAAATCAATTGATTACACGTAATTTGAAAAACAACAACAAACGCTTGCTTTTCCGGTGATTATTTTAAGGGACTTGTCAACACTCGAACGTCAGAGCTACTTATAGCAAAGCACGTCAGTATATTTAACAGTCGGCATAATAATAACAATAGTGTTGTGTTGTGCATGTTCTATGCTTGAATAGTAGTCAGGGTTTGATACATAGTATCAAACCCTGACTACTATTTAGGCTTAGTACATGCACAACACAACACTATTATATAAACAGTAGTTTCTTTCTAATATTCATACAAATAGTGTCACCTGATAAAGATGCTATAAATGAACATAACAACTGTTTACATATTAATATATAGTCTCTTTCACTTTACATGTATATTATCAGAGTACAAGTTGTTTACATACAAACACAATTATCATATTTAAACAAATAAAAATTGATGCCATGCAATGATTAAACACATATGAACCTGATAATAGTATACCATATAATCAATAAAGTAAGTTGGATTATGCGTGAATCATCTTCAACATACACAATGTGTACATATGCATCTAATATATACCCTACGATGACATGTAGTTTCTTTACATGTATGCTATATATACGCACATTAGTTATTTATGTATACTTAATAAATTTGTTAACATTTATTCATGCTGGTGATTGATTTACATGCAATATTGTATTTTCTTAACTATACCTTTGTCACACTCAGTCACAAAAAGGTTGTCTCTGTTGTCTACACATAAACCCCATGGATATTCTAAACAACAGTTGTCAATGAAGCAGAGGAAATGTCCGTCTTGATCAAGAATGTGAATACAGTGGTTGCTATGGTCTGCTGTCAAAATCTGACTCTGACTGTCTGTTGCAATGCCAACTGGGTCAAATGATCCCTTCGTATTTGAGGGAGGACCAGTGTAGGTAAACCGGAATTTCCCGGCCTGATTGACCACCACAACTGCACGAGCTCCACCATCTGACACACAGATATCTAAGTTCCTGTTCTCACTGATGTATTTGTATCCAACAGATGAATAGATAGGGTGCCCTTTGTCATTGAACTGAATACTTTGTTTCTCTGTAGAACCAGAGTATCGCACAACTTTTGTTTGTTTATCATAATCACTGTACATGACAACCAGGAGGTCACCACAGGAGGTATTACATACACCACGAGGACTCCACCCCTGTAGTCTGATCACTGTCTGTATCTGTGTATTCTTCATTATGTTCACAGTTTTATCTTTTCCATCAGTATAAAGTAGATCCCCACTCCTTGTGACTGCTATGTCCTGTGGAGAGTTCTTTGACTTGGTTTGGATGGACTTCACTAGCTCCCCCTGGAGGTTGTAGAGTTTCATCATGTTATCAACTCCACGCGTCCATAATTCTGTATCATTCAAATACGCCACACCGTATAGATATTCACAACTTGTGTGTACAGTTGTGATGACCCGGGGTACATCAATCAGCGACCAGTCTGGTGGAAGGGACTCCGCTTCCTGAATCGACATGCTGTAGTCCTGTTCCTCTGTTGTAAAAAATAATGCTGATAAAGAACCAAACATTTTAATCAGTTGATCTTGGTCAATTTCCTCAGGCATAAAGTTTGGTAAAGACACTTTGAGTATGGAAGGCAGTTTTCTCAGTTCAGCATTCCTGGATTTGTTCATGTACTTAGAGACGAGACAAACATTTCTCGAGTTTAGTGTTTTCTTCAGATCAACTATACTCTCTTTGATTTCAGAAACAGTGCGTGTGATTTCATCTTCCTGTATATTTAAGATGACTCGGTGTTTGGATTCCATTTCCTCCACGTTAGATTTCAGGTTTGTGATAATGGTGTCTATTTCTCTGTGCCAGACTTCTCCTTGTTCGTTGATGGCTGTCGTCAATTTCTTTGAGTTTATACTTAAATCATCTTTCTGCACTTGAATGTTTAATGCAGTCTCTATGTATTTTGGAAATATGGATTGCTCTAGTTCTTTTAACTCTTGTTGGAGAACTTCTTTTTGCTCTACAAAGTGTTTAAAAATGTCAACATATTTATGTCCAAAATGTTTCCCAGAAGAAATACATTTTGTACAGACAGGAATGTCACAATCCTCACAGTGGAGCTCACATTGTTTGGTGGGGTGTTTACAACACTTGGGATAGCTAAGGCTGGTACAGTATTGTTTAAGTGACACCACATTATGAACCTTAGAGGAATCGGATAAATGTTTCTCTACACAGTCTTTACACAGATGTATATGACAAATTTCACAGTACATGGGGGCCACAGAATGCCGACACAGGGTGCAGCGTACAACACCCTGGGCACTGTTCCAGGGATCCATGGTCAGAAAACCCTAGTAAAGATATGGAAACCAAACCTTGAAAGCAAAATCCAGTAGGTACTTATGATGCATGCATGTGGTATCTTGGTTTCATGACATGTAACATATTTATATGTAGGATACAAAGATTTCATTAAATTTATTAATAGTATAAATGTGGTCATGATATTAAAAAAAATCTTGACTGAATTTAAGATTAGATATAGAATTAACTATCGAAATCCATTAGTCTAAATGGTTTTTGTTTATTAAGAAATCAATACACAATCAGCAAGTTCGTTGCATTACTTACCTTATATTACCCCATTGGTAAACTGCATAGATGTATGATCCAACATGGCGGGATTCAGGTGTTTATTGTTCGGCAGCTTTGTGCAATTTCATGTTATTGACCTAAACGCCAGGTACAAACTTGTGCTCGGATTTCCGTTGGTTACGAATCTAGGTCACTCATTGTTGGGAGGTTTAATAAATCGTTTACTTCCATTGTTGTGTTGTATGTCTGACATCAGTTGTGCATTATAAGTTATTCTATAAGATACGTGTAGACAATTTTAACTTCTCTTCTGAAAATAGTTACCCAATCCTAAATAGATTTGGTACAGATGTATCAACTGCGGTTCTAGAGAGGGGTTGTTGTGTCATTGTATTTTTTCCGGAATTATATTTTCTCCCCATGCTGATTTTTGTTTTTCTATTATATACTTCCGGTGTTTTAAGCACGAGTTTTGGACACAAGTCCCATCAACAATTTTCATCCTGAGTTATTTTAATAGGCAACCATGTAAGTTTAAAACATTATAAATAGTTTATGCTGGTGTTAATTTTCATAATGTGTCAGTAATAAGACAGAATTTTGGTTTATATCTGTAATTAACGATCTCGCTATTTTTAGTATCATGCTATTTTCAGTGCAGATTTTCTAGACCTTTTATATAGAACTATAAACAGTAAAACTCAATTCCTTTATGTAAAATTTTGATATGTATGATATCATATGATGATTTGATAACTATGTTTTATTTTGGTATATGAACAGTTCATTTATTGTTGGTATAATTTTCCAGCTTTCACAGAATGTCCCACAAAAGGACTGGTGTCTGTTTCCAGACGTGTTTATGTTGAATAAATTGAAGATACAGAATCTTTGGGATGTTTTGTATTACTGACTAAACAGTGAAAGATGGACCCAAGGACTACCAGGAAACTCACAGAGAAAGGACAGGGATATTTTGAAGATGAAGTGCAGAGGTATTCTATAAAATTAGCACGTTTACACAGACTTATTGATGAAAATATCCTCATCATTGACCAGACAGAAAATCAGGACACATTGAAATTAACACAGGAACTCATAAAGAGAGACTTTTTAGAGTATGTTAGAATCCATGATGTATTTTGTGAATACCTTAACAGAACAAATACTGAAGACAGTCATATGGAACTGCAGTCTCATATGCTTATCTACACAAGTATACAATTCAAAGTGAAAGAAGCTCTTAATTCAGGCGAGAAATTAATAACAGAAAAACAACCTCCAGTTCTAAAGACTGAGAATATCGCCAACTCGAAGAAAACTCCCTCGAGAAAGTCAAGGTCAGTTAAATCAGTACACAAGTCATCAAGATCACATTCATCGAGTACAGTCTCCGACCTATATGTTCATCAGAAAATAAAGGCTGAATTGGCACGAAAAAAACTGGAGTTTGTCGACAGAGAAAGTGACCTCATGCGTCAAAGAGCAAAGGTAGAAGCTGAGGCCCTTGTGCAGAAAGCTACAATAGAGAGCCAGCTGTTACGTGTAAAGGCTGAAGAGGACACAGAATTGGCTGAACTTAGTGTGAAAATTCTTGAGGAGGAATTTCAAGAAAGCTTGGACAATGATAGTGAACACAGTGATTGGACAACCTCACACACGAATCGTTATGTGGTGAATCAGAGTTTGAATGTTGAGAAAATTGGAAACGACAACAACAGACTGTTGACACCAGAACCAGAACACGTAGCACCAGTAAGGACCCCTTATGTGACAAGAACTCTGCCAGTGTTTCCAGATGTGTCTTCCCCACCTCCATTTCAACCGAATAACAACGAGTCGATAACCGGTAATCTTGTGAAAGCAGAAATGTCACCTCAAGTGAATAGACACCTTCAAGAACAATTCTCAGCTGAAAATACATATGTACAGACAACTTCCAAAGATACTGTTAACTCAGACTCTGTACCAGACAAAAGACTTAATCCATCTGCCCAGCCTTTTGAAGGAAGTTGTACATCAAATCCTAATGCTCTTAATTCACACACAAGTCCTGTACTCAATCAAGCTGTGATGGACATGTCAAACTTTTTAACTAAGAAAAGCTTTATTCTTGAACGAGTGAAGCCCTTCGTTGGAGATTCAGAGTTCTACTTGGCATGGAAGAATACATTCAAGGAAGTGATGAAGGAGATTGATGCCTCACCATCCGTGGAACTTGACCTTATGATACACAACCTTAAAGGACAGCCTTATGAACAGGTGAAGAGTATCAAGAACTCTAACACAAGTGACTCATCTCTTGCGATCAAAAGAGCATGGGAAAGATTGGATTCCTATTATGGCAGCCCGGACAGAATCACAAAGGCCCTGAAGAACAAGTTAAATGATGTAATCGAGAAATTTGACTTCAACAACAAGTTGGACTATTTTCGTCTGTCCGATACCTTGAACGAAATAAGTGCCGTAAAGGATGACCCAAAGTACTGTCAAACCTTGAGCTACTTCGACACAGCTGATGGAGTAAACCCAGTTATTCACAAATTTCCTCGGAACTACCAAAACAAGTGGCGTGACAAAGCTATTCTCTTCAAAAGAAACAATGATGTAGTGTACCCTCCATTCAGTATGTTTTGCACCTTCGTACAGGATATGGCATACGTCATCAATGACCCTGGTTTTGACTTTGACAATGTACCTCAAAGGAAAACATCACAACGATTCGCATCACAGAGCAACTCAGCGTCACAAACCAAATCTAACAGACAATTTCACAGACAGACCGTTACATCCAACAAAACTAGTGTAACAGAAGAAAATGAAAGGATACGCTGTGCGATTCACAATTCTCACCACCTTACCAGTGATTGTAATGCCTTTCGTTCAAAGAGCATCGGTGAAAAGAAGGACATCTTAAGAAAACATGGACAATGTTTTAAGTGTTGTGATGGCAAACATTTGTCAAATAACTGTCATGTGTATGTGAAGTGTGACACTTGTGGTAGCAGATATCATTGTGCTGCTATGCACAATAACACTAACAGACCCGTACAGGCGTATGGCGGGGAGAGATCGAGCTATGACAGAACATCATTGCCGCATCCTAATACTAACACAGATCCCGTTTCACAGGTTAACGCTGTGTGCACAGAAGTCTGTGGCAATTTCAAAGGCAAGTCATGTGCTAAAATTGTGCTCATCAGTATTCATCACAAGCACAGTCAACATCCACCACTTAGTGTGTACGCCATACTTGATGAACAAAGCAACAAGTCTCTGGCTAAACCTGAACTGTTTGAAATTTTTGATCCGAACACAGCATGTGAATCATACAAACTGTCTACCTGTAGTGGATCCTCTATTGTCAGTGGTAGAAGGTCTCATGGATTTGTTATCAGCTCATTGGACGGACAAACAACATTTGATTTACCTACGTTGATCGAGTGTGATGCTATCCCTAATAACCGACATGAGATACCAACTCGTGAAGTTGCCATTTATCACCCCCATCTCTCAAAGATAGCGGACTTGATCCCACCCATAGATGATTCGGCAAACATATTGCTACTTATAGGCAGGGATCTTTTAAGAGCACACCACGTTCTTGACCAGATAAGAGGTACTTCCTCTCAACCTTATGCTCAACAACTACCATTGGGATGGGTAATTATCGGAGAAGCATGCCTAGATGGAATGCATACACCATCATCTATTGATGTTATGAAAACTATGATATGTTCTCAATCTGAAGAAACCCCTGTTGGTTTTTTTATACCTTGTGATCAGAAAATACATATTTCAGAGTGTGTGGAGAACAATTCAATATTCAAACGCACAAGTGAGGACAATCGACCATCGTTGTCAGTCGAAGATCGAGCTTTCCTGAAAATAATGGATAATGGTATGAAAAAGGATTTATCGGGACACTGGACTGCTCCCTTACCTTTCAAAGAACCACGCCCTGCTCTCCCTACTAATCGACAACAAGCGATGGATCGAGCTCTTAGTCTGGATAGGAGCCTTCAAAGGAACCCTACGAAGATGATGCACTTTCATGAATTTATGAAGAATTTGTTTGAAACTGGTCATGTGGAGCAAGCACCACCCTTGACCCCTGAAACTGAATGTTGGTATTTACCTCTGTTCGGGGTATACCACCCACAGAAGAAAGATAAAATCAGAGGAATATTTGACTCGTCGGCAAAGTGTGATGGACTGTCCCTTAATGATGTACTATTAAGTGGACCTGATTTGATGAATAACCTGTATGGAGTTTTGCTGCGGTTTCGTCGAGAATCTATTGCAATTATGGCTGACATTGAGCAAATGTTTTATTGTTTTATGGTTGATGCAGATCACAGGAGATATTTGAGATTCATCTGGCACAAGGACAATGATTTTGAAAAACCCCTAGTTGACTACCAGATGAAAGTACATGTTTTTGGAAACAGTCCCTCCCCTGCAGTGGCGACTTACGGCTTAAGAAAAACAGCTGACATTGCGGAAGAAAAGTATGGCAAAGATATGAAGAAATTTGTTCATTTTAACTTTTATGTAGATGACGCACTGTCTTCACATGCAACCACAGAAGAAGCAGTATCGTTACTTCAACGGACAAAGAGGGCTCTGGAGGAACACGGTCACCTACGTCTTCACAAGATAACCTCCAACTCCAAGGAAGTACTAGCTGCATTTGATCATCAAGATCTAGCTAAAGACCTGAAGAATTCGGAATTCTTGGCTGATGATCTTCCAACACAAAGAAGTCTGGGCGTTTGCTGGAATCTTCAAGAGGACTTCTTTACCTTTAAAGTAAACATAGGAGAGAAACCCTTCACTAGACGTGGTGTCCTCTCTTCTATCAATAGTCTGTTTGATCCTCTTGGATTCGTAGCCCCAGTGACAATTGCAGGAAAAGCAATTCTCAGAGAGGCCATGACCAGTGGTTTGGATTGGGATGAGCCATTGCCGCCTGATTTTATCCAAAGATGGAATGCATGGAGGTCATCATTGTCAGGTCTTGAAATGCTTTGTGTACCGCGTACTTATGGAGGAGTACCGATAAGCCAAGCACATAGTACAGTACTTCTGGTTTTCTCTGACGCGTCTACAATGGCTATTGCTGCAGTCGCTTATGTGAAACTGGGTTACGGAACAGAACAACGACTTGGATTCATTATGGGAAAAACCAAGCTAGCCCCAAAGCATGGACACACCATACCGCGGCTGGAACTCTGTGCAGCTGTTTTAGCTGTTGAACTGTATGATCTTATTACTAGAGAAATTGACATTAAATTTGACAATGTTTCCTTTTTTACTGACAGTAGAGTTGTCATAGGTTACATTAAAAATGAGTCAAAACGATTCTTCACGTATGTAGCAAACCGTGTGGATAAGATTCGCAGACTAAGTGAACCTGAAGACTGGCACTACATTTCCACAAAGTTGAATCCAGCTGATGAAGGCACTCGCTCAGTGCAAGTGAAAGACTTGCAGAATAGCTTATGGTTAAATGGACCACCTGTAACGCATGAATTGTGGAACAATGATCAGGAACCACAACTATGTGGAGAAGAATTTGATGATGATTCAGAAGTCAAATCTTGCAAGATGGAAGTGCAACCATGCTGCAATTTAGGGTCGCATCGTTTTGAGAAATTCTCAACCTGGAGTAAACTCACTCAGGCAATATTGCTGATTCAGAAAGTTGTTAGATGGAACTTACTACACAAACGTAGAAATGGAGAGGACAAAAATCCACTTACCTTGAGAGCTGCTGAACTTCTGATCATTCACGTCATTCAACATGAGGCTTTCCTGGATGAGATTATCGCCTTAAAATCTGGACAGACTGTGCTTAAAACGAGTCCCATTTATGACCTCGACCCTTACCTTGACGACACTGGATTATTGAGAATTGGAGGAAGACTTCGCCGTTCGAACCTGACCACCCAGGAAAAGAATCCAATCATTATTCCCAAGAAGAGTCATGTTGCAACTCTGCTCATAGATCATTTTCACAAAGAAGTAAAACATCAGGGTCGTTTGTTCACAGAGGGTGCAATACGTAGTGCGGGGTATTGGATCATCGGGTGTCGTCGTCAAGTGAACTCTTACTTGCAAAGGTGTGTGATCTGTAAGAAACTTAGAGGAAAACAGCAGCAACCTAAAATGGCCGACCTTGCGGAAGTTCGTCTTCAACCTGCCCCACCATTTTCATTTGTTGGAGTAGATGTTTTCGGACCCTGGGGTGTAGTTACTAGAAATACCAGAGGAGTGAAGGCGCAAGCTAAAAGATGGGCAGTTATATTTACCTGTTTGGTCATTCGAGCGGTTCATATTGAGGTGTTAGAAGAGATGAGCTCTTCCAGTTTTGTTAACGCATTACGCCGTTTTGTTGCACTGAGAGGAGAAGTACGGGTAATATGCTCAGACTGTGGAACCAACTTTGTTGGAGCTGTGAAGGAACTGAATGCTAGTGTTATTGATGTAAATGATAACATTCTCTCTAATTTCATGACGAAAAAGGGAATTCAGTGGAAGTTCAATCTCCCACATGCATCTCATATGGGCGGATCTTGGGAGCGATTAATTGGCGTTGCGAGGAAGATCTTGAACTCTCTGCTCCTGGATGCCAAAGTCACACGCCTTACTCATGAAGTACTGGTAACTCTAATGGCTGAGGTAACTTCCATCATTAACGCTCGTCCACTGGCTGGAATCTTCTATGATCCTCAGGAACCTTATCCTCTTTCTCCAGCGACTTTGCTGACCTTGAAGACAACCCATACTGTGGACTCTTTCAACCTTGAGGAGTTTTCCCAGAAAGATCTACACAAAAACCAATGGCGCTGTGTACAGTACCTTTCAAATTGCTTTTGGAAGAGATGGAAAATGGAATACTTATCTTCACTTCAACAGAGAAAAAAGTGGCAGAAGGATGAGAGAAATCTGACGGAAGGTGACCTTGTCCTCCTTCGGGACAACACTTTGCATCGAAATGACTGGCCAATGGGTATAATAGAGAAGACACACCATAGTGATGACTCGCGTGTCCGCACCATTGAAGTTCGCGTGGGCCCAGAGAGGAAGATCTACAGGCGTCCAGCAACGGAAGTCGTGCTTCTTGTACCAAAAGAACAGTAGAACTTGATTTAGTTAAAAATTCGTTGAAGTTAAGTGAAACTTCATGTTATTGTGAATTTTTGGTTAATTAATATTTTGATCGTGTTTAAGTAAAAGGGTGATATTATCATATCAGACGGGGAGTGTTGTGTCATTGTATTTTTTCCGGAATTATATTTTCTCCCCATGCTGATTTTTGTTTTTCTATTATATACTTCCGGTGTTTTAAGCACGAGTTTTGGACACAAGTCCCATCAACAATTTTCATCCTGAGTTATTTTAATAGGCAACCATGTAAGTTTAAAACATTATAAATAGTTTATGCTGGTGTTAATTTTCATAATGTGTCAGTAATAAGACAGAATTTTGGTTTATATCTGTAATTAACGATCTCGCTATTTTTAGTATCATGCTATTTTCAGTGCAGATTTTCTAGACCTTTTATATAGAACTATAAACAGTAAAACTCAATTCCTTTATGTAAAATTTTGATATGTATGATATCATATGATGATTTGATAACTATGTTTTATTTTGGTATATGAACAGTTCATTTATTGTTGGTATAATTTTCCAGCTTTCACAGAATGTCCCACAAAAGGACTGGTGTCTGTTTCCAGACGTGTTTATGTTGAATAAATTGAAGATACAGAATCTTTGGGATGTTTTGTATTACTGACTAAACAGGGGTAGGGTGGTAATTGGGCGTCTGGAAATTTATCAAACCCACATTGTAAAGTTGCCGAATAATAGGACACATATGCATGCACCCACCTCATCCCTTCCCGTCGAGTGAACAATTACTGGATATAGGCGTATGTATATGTTACATACGTATGGAAGAAAAACATTAATTGTGCCACAAATATGCTTACAGGTACATAAATAAACTGTGTTTTTCAGGGTCCTTGGGTCAAGAACTCTCACGACTATATAATCTCAGTTTAGATTTGACTCAGCATCATACTAGGCATTTTTATTAATGCTGTTACTAATCTGGGGGTTGTCATAGTACAAACTAGTCTTATGAATTAAATATATATTTTCATGAATGCATCAAAACGGAGGTATTGAGTTTAAAAGCAAATCAATCGGTGCAATTTAAAAGGAAGTGAATGTAAATATATGCTTTTAAAACCAATCATTTTGATGCAATAGACTAGTTTATAGAGGGGATATTTTCAAATATTCACATTAACTTTCTTCCCCCTATTAAATTGTATCGATTGTTTTAATTGATATTTACGCATAACATAGAAGGCCCAATCTCGAATTCTGGTTCATATGAATACATTTGTCACGGTGTGAAATTCAATCTTTCGGACTATTTTTAATTATTGTGTAAATTATGTTTTTCGGACTTTGTGTTAATTGTTACAAAAACTTTTCATCTATTTCGACAACTGTTTTATAAACGTTATAAATTCCGCGCAGCATTAATCCCACCTGAGGCACAATCAGTGATGGACAGCTAATCTTTTAATTGACTTCTGTTTATGTTTATTGACACTTAAGCTTCTTTCATCTTATTAATCCTTTTATGTACATGCTGCTAAAATGTCCCTAGTCACTCAATAACTGTTTGATAATTGATTTACTTACATCTGTACTTCTTATGTTAATCCTTCATTGTGTTGTTCCATTGTTCATTATATATTATTCTGAATTGTAAATTATAGTCAGTTGGAATCAGACCTTCGGTGCTGATACATACCAAACTCACGTAAAAATATATTTCATGTAAAATCTATATTAAAGTCTGAAAACTAAAACGCGTGTTGGCTTGTTGGAGGTTATATGAGGCTGGGTCCAACAACAAGAGAATAAGCTCACGGTTGGCCCGGTAATAGTCCTGTACGGGAGAGAGAGTCCCGTAATATTTGGTGGATAAACCTAAGGGTAACGACACCCGGGACTGCTACATATATTTTGTAGTAGTCAGATCCTGGACCTCTACAACAGTTTAGCGAGTAAGTCAGAGTCTACAGATGAAGAAGACGATTTAAACTAGATACAACATGGAATATTCTTTCCGACCGCAGTGGAGACAGAAGAAGTTCAGCTTCCCCTCATGTCAACATCCAGTGTGCGGAAGGTGCGGAAACGTGCATCCAAACGTTTTATGTTTCGCGTTCAACCAGAAGTGTTACCGATGTCACAGAATTGGACATTATTCCAGAATGTGTTTTACACAGATGAAGAAACCAACAAAATGTGTTGAAAAGGAAGCAGGTTTGGGTCGTAAAAAGACGCGAGACATGAAACGACTGTGCAAATATCTTGAAAACAAACGTACTTTGAGAGAATTGCCGTTTAATTCAATTCGTAACAATCAATTTCATTCTTTGTTTGATACCTCAAGTATTCTACGAACTGAGCTACACAACATTAAGATTCAGCTACGCAAGTCCGATCTACTTACGAAGAGTATGGCTGAAAATCTACAACGTGCTAAGTCTGAGAACGCAAGACTTCAAAGTGAACATACGGATTTGAGAACAAAGCTCCAAGAAAACTCGAAACGTTCTGACATTGATATTTATGTAAAGAAAATACAAAAATTAGAAGCAGAGGCACACGGTGATAAAGTACTCATGGATTTAATGCATAGGAAACTAAAAGATATCGGGAGTGAACATTCTCAATATGTAATGAAAATTCAGACAGAGGCTGACGACACAATCAAACAGCTGAGGGAACAAAACAACGCCCTGCTGCAGACCATTTATGTATTGGAATGTGATAACGAACATCTAGAGGCCGTGTTGCACGATAAACAACTTGACCGCCGATTTCAACCACACAGGCAGCAAAGAAGACAACAACGCGGTCACCGTCGATGATAAAAATTCAAAACACGAGGACGTGTTTTACGCGGACGCGAAGCATGTGTCACGGTGTGAAATTCAATCTTTCGGACTATTTTTAATTATTGTGTAAATTATGTTTTTCGGACTTTGTGTTAATTGTTACAAAAACTTTTCATCTATTTCGACAACTGTTTTATAAACGTTATAAATTCCGCGCAGCATTAATCCCACCTGAGGCACAATCAGTGATGGACAGCTAATCTTTTAATTGACTTCTGTTTATGTTTATTGACACTTAAGCTTCTTTCATCTTATTAATCCTTTTATGTACATGCTGCTAAAATGTCCCTAGTCACTCAATAACTGTTTGATAATTGATTTACTTACATCTGTACTTCTTATGTTAATCCTTCATTGTGTTGTTCCATTGTTCATTATATATTATTCTGAATTGTAAATTATAGTCAGTTGGAATCAGACCTTCGGTGCTGATGCATACAAAACTCACGTAAAAGTATATTTCATGTAAAATCTATATAAAAGTCTAAAAACTAAAACGCGTGTTGGCTTGTTGGAGGTTTCATGAGGCTGGGTCCAACAATAAGAGAATAAGCTCACGGTTGGTCCAGTATTAGTCCTGTACGGCGCCCCGTAATACATTCTTCCTTCAGTATTTCTCGAAGTACATGACTGACTCTCCTCGTCAAAATTTTAAAAAATTAAATGTATTTTTTGGATTAAATATTGTAAATTAAGATATTGAAAACTCTAAAAGTAATATCAACCTATGTCCCCTAGACCCATACCACCTTAAAGAAATATGAATATAATTTTAACAGTAAGAGTTATCTTTCTTATCATCAAATGTGGCTACTGCCAAACAGTACATTCTCTAAGCGATTGGTGGTTGGGGGGAGGGGGGGGGGGTTGTCTGGAATATTCCAATGTCTTAAATTTACATCGAAATATGCCTCGGAAACCCCCCCCCCCCCCCCCCCTGCTCCCCCGGGGCCAACTCAAAAATCCCTGAAATCCCCCTGGAAAAAAATTCAGGGTCCGCGCAGGATGGTTGTGGTGAATTTACACAGGTGAATCATCTACCAACCATCAGTTACATGTACATAATAAAGGGGGGGGGGGCAGTCGGAGTAATGGCGGAAACAGGGGGGTGGTAATAACTAGTTGGGTAAACATTTTCTGGTAGGTTTTCGCCACATCTGCAGCTTTTGGCTCTCTTCGCATTGTACATGGTCCATTCAAGTGTTTCTCTTTCGCTCCGCTAATATAATGACCATTCGTAGAGAGGAACGGATCAGAAATCATTAATTTGGGAAGACGCATGTGCGGATTTAAATTTTTTGGGGGGGAGGGGGTGTCCGGGGGTATTTTTGTTAATTTTACAATTGGAAATTAATATCTCTTCTAGATCCCTGCATGAGATGGGAAAGTGTACAAAAGGCTGGATGTTTTCATGCACCAAAGCGCAGGAATTTCGAGCAATGGCTCTACTTCTACAGTTTCTGATAAATTTTGAAAATGAAGCTGCGTGTGTATTGTATATAGTGTTAATCTATGATCGCCATTCTCTTTTGGCAGTATAAGTGCATTGGGGTAATAATAGCTGCAATAATGTAGCCCTCTCCCGATTTTTTTTTTTTTTGGAGAGTAACTCTCCAGTAAACATCAGATATAAAAAAAATCGGAGAGGGCTACATTATTGCAGCTAGGGTAATAAGTGAAAATTATTGTAAACAGTTGACCCAACTAATATCATCTTCAGACTTGTTCAAATGAACAAATTTGACATATGCTAAAAAAAATTAAAGTTAAATCCATTGATTGATTGTTGTTTTTAAATTATTATTTTAATTCCACACCAATTACATGCATTGTTAAAATTCATCAATGATCCTTTTAACATGGTTTTAAAAATCCATAAATTGGTCACTATCAACAAAAAAACATAAGAGTTAACGTTGATTCGCTTTATAAGTTCAACTCCACTGACTGTAAATTTCAAAAGTTGAAATTAATTTTACTTCAAGGTCATTTAACAGAGTCGTTTGCATTTTGTGTTATTTTAAAATATGTAGTGTTCAATTTCATTCTGTAGACATACATATGTCTAAATAAATTACAAACAAGTATAAACAGTTTTAAATTTTTACTTTGGATTTCGCAAATCACATACATGTAAAACAAATCATTATTCTTTTCACAAGAAGTTTTGTGTACTGTTATTTGTTTTGAAGCCTTCTTCTAAGAATCCAGGCCGTTCTATACAACACATTATTTCTCTCCTAGAGTATTTTTGACAACAATCTCACAAAGTGTTTAAAGATATGCATCTTGTAACCTTGAAACTACTAAAACATCAACTTGCACAAGTTTTCTTAACAAAGAAAAAAAAACTGAATACATGAAAAAAAAAATCAAGTTTTAACTCTGAATAATAATATACATGTATAAACACAAAAATTTGTTTAAAATAAAATGAAAAATGAAAAAAAAATTACAATAAATAAACTTCTGCATAAAATGTTTCATGTTATATCCTGGAAAAATTAACCATGAAGCTTATATTTATGTAACATCAAAGGGGGGAACCTCTCCTGCCTTCTTAGTCTTCTAAAGCTTTTACACAATAATAGCTAATAACTGAATGTAAGCGATACAGAAACAATAGTTAGAGAATATAATGATGCCCAGAAAAAAGGGTAAACAAAAGAAATCAAAATTACAGAAAGCTAACATATACACTATTCAACATTACAATCATTATTTACACTGTCATGAAATTATGCTAATGGTTTACACACAACATTTTGTCACAAGTGGATTTCTTCTTGCTTGTTTGTATATGCACAACTTTGCTGATGTCATACAGATAACATTGAATGATTTAAAATTTAAAATATGATTTGAAAAAATATTATGCATCTTTTTTTTTTAATTGCTACATACTGATATTTAGAAAAATGATTTTAAGATTAACAATGATTGTATATACTGTTTCCGTTATCTGAGGATGGTGTTGTATGTACTCATACCTTTTAACTGCCCATTTTTGTAGTAAATTATGTCATTAAATCTGACCAATATGTACCTTATCACAAAAATATCAAAATTAAGGACCCTCTAATTGTCTTAAACATAGGGAATGTATCATTAACCAATGAGGAAAGATATTCAGTGAAAATAAAGTGATTCTCGGCAAAATTTTTGAGAAAATTAAATTGATAACGTACCTATTGAAAACAATTTGTTTCACAACATGAATTGGTTAGAAATCATACACGGTAAATAGCAGTTTTATTTTACATCAAAGAACAGATCACTAAAAGCAAAACATCACACAGTATTTATCACTAAGGTGGTATGTCTGCATATCTATCTATATTTTCAATGTAAATTAAAGTATATTAAAAAAAACTTTTATCAATTTAGAATTTTCAAATTTTGCAATATTTAACAAAAAAAAGTTTTTAAAACTTTTTGAAAAGGTAAAAATTTTCAAATTCCAAGTGCGTTTCGAGCTCATGACTTGAAGATTTGTAGTAAACCCTCTAACCCACTGCGTTATGCTGTTAGGTGACAACTTTAGGAGGGGCGTTAGGGGGAAAGAACTATTCATAAAATTAAACTTGATTTTATTGTTTATTTTGATTATTAGTACATTATAGCATGGAGGTGTCCCATTCCACCTTAATTATATGATCTTCGGTGCACTGTGTGCAGCGAAGAGAGGGTCCTTAATCAGGCGCAAATTTAATCCTTTTTTATTCTAACCTTTACAAACCATTCCAAACAGATAATTTCATAGATTAAAAGACTGCTCAAGTTTGGTTACACGTACTGTGCATGTATTACAGTAACATTAATTCATTTATCGGCATTGTGATCTGGATATATATATATATATATATATATCAATATTAAGATCAAAAATTGATGACAGGAAATATAGATGATTTAAAATATTTCAGATGGCGTCAAACATCCGGTTTTATTATAGGTGTCTCGATCTTCACCCAAAACAAAAGGCAGAAAATGATTGCATTCAATGACAAAAAATTGAAGTATAAAATTTAACTTAAACTTTTAAACATAAAACCTTATTTATAGACCTGTTGGAGTGGATATGTTTTACATATATGTGTTGTTTATCCATTTAAAAAAAGAAAAAAATAGAACAAAAAATACATTGGTGTCAATGAAATGTTAAACAATTTACTATATGAAAATTATTTACAATTCAAGGTTTAAAATTTTTGATTTGATAATTATGATTTCTTTGTAAATGTTTACAAAAAAGTGATTTCCCTGGATTAAAAAAAGAGACTTTGCGAGAAAAAAAAAAGAAAATATTCATTGGAATTACGTATATTAAACGTGCCTGAGAAATTTAACTGGTCCCTCGACGGCTACCTGACAGACTTCCTAAAATTATAATCAAATATCAACCAATATCAAAATCTAAATGAAAATTACTAATTATTTCACACGAGATCTATTTTTATAAGAAATCAAAAATGACAAGAAAAAACTCCTTACAGAAATGATCAGATCTTTTTGGTTTCTGTGAACAACAAAATGTCACACCAGAAAAATATCATGTGGCATCAAATAAAAGATCAAACCTTCTACTTGTATAATTGAAGCTTATATAAAAAGTATATTCTTGACAAATATTTTACCGGTATTAACATGCTTTAAACTAAATGTGTTTCTTTAGTAACTTAAAAAATATTTACTGATACTTGTGAAATACAGTGGTTTTTTTAATATTTAAGTTTTGGTTACACTAGTTGGACGGTAGATCTCTTACTTATATGTTTATCTTTTGAAATCAGAAATAGCACCATCCAGTGGTATAGTTTTGGCCTTTTAAAGGAGAAAACAAAGAACAAAAAAAGAAAACATCGACAACAAGTTGCACTGTTGAAAGTCGCATGACTAAATAAACATAATATGTTGTGGCATTTGGCACAAGTATTAGTACGAAAAAATACATCAAACTACATCTACAACCAAAAAACACTTTGGTTGTATGACAACTGAACTAAAGGAGGGATTTGAAACGGGAGGGGGGGGAGTGGGAAAGAGATAGGAAGGAGCTAACTTGGAGAAAGAAGTGGGGTATTTGGTGATGAAAATGTGGGGCTGAACGTAAAGTCAAAAGCTCCGCCCCCGAACACTTGTCCCTGGGAGAGACTAGAGCTGCTATTGGACTGTAACCCTGAACTGGAACTGCTAGCCGTCTCATTGGACGAAGTGTCCATTGAACTGTCCATCGAGGAATCAGACACTGAGGTATTCAGAGTCCCATCGTGGGATTTGATTTCTTTTTCGTAATTCTCCAGCTGTCGCATGAAGTTCAGATTCGGGGATATGACACTGCGGCGAGATTTGATGTGCTCAAAGGCTGTCTCGAGCCCCACCTTGGCGGTGTACATGAGATAAGCAAGACATATGGTGGCGCTGCGACTGACTCCCGCCTGACAATGAACCAGTACTTTGCCATGATTCTCTCGTACTGTATCTGCAAATGAAATAAAAGAAAGCCTGAGCTATTTTAACATAAATTCTCATATCCTCTATTTGATTTAACTAAAATAAAAAAAGAAATAATTTTTCAACCATACAATCAGTATAACCTATTTATTCCATTGTTTCTCTATAACAACTTCATCATGCCCATTGACAAAGAGTAGTTACGATTAAGGTTATAAGTTAATAAAATGATTCAGTAAGCATTGTCTTGCTTTGATTAAAGGTGTGGGTCTCTTATTTTTAAGCGTTTCTTCTCTAACTATTTCATACAGAGGGATGATGACACACTGACAACACGGCGTTTGATTCACCACGTAGTTGACTTCATCAGTACTTAAGGAATGTCACTGTGTAGTACCGGCCCTTTGATGTTCTGTACTAGCAGTGATGTCTCTGTAATCACACTAATGGGTCAGAAAGGGGTCAAAATAAAAGAGAAATATCCCGAAAGTGAAGTGTACTCCAAGTTCAAACAACCCAGCTATGCGTCCCACCCATGTTTTTGACACATTCTCTGATGACCTGCTTTACTACTGCATTCACTGATGATCACGAGGTGCCAATAACTGCCGGGATTGAACAAATCAACAAAGCTCTCCAAAGCCTGTCTGATTTATTAGTATAGTCTAGGTACATGTATGTAGATAGATAAAGATAGGTTCTACTGTGTACCTTACTGAGTATATCTAACCGTGGATCTCTCTCAGTTCAAATGGATCATAAAACCCATCCCTTCTCCACTCCGGCACACATACATGTACCGGTAAATTGTCCTCAACTTTTCACAGAAAATTCATTTCATTTCATAATTTGATTTGATTAAATCAAATATTAATTATCTGCTGATACAACCATTCATAAATGTCAATTGTTAAGGAAACATGATGTTTCTCAGTTTTAAATAAATTTTCCTTGATATATTACATATTATTTCTTTGCATTTAAACATGTTCATGGTTAAAAAATTCAGGGTGCATTACCAGGCTAATTTTGGAGTTAGAATATTTTGAATTTTACTTTTAATGGCATGATTTTCATTTGAAACTATATTTCCAATTCAAAAAATATTATACAACATGATAATAAACCAGTAATTTTGAAATTACAGAAGTGGAAATCTTCAGTGTGGAGATATTAAAATATAGATTATAATGGATGAATTGATTGATCCCGCCTGACCTTAAATATAAAAGATTTCAGAAGAACTGACCAAAAAGTATAAATAGTACTTTATATACATGTATATGCTTAAAAGACTGAAAAAACAAGTACATGTTACACCAATTTGAAGTCATTTTACATGACAAAGCTTAAAATGAAAGCTAGTCCTTTAAATGATCTTTAATTTTACACAATAAAATTTTGCTTTCAAACCAGAAGATAATTTCTGTTTTACACAATAAAGTTGTTCAATCAAAACCTACCAATGAAAGCGTTGCTCTCTGGAAACCAGGCTGCCAGGTCTGCATTGGGATTATCATCAACGGGAATGTTCATGTAGCTAAACTGGTCCTCGAACAGGTTCTTACACTTGGTGGAGACGTTCATGAGGGAGGTGATCCCCAGGCGGTGCAGGAGTTCCAGGTTGGAGGCGTCCTGGAAGTTCCCCAGGTACATGAATGGCAGGATCTCCACCGGAGCCTCCTATAAACACAACAATCAACTTCTTACGAAATGTTTCTACTTCTTAAAAAATTATTTCAACTATTTGATAAATGTTTCAATTTCTAGCAGATATATTTTATATCTAACACCTTGCAAATATTTCAACTTTGAACAAATTTCAACTTGCAAATCTGAAATATGTTATCATTTCAGTCTTGATGATTTCATATCAATAAAATAATTTTTGACCACTAAAATTAACTTATATAATAATCAAATTTTAAGTATATATATATATATAGGTATTGTATGGGGACTCCCCCCCCCCCCCCCCTTGTTCTCAGTCCCCTGGGTGGGTGATTACCTGTTTGTGTGCATTATCGGGTGTCTCCAGAGTACAGCTGGTGGGAAGCTTGGACTGACAGCGGCAGTGCTGGGGGTATAATGAACTGAACTCTTTGAATCCTCCTGTAATGAAAATAGTATTTAAATCAATTGTTTGTACATTATACATGTAATTACATTCTGTTGATTTATCATATTTTGGTTTGGTTTTGTTGTTGTTTTTTTTTTTTGCATGTTTAATGCTATTTTGTCTTTGTTTCCCATTTCTAATTATTTTTTTTTATTAATATTTTTTTTTTGGGGGGGGGGGCATGGTTGCGGGGTTTTGTTTTGTTCTTTTTAGTAGAGGGTAATGCCTTTATCTTTACTTTGATCGTGGTTTTCATATAATTTTCCTTTTCAGGAAAACCCCGAGGATTTATCCCGCGCTAGATAAACAGAGAGCAGCCGATCCCACAATCAGCTGGCCGGTAGTCCCCTGAAAGTAGTCCGTTTCATGCATTCTTAAATCGAGGATCGTTTCCTTTTGAAGCACGCCGAATAAACAACA
The DNA here is from genome assembly GCF_963853765.1 of Magallana gigas. NCBI lineage: Eukaryota > Metazoa > Mollusca > Bivalvia > Ostreida > Ostreidae > Magallana > Magallana gigas. Next base: position 42,299,387 of record NC_088860.1, read on the forward strand.
AGTGAATATTGAGATAACCCATGACTAGTTCCCATTACTGGTGCGGGGGAGAAGTTGAGGGAGGAAGGGGTTAATTAAAAATTCACATCGCCAGGAACCGCGGCCGATTTCATCAGTTACTATATATAGACATTTTGAACAGACGGTCCCTTTGTGTACATTAACATACATGTATTTAATCAGTATCTGTAAATAAACTGTTGTTTTCGTTGATAAAAAATGTGAAGTGTTCTGACAGGATGTTGTGAATGAAAGGTTGAGCATTTCATGCATGTAACTTTACAGAAATAGAATCAGATTTAGAAGTTTTCTTTAAAAAACAAAAAGATACGCGTGGTATCAATATATATAAAAATAAACGTCGATCGATCGATCAACAGATAGAGTAATTTTATACGTAATCTAAATTTTGTTTTTCTTCTTATACGTATCGAGTTTTTATAGCGTTTTACGATAGGTCACCACTCAAAAATTTACAACCGGATTTCGTGGAATACCGCCATGTGTATCTGACTCAGGACTTAGTTCGTGCATTGCGATGTATTAATTAGTCCTAATCGTATTCCAATCAAACATGACGTAAACGAGGCCAAAGACTGTAGCACGGGCACTTATTGCTTCCTCTCCATTTCTCTTACACTAAGAATGTGAAAATATTTGTAAAAACAGCATTTCCCCGACCCCGTTTGATCGAAGCAAATCTAGTCAATGAACAAACATAGTTTCCATCTATAATAATAAAGGACGCAGAACGGTTCGTTTATCAAAGTACATATGGATAAATATTTTCTGCGAACTGATAAATTAAAAGACTCTTTGTGAACAAATTAAGAAAAATTCGGTCGAGTCAAGTAAACACATTACTCTGTCCCTATGTATTTATTTATGTATTGATCGCATGCTGAGGGTACGCAGTGCAGATGGGGGAAAACATCACAAGAGGGTTCAGTGTGCACAGAGAGAGAGAGAGGGGGGTGGGGGGGGGGAGACAGACAGGCAGACAACCAGGCTGACAAGACGGACAGACAGAGACTGCATGTTAAGTTTTCGACCATTTATGTTCTTCAGAGATATTTTTGGTACTATTCTATATCAGCACAAAAATCCGTGATTTTCTATTTTCACCATGGCCAGCGAAACCTATCGCCTTCATTAACTTGGGAAATAATCAGTTTATCATGTTTCACCATTGAGTATCAATTTCAGTTTTACATATTTGGTATGCCGGTGCAGAGAGTACATTTATAGGCTTTTCACAACAGAAAAATCTATAGAGTCTAGGATATTGAGTTTTGTATAAAAAATAAATTTCGGAATATAAAACGAGCCTTTTCGAAAAAAATCTTTTTTTTTAAGATACAGGAATCGGTCAAATTCGAGCCTTATATAAAAACAGCTTTTGTAATAGACGATGGTTGATGTACATGTATATGTGTGTCTTGGGGATGGGTGAGGGGGGGGGGGGGGGCTAATTACGTCTCTAAAAACATGTTTACGGATCCTGGTAAAATTATGCCAGCCAAAATTACCCAGTACATGAAAATCATGTGAAATTATTTCTCAGCATTAATTTTCTACAGCACGCGAGTTCAGGAGTTCAGAGCCGACTTGCTACAGAGAGAGAGAGAGAGAGAGAGAGAGAGAGAGAGAGAGAGAGAGAGAGAGAGAGAGAGAGAGAGAATAAAAATCAGAAGACAACAATGTAACTGGGAGAAATATGTCTATAATGAGTGATATAATGAGTGATGCACTCCCACGCAAGGATCAATCGATGCTAGCGGGAAATTGTTTATCTCTCCATAAACTGCACTTCCTTCTTCTGTGCTGGAGTTCGGGCACCAGTCAATAATTAGAGCTTGGCCACCAGTAAATAACTGACTCCAAGATGCCAGGATTTTCAGAACAGAAGTTTTTTGTCAGGACTGGAAATTTTAGTTTAGCACCGATTTCAATTCAAACTACGGAAAAATTCCATTTTTTAGCATTTCGCTGCAGCACTTGTTAATTGTCACATTGCATTAGAGTTTAGATCTAACAGGTTCATCTCAAGTTGAAATTTCTTAGTTGATAAATTTCATTTGCCATGCAGTATACTTTTTTAAAAATTGAAAAATTACTTAGTAAAGGACACATTATATTGACATCTGCACAAATATATTTATACATTGTAAAGAATAAATTTAACAGTTAGAGACTTGGAGTTCACTATAGATAAGCATTGCACATTAGCTGAAAATTTGCTCAGCTATTTTTATGGCATCTTCACATCTTTAACATCATTAATTTCATATAAATGGATAATTTTGCAGTGCATCATCATGCAGAGCTGATTAGATGGCGAAATTCTGCTGTGACAGCAAACCTGCATGAAAATGTCATTTAGATAAACTTAATAATAGACTGGTCCATAGGACCTACAATCAAGGGCAGGTGTACCGAACACCACTGTATATTTATCTCATCTTAAATCAAACAGCCTTACGCCCATATTACAACACACACGGAAATATTTCTTGTTTGTTTTTTTCTTCAGTAAGTTACTGATATACTAGCATTATTATGCATCTACCAGTACCAGCTAGATCGAAACACAGATTATTTTATCCTAATTTGAAAAGAAGCTAAAACGACAAATTTTTTTCTTTAAAACTTTGTTTTGGACAAATGAACCGTCATTATAATACAAAGAATTCTGCCAACTATTCCAAGTGCATAGGGTGGTAATTGCATGGATGGTAACTGCTTAAAGCCTTGTGCATGCTGTATGTTGAGAGGAAGTCTCTGTGCTATGTTATTGAGTGCTATTTAAGTTGTCCATGACTATGTTCTAGTATGTTCTGAGTGCATTGTCCTATGCTAAATGTATTTCAGATCCTACATATAATGTTAAAAGCTGCTTTAAGAGTTGAGTTCATAGCTGAATGCTGTATGTTTTCTAGAGTCCATAGCTGTAGGGTGAGTGCATGACTGCATGTTGAGAGCATGGCTCATTAGCTGCCGGGTCGGTACATGACTCATTAGCTGTCAGGTGAGTGCATGACTGCATGTTGAGAACATGGGTCATTAGCTATCGGGTGAGTACATGACAGCATGTCGAAAGCATGGTTCATTAGCTGTAGAGTGCATGACTGCATGTTGAGAGCATGGCTAATTAGCTGTAGGGTGAGTACATGACTGCATGTTGAGAGCATGGGTCATTAACTGTCGGGTGAGTACATGACTGCATGTTGAGAGCATGGGTCATTAACTGTCGGGTGAGTACATGACTGCATGTTGAGAGAATGGGTCATTAACTGTCGGGTGAGTACATGACTGCATGTTGAGAGTATGGGTCATTAACTGTCGGGTGAGTACATGACTGCATGTTGAGAGCATGGCTCATTAACTGTCGGGTGAGTACATGACTGCATGTTGAGAGCATGGGTCAATAACTGTCGGGGGAGTACATGACTGCATGTTGAGAGCATGGGTCATTAACTGTCGGGTGAGTACATGACTACATGTTGAGAGCATGGGTCATTGGCTGTCGGGGGAGTACATGACTGCATGTTGAGAGCATGGCTCATTAACTGTCGGGTGAGTACATGACTGCATGTTGAGAGCATGGGTCATTAACTGTCGGGTGAGTACATGACTGCATGTTGAGAGCATGGGTCATTGGCTGTCGGGGGAGTACATGACTGCATGTTGAGAGCATGGCTCATTAACTGTCGGGTGAGTACATGACTGCATGTTGAGAGCATGGCTCATTAACTGTTGGGGGAGTACATGACTGCATGTTGAGAGCATGGATCATTGGCTGTAGAGTGCATGACTGCATGCTGAGTGCATGATTGTATGCTACATAATAACATGGCTCTATTCTGCATGTTGAGAGCATTGGCTGTTTGATGTAACACATATTAATACTGCTGCATACTGAGTTTCATGCTCATCTAAAATCAAGAAGTTCAATGATGCACAATAATTTTATTTACAATAGACTCGCAACAGAATCAACCAAGTCCAACCATGGGTTTAATTGGTTCCACTAGAGAGGCAATGACATTAATAGTCTAAAAAAACCTCTGGTTTTGAAGACCTAAAGACCAGAGTTAATGAATTTAGAGGTTTAGTTAATGAACAGAAGAAGTGTGAAACCGCTAAATAGCTGCTCAAAGATTTAGGTCAATTATTTAAGATATTGTATGTGCATATTTTAAACGTCTTTTAGTTTTATAAATTATGAATAATTTTGCTGTCAGGAACAAAATGAAAGTAAATAGAAACAATTTCATCTTAACTAAGTATTAGTAAGGTTACTTTATTTTGTTAAATGAGAATGGTAAGGAGTGAAAAATTGATGAAAAACTTTAAATTTGATGAAAAAGGCTGCAATTTTATTGAAGTAGTGCAAAATAAATATTTTAAGGTTAGACGACACGTTCCTCGAGAATCTTTTTTGTATCTCCTCGTAATAAAGAGTTCCAATAAAAAATATTAATTTTATAATTACTTTTAAAATGATCAAAATTTACTTGGATTTGATTAAATGTGTCTAGATGGTAGAGTGGTTAGAACCGTGGACGCTGACTGCCAGTAGCGTATAGGTTCTAGAGGTCGTGAGTTCAAAGCCCCGCCCCGGTGGAGATATAGTTCTAATATAGTGAATTTTGCTTTGCTGTAGATGTATTTATTTTATATCAGCAATTCAAGTGTATTTTCAAGAAGATTATATAGGAAATTGCATACTCTAGTATTTTGCAGAAATGCCTGGTAAGGTACCCTAATTTTTTGCAAGAAAGCTTGTATAAGTAGTAGTAAACCATTAACAAATTCCTGGAAAAAGTTATCTAAAATTGAGGAACGTGTCGTCTGACCTTAACACGTTATTGTGTCTTTATTAATACAGATCAAGCCACATAGTCCAGAAACAAAGGATATTCAAGATGTGAGTAACGCTATGAAAAGGTAAAAAAAAAATTGTCAAGGGTACTACGGTTTAGAACGTATACACAATCTGCCCAAAATTGTTTGTGCATGATCCTATTTATAGATACATCAGTCATGTATGAACAAAAATTCAATTGACTGGAGAGGGGTTGAAATTGTAATCATTTTGATGTACATGTATGTGAAAATTGTTTATCTTGAATTTATGACAGGAGCAATATTAAGTTATTAGTAATACTATTAAAATTTAAAAATGAAATTAATAAAAAGTAATCAATAAATAAAAAGAAGCAATGGAAAACTATTTGATTATATGCAACTCTCCATAATTATACACCATGAGCATGTGCAAGCATTATGCAGATTTAAAACTTACAATCCAGTGACATTTTAGATTTTTAACAGGCATAATTTACATTACCGATTTCATTTTTTTTCTTTTTTATCATAAATAAGAATGAATTTCAACATGAATAAATTGATTCATTTATGAATTCAATTATAATTTTTTTAAAATCATACAACTGAAAGAACAGTGTAATTTGATACACGTCAAATGCAAATTATACAAAACCAAGTTGTATTAGTCAGAATTGGTTTTATCAATGACCTAATTTATCATGCATATATTCATAAATCTGTACGTTTAGGAATTTCAAAAATCTGAGGATCATTATGTCCTTTTTTAAGGTTTGAAGGTATTAACCACGCTAACTTTGCATAAACTGCTGACTTGCCTGGCTATGTAATTTAGAAATTTACATGAAATATAAATCCTCTTTGATAATCATTATATGAAAAACTGGCCCAGACTTTTCAAGTTGAACAGGGCAGCATAACTTATGAATTTGTCACAATGTCAATACACACACTCATACGTGTGTATAGCTAATAAAATCAGTATAATTAGAATCCAATTTCTTAATCCATGTTCAATTAACGCGTAATTCTCCAGCCAGATTTTAATGGATAAGATTTTTTTTTTTGTCAATGCCAATATTAACCCACTAACATGCATGTTGAACCACTTAATAATCACTAATGGTATCAAAGTAGTTCATGCCTCAATTAGTATAAAAATATCATCAAGTTAGAACTACTAACACTTTTCTTCAACCAAAAACATTTAAATTGGTGTATCAATGATTCAATTACGGTAGGGCAGTTTGTAAAAACAAAATATGTGTTGCAAATTCAATGTTTACACCAGGTTTAAAAATATTAACTTGAAATATCAACACTGGTTTACATTTATAAAAGGGAAAATTATCGCAATAAATGAGTCAGCTATAATGTATTCAGATATTTCCTTCCTTTAATCATTTATATTTTGAGTTAATAATGATTGAACATTTATTTTATAAATTAATTATATTCAAGTTTCAGTTGCACTTTCATATGTGTGCAAGACTTATCATTATCAATTATAGTATTACTTAAATATATACTGTCCAAATAAAATTTAAAACGCTATTTTGGTCCAAATGTTTAAAAGGGGTTTTCTTTAAAAAAAAAAAAAACTTAGAAATCAATGGTGTTTACCCAACTGCTTAATAAATGGTTACAACAACTATTTTCGGAGATGACACTTAACTTATAAATAACATCTGGATACAAATAGTTAAACTAATATTCAGAGATACTGGATTTCAAGCACTGACAGAAAGTGTCTAAGAAAGGGGAGGGGTAGGGGAGAAAGAGAAAGTAAAAGTTGAAGTGTGATCAAATTAGAAAGGGTATGGCTAATGAATTGTTTTTAATTAAGACATGTCAGACTTTCAATTTAAAAAATTTAAATTACAATAAAGAAATGGGGGAGAGGAGTATGAATGTTATTTCATATTATAAACAGTCGTAAATAAAAATCTTTAATCATTTGTTAATCTAATGAGATGAAAGAATGGAAATAAGCTTCAAGATGATATATTATACCATATACAGACAGACATTCCATCCAACCACAATTTTATTTAAAACACTGCTAGGATATTCTTATTATACATGATAACATCTGTCCACTTCTCAAAAGAGAATAATTGAATAGTTATTCATGGCCGAATTTACACGTGGACTGATGAAATGTACATGCAGGATATTATTTTCACTTTAAATGTAAAATTAAGTTCATTGTTTCCTTTATTTGAACAGAAAACACCTGGGTTCAGTACCAATGTTCCAACATGTGGGATAAACTAAAATAGGTAGGAGGGGGAAGGGGTGGCAATGTAGGGGTGACTTATCACTGAAAAGGGGGGGGGGGGGCTGTTTGGGTTGGTATTGTTGACAATACGTGTAACCATTCATTACAATATCAGTGATACTAAATGTGTATTCAGTATGCCGGTATCAATAAAATACATAATTTGATCCATTTCAGATTTTAGCCGAATCCCCTAAAAAAAGTAGGTCTTGATGCCCTAGCAAGATAGGCGATATGGGCAAATAGTCTCAGAGGGGGTCGGTCTCCAAATTACAGTGTAAAAAAATTAAAAAGTTTGTTTAGTTTAGATATTAAATACAGACCTTTAATATAACACAGCTCGTCCACTTCTATCGAATCTATTTGTTGTCGTAGACTTTTTAACACCGAGTACAGATTCGAGTCTTTTGCCGAGAGTTCCAGGTCGACAGTGTCCTCATCATAAACCACGACCCTTTTGAAGTCCCCGCTCTCCAGTTTCTCCCTCTTCTCGGCACAAGGGACTATGTTTTCGAGGGCCACGAATCCCCCCGAGCGCCGTTTCAGAATCGGGGGGCAATGGACATTCGTGGCAGTGACAATATGGCCTTCGTTGTAAGAAATAAATGGTCTGCTATCCAGAATCAATATTTCTTCCGCACCATTCTCCTGCCATTTTACCAACATGTCCACTGTAATCCCCGTCACAGCTAGAGTGTCCATTTTAATACGACTTTGTGTCTGCCAAGAATAGTACAAGTCTATATTATGCAAACGACCAGCTAAGCCCTACACTTATGAATGAATTGTCGTTTTGATGTTGAATGACCTTTCCATTGATAAGGGTTGTGACAACGTTTTATAAATGCGCGACGTGAAAGAGTTCATCAATAATGGGGTTTTCTTGGGACCGTGGTAAAAACCTGTCGATTTTTTGCTTGTGTTTACCATAATCCTTATCTATTTGATTCTATAGTTGTAATTTTCAAGGGGAAGTTTGATCTATAACCCTTAATAAACATGAAATTTAGATTCATCCGCATAGCTACGTCTGACGTCACTTTGTATTTAGGAATGGTAGTGCGTAAACTCGTTAGCAAATTTCATTCAATGAGGTCACATGACTGACAAACCACGCCTTTATTCTCACACGCTCATTAGAATGTGTGAACTAACACACAGTTTATGTGATCACAGATAAGGAAACCATTGAAACAAAATAGATAAATTAAGAATCTCATTTTTTTGAAAATTTATATATCATACACTGTGTTAGAAATAAGATAGATATAAGCACGGACGTATATATACGTCACTGATATAAGCATCTTTATCTAACAAACGACTCATTCTATACTGTATGTGATCACAATTTAATCTCACTTTTTTGTACTGAGAGTAAAAAAAAATATATAACAGTGTCATCATTTGTACTTATGTGTACCACAAAATAAATTACAATTTTTGCGCACTTGTCCATTGTCAACAAATACATGGTATGCATGACATGCGCGGAGCAAGAAAATTTTTCCGGAGGGGGGGGGGGGGGTGCGATTATTTGAATTTGCCCGAGGGGGGGGGGGGGTCAGGGGCATATTTTTGGTAATTCTTTCGTAGGATAGATTCACCTGTTCAAATCATGATGTGATGTGGGGTCACAACAGGGGAGTTCCTTTGTTTATTAATTTTTAAATTCAAAAAAAAAAAAAAAAATCAATAACATGTTATACGTTTCGCAGTTTGTAAATCAAAATTTAATCCGGAGTTATTTGTTTAAGAAAAGAATCTTAACATAACAAACGCCATAGTGGTAAAAATTTTAATCAAATCTGTTTGAATCTTGAATATAAATTTGAACAAATGAAAAAAGATATATTCATTTTCATCAACACTGAGTGATTCTCCAGGAGTAAAATGTGAATATCAAGGGTATGGTCTTAAACAAATCTGAGAAAATTGGAAAAAAAATCCTACATTATCTTGGGAAAAAAAATGATGAATGTCTTCTACTTTTCCACACAAACATAGAGGACTATATTATATAAAGATCAACATTTATAGTAGCGATTAAGACGAAGTCCAGTCTGGTTATCCCCCCCCCCCCCCACCACCACCATTCTCCTGACGGAAAAGTTGGGATGGTTTTAATCAGACTGGACAAAGTCTGCATGGTGTATAAAACATTTGTAGTTCGTTTTATAAAACCGAGGTAAGAATCAATATTTGGGGACTTAACTTAATGGCTATGGCTTAAGTGTAACGTTAAGTAAGAACTCTATTATATGTGCACGTGTAGTATTATAAATACATATACATGTATTCTCCATAATTTCTAGGTCAGTGCCTACATGCATACATACATGTATATACATGTACATGTATTTAACGCTGTTACATGTATAGTTAAATCTATAATCCATTCATAGAAAATTGATTTTATTTGTAATACGAAAAGATTATATTTAGATACGTGATGAATTATATGTGCATATGTATGCATAACCACGGGATTACATCAGCGTTATTGTGATCTCATTGTATTGATCACTTTCCTGTTATTGTTTGGGATTCAGTGGGTATCGTGCATATAGCTATTTCTTACATCCTCTTTAGAGAAGTCGACAGTCTTATAGCTTTACTTGTTCAATTTTCTATAGAGAATATACGTTGTGTATGGAGCTAAGCGACTTTTTATTTAATTCAATTTCATATTCTAAAATATATAATAATTTGATACAGGTATATATGGAACTAAGCGAGTGGGCGTGTGTGTGTGTGTTTGTGGGGGGGGGGGGGGTAAGAATTTAATTCAATGATTTGTTTGTATCATATATGTGTGTTACCGATATTGGTTGTCATCTGATTATTTATATCATGTGTTAGAGAGAGAGAGAGAGAGAGAGAGAGAGAGAGAGAGAGAGAGAGAGAGAGAGAGAGAGAGAGAGAGACTCAGTTGTGAAGATAATCACGTGTTAACCATTATTATTCCCAGTGCTAGTTGGTGATAGTATTAGGAGTGTATATACATGTACATGTGAACACTGTGAAACACGGTAGAGATTCTCCCATTAACATAATAATACAGAATATCTCGATGTCGATCTGTGACGTAGATTAATTCCTATATTAAAGATGCCCATTTATGGAATGCCGAGAGTCATAAATGCGTAAATTGACCTTTGACCCCCTGTTTTGGCAATAGACATTTAAAACTAACGTGGGCGCACTGTACCGTGTTATGACAACAGATATTCGAGAATATGAACGGTCCCCTGTATTACATTAATAAATACACACATACATTTATATGTTTTTGCATGTCTTATCAAGTATACGTGAATAAAAAAAATGATTTCAAAATTAAGTCATTAGAATTTTAAACCCATTTTGAAATCAACGAAATTTCCATGTTTGTGACCAATTTACTGTTACGGTGCGAAACAGAAAGATATCAGTAAACGTGTAAAAGTGAAACCTGATAAATATCCAAGTCTATAAATAAATACAGTGTATGATGTCAAAGTTTAAAAAAAAAACACGTCTTTATCTATTTTGAAATATTTGCAATTTCTAAATGGCGATGATGCAGATGATACAAATATAATACGCATGTAATTATTTATTTATATATATACCCGGTATATATTTTTATTTATCAATTGTTATTTACTTCAGTGTTGTTTACGGAGTATTGTAAATTGAATCTATTGGTGATCTTTTTTTTTTTTTTAAATATACAGTTTTAAGGGTTTTTGAAATTAGATCTCTCATTCTAATCCCATTCCGTATTACACCGACTCACTATGTACATAAAAGAAACCATGAAAAACGCCCAATATAGCTTATTGTGGTTTAATATGTTTTTATATATAAAAAATTCTAAATTTTTTTTAAGGTCATATTGAAATTAAAAATGTAATATTCTACATAACAAATGCCTCTTACGAGGCTCTGATTGAAGCAAAATTACATGATGGTCGCCCTGTCAAAAAAATGGTTTGTTATTATAATAATATGTAATTCATTGTACAAAAATCTCGATATATTATTATGAAAAGATTTAATTTTTTTCATCTCATGAACATAAAGGTGCAAATTACTTTATAAAGATGTATTGACAGCAAAATATACTACTAGTATTCTAAAAATAGAGTTTTCCCGTGCGGTTTTTCCATGTAAGGGATGTGACCTCCGGTAAAGGATTGTTCGCCTGAAGGGCTTTAATCATCAACCACCGCCGAGACCTCCACTGATCCAATGACCATCCACACAGGAAGTAGGCTCTACCGGTATTTAAATGTAGAAAAGAAATGAACGAGCGTTTGAAAAATCATAAGCATATTACTACGCTTACTAAAAATAAAATAATAGACTTTTTATTTTCCGTCATTTCTGAATTTTAAAGTTGATTTTTTTTTAAATAATAGTATCCTCATAATTACAATATGTAACTGGTAGAATGAAAATACCCTGGTTTACATTTATTTTTAAATATTGAAAGGCAAATTACTTACTGGATCTGCCTATTAAATATCAGAATATGTTTGTTCTTTAAGAACAGGTAATGCTAAATTGCCTATACCATTTATACAGAAAGAGGTAAATTGTACATATCGTATACCTCGTGAAAACCGAGAGTTGTTAAAAAAGTTCGCAGAAACAGTGTTTTACGGAGAATTACGTTTTATTAAATGATTATCAATTGAAAATAAGTATGCAAAAAATCATATGATTTTTATAATTTTTTTTTTCACAATATACAGCGATTTTTACTTTGTATGAATATTAGAGTTACGGAGCGCCATTTCATATTTCCACGACGTCAGGTGACGTCAAACGATTGAAAGGCAAACCTGTCACTCTTTCTCAAAGTGAACACTTTTCAGTTTCACACACTTTTCATGCCATTTAACCCATTCATAAAATGCAAGTTTATACCATTATTTGTCAAGGTTTTGTATAATGTCTTTTGTGGCATATCGTAGATCATTTATTATAGGTCCAATAATTTCAATCCACGCAGTTTCGACTTCAGATAAGGAAATAAAGCGAAATCCATAGGTGCAAGATCTGGGCTGTACCCCCCCCCCCTCCCATAGCAAGAACTCAAAATATCAGTCCCTCCATCTTTAAACCTCTGTCCTACTAGACACTTGTGGGCCATCTCCAGCAGCATCTAACAAACTTTTGGTCTCCATCGGAGATTTATCTGGCTTTCTTACAAAATTAATAATAACTACCCGGTGTGCCATTGACGTTAACGTTTTTTTATAATCAATTTTCGAGCGTTGGACGTCCATATTCGACGACAAAGCTGTCAGAAATTCTTCAATTTATTTCAAACTTTCACAAAATAACGATCCTAAATTATTGTGATGCTGTATGAAATATTGTGCATTTTTATGCGCTAAAACGGTACATTTTTAGCCGGGCTCTGCTGAAAGCAGAGTCCTGGCTGTAGGCAGGCAAATCGCCAATGTTACTATAAATAGCACAACTTCAAAAGTAAACAAAAAACCAAACAGCGTCAAAGTAAAAGCTTCCGCTATACCAAATAGTTACACAAAGAGCCAAGTTTTTTCAAAAGTGTTGGCATTTTGTTTCTATTTTTTTTAATTTTGAGAGAATTGTCTATCTTTTTTAGTTTTCTTATTAATTACGTGTTTTAAAAACGAGACTATGCATTTTGGACATATACAATACCGTAACGCATGAATTTCAATTAACTACTTTGCTGCGCGTAGGAGAATTTAAATGGGGACTGAATATATAACGCTTGTTGCAAAATTCAAGGCAGCAACTGCCTTGAACATATTTTTGTTAATAGCCGCTTACAAATTTGGTCGCTATCTGACGCTTTGCCGATATTAAAAGCATGAGAGAGAGAGAGAGAGAGAGAGAGAGAGAGAGAGAGAGAGAGAGAGAGAGAGAGAGAGAGATTTTCAGTCTTTACTATAGTCTGTCCCAAGTTATAGCTTCCATCACTTTTTTATGATTTTTAATAAAAATACACATACCCGTGAAAGAAATACAGTTGAAATTGATGAAAGGGAATATATCCAAGATATCTTCATTGAACAATTATCCCTTTTCACTCATAAAATTTCACAGGAACGAAAACAATTTTCTTTCGGAGATTTATAATGGGAAATGTTTACATCTTTTCTCCATTCGGAATACACTCGGAATACATCGCGCAATTTTTTAACGTTATCATCCGGGCTTATTAATAGCTGATGCAATGCAAAATCTCCGTAGACTTTCAATTTTGGGATGTGTATTGAAACCTGAAGCGGTAGAGGGGGCGTTTCGAAAGAGATAATCTGGACATTTTTCATATTAGTGGATAAACGCAGTTTGAGCATAAAGGTATTTATTATTATCGAAATATCAAGAAAAAAGTGGTCGAAGCAAAAACTCGGGAGAGAGTTTACAAAGTATGCATAAAGACACACCAAAAGAGCCCGGCTTTCAGTACTTCAGTACTTTGATTCTAATAAGGAAAAATGCGTACAAAATATAAAACAATAATAAAAAAACCTGACATGCTCAGTGAAGCATATCTTATCAAAATAATTAAACTGTATATTTTTTCATGGTGCATTTAAAAAAACCCATAAATCTCTACATATTTGTTAGAAAATACGTTAAGTTTAAATCTAAAGAGATATTGTGCGAATAGTCCGCTTACAATCGAACTTGTCCGCGAACTTTTCTAACAACCCTCGTATGTAACATATGTAACTGGAATGAGACAGGGGGCGAATTTTATTATTTATTTCATTGTACAGATATAAAAATTAAAGATAAGAGAGTTTTATGCATACCTTTATTATAATATTCTACACACAATGTATTGCATTATATGTTTGTTGGGTTTTTCTCTGTAGAAACCTGTAGTAATTGTGCAGTTTAGAGAATAAAGAAATTGTCAATTGTCAATTGAAAATTTCATATTAAAATGAATCTTCTTTTTTAAACATTAGTTGAAGAGGAACAATGATTTAAACATATTCGTGTTTATTCTGATACGTATTTTTTAATGGATAATTAATACACTCATAATTTAAATATACACGCATCATTTCCAATGTGTTGTATATCAGCATATTTGTTCGATGGATAATTATATTTGTATCTATCTATTGATTCAATAAATATGTTTTTAATTCCCCAATCCCCTTATTCGGAATATTTCCGGTGTGTAAATCTTTCACTGAAACGGAAAGGTCAAAATCAATGAAAACTTTCATTTCGTAAAAAATGAACCAAGACACTCACTTCAATGACTTTATTACTTAAAAATTTAATCCTACCGTTTCAGAAATTTCTAGAAATGAATACACAATAAATATGATTGATAATTTTATTGACAATTCAAACCTTATGTATATACATATATTGTATAAATTTCCGATTTAACTATAAATATAATTCAATATTATTGTGTAAACTTTTTATAAAAGCTAAAATCTTCTAAAAAATATATACTTCTACAAAACATCATGTGTTATAAAAAGCAATAAGCTCAAAATGATTTTCAAAATATATTAAAAAAAATATAGAAAATTATCATTCTTAAGAATAACCACCCCTAAGACCATAAATTAAGAAAAGACTTCAATCTAAAATAACTTTGAATGTTAGATATATATTAATTTTAAATGACATTACGTCATTACATGGTTTCGTTAAATAAGACATATCAACCCAAAACTTAAATTTCTTTTAATTATTCAGAATGCTTCAAAAATTTACGGCAAATCTTTTGACTGAAGACTTTAGTCAATTTATGGTCTTGGGGTCAGATAACTTATTGATATTCATTTTTAGTTGATTAATTAACGGGGCAGCTTTTGGGTCTTCCAAAGGTGTCTTGATAGGTTGTGTTGAAGTACATCTTCGGATTGTCGTTAAGGTTCCGGTGCTCCGACGACTGGTGACATAGATTCGGTCGCTCGGCTTGAACGCCTGAAAAAAAAACAGTATACCCAACTTATCACTGTTGCTCATCTTCCGTTAGTTGGTTGATTGCATTGTAACAATCTATGAATGCCTGTCTTACATATACCTATATTGCTTCAAGAATGTTGATAAGTAGTATTAACTTTATTATGAAGGACGTCTATCCTTCAATACTCATTTAATCTTTACAAAGTATATACTATTCACTGGCGTCGGAAGCAAATTGAAAGTGGGGGGGGGGGCTAGACTAATCATCAAAAATATTGAGAAAAAAGTAATTCCCCAAATCATGGAAATCCTAATCCGTAGGGGGGGGGGGGGGGGGGGGGAGTAGACCTATACTTTCAAAAAAATAACTTATCCAAAATTTTTTTCTCTCCAAAATCAAAATCATGAAATTCCTAATCCGTGGGGGGGGGGGGGGGGGGGGGGGGGGGGGGGGGGCTAGTATGCTTCTGAATCCAACTTCTCAATCTTTCAAGGTAAATTAAGGAACAATAATCTTTCCTGCGAGAAAAAGTGGGGGAGCTGAACCCTCTATCATGCTATGTTTTTAATGGTTATGTATAACTTTGCAAAAAAAGTGGGGGGGCTAAGCCCCCCCCCCCCCCCCAAGCCCCCCCCCCGGTTCCGACGCCTATGCTATTAGTATTATAAATATTTATACCTTGATCTCAGATGGAGAGAAATAATATAGGCTATTTTTGCCTGCTGTTCAATCCAGATTCATTTACCGGTATATACTTATATGTATATTTTTGAATAAAATATTTCTTAAACTAATACTCATTGTTTTCATACAATACTATGTTTCGGTGTCTGCATTACGACCTTAACTAATGGTGCCACACCTCTTACCATTATCTTATATATCTGACCGGAAACAGAGCCTTGTGATATCGCCGGCCTTGTTATCACCTTTTAACGACATCGTTATAATATTAGTTCTGCCTAGTGCATTTAGTTCAAATTCTCGTAAAAGTACTATTACATGTATAATAGTCTGTCCCAAGATATTTATGCAGGACATTTTGACGATTTTTAAAAAATAAAAATACACAATCCTGTGAAAGAAGAGGAATTGAGATCAATGAAGGGGGACATTTCCAAGAGATCTTCATTGACACATCATAAATTATTTTTTACTCGGAAAAATTCACAGGAAAAAAAACCAAAAGGAGGTTTATAATGGGAATGTCACTCGGAACACCTCGCACAATTTTTCAACGTTATCATCCGGGTACGTTCATTTCTTTAACTATAGAAAATTACCGCAGACTTTTGAAAACCGGACAAGCTAGAGAGAAAGTTTCAAATGGGAAATCTTGAGATTTTTTCATACTATTGAATGAACATCATTTGAACGTAGATGAATATATACTAATTTAAGAAAATGTGCGGTATCAATATCTTGACCATAGATTGAATAGTAAGTACCTCTGAAGTGGAGCCGTTGAATGGACTGAAAGTCCATCTCGCCAGCGTTTGGAACATAGAGCTGCTTGATTTGAAAAGTTTTCGCGGGAAGGACGCCTTTCCACGCCACATAGTGGCCCTGGTATGTGGTACAAGACTGGTGATTTCCGTCCCCTCCCTCATGTTTGATTATGTCATTTCCGGGCTTGGGTTTTATCGGCATGGCTCTCTCCACGATGTGTTTGGGGTTCACAAAATCAGTCTAAAAGAAAGCCAAAGTGAAAAATACCGTAAAAACAGATAAGTAAAAAGGTAAATACCTTGAGTGTTTAGGAAAATCATAGATATTTACCATGTATGTGCTAGCATAGGGCATCCCTCCCTTGGGCCTCTTATATTTAGGCTTTATTGCCCAAGAAGGTTTTGCAAATGGCGCCACAGGCCACGCTTGGTAGGCCATGCTCTGGGTGGTTCTTCCATCAAACGGTCCCAGGTCGTAGTGGGTGCTGGAGGCGGGCGGTTTACAGATTGACTGACGGGCAGTAAGCGGGTGCTTCACGAAATCTGCCATGGCAGTGGTCATGCCGTTAAAAGGGGCCCTCTGGGGCTTCTGGCCCGGGATCACGATATGCGTGGAGGCTGACTTATTTCCAGTTGAATCTAATTTAACGATGAATAAAATCTTTTATATTAACATTGAATTACTGGGTAGCGTGTAATGTACAACAAATACACTTTTCTTCTTCTAAATCAGTATGACGTTTGCATTTTCAGATCAAGGAAGTGCTCTCAATTCACAAAATGAAGATTCCCTTTTACATAGAAAAGTACATGACTGTATAGAATAGTGCAACAAAACCCATTTGGTTGAACATAAAAATTATATAATCACAAGTACTAAATAGTATCTTCTTATGGTATAACATTGACAAGAAAACTATTGTGTTGATACTATTAACATTAGCACTGACCAGAAGTTGGTTGCGGTACTGTGACGTCAGCAGGAGCAGGCGCGGCAACTTCTGCAACAACGGGTGTCTGTTCGATGCACGGCTTCGATTCAGTTACCACTTCCGATTTGGGTGCTTCTTCTGCCGATTTAGAATCACCGTCTCCAGATGGCTTTTCCTGATAAGTAATATTGAAATATTATGTAACACTGACGTAATAAAAACATATACAGTTGTATTTATTATAAATGACTATTTTAGCATGAACAGTACAGCTCTGGATGTAATCAAGTTAAGAACAATAGAGTTTGGCTTGTACTTAGGCAATACATGTAATCAATATAAACTATGCATGCAATTCATTCTTTGCTAATAGATTGCATGCCATACAATCGAGTTATCTTTCTTTCATATAGATACACCTCTTATAAAGCTCCCTTGTTTAAAATAGGTTCGCGATGGCAATATTTCAATGTGGTAGTGTTGATTTTGCGTGTGTTTGTTTATTAAATCAAAAGATCAATATGTGTGTTTAAATAAAATAAAATATGTGTTCATGTTCATGTTGTTTTCATCAAATCATCATTTCATTCTATATTCATCTTCTTCTTTTGCATGTTACTATTAATAACTAAACGACCTGACCGACAATACCGTTGTATGTATAAATATCAACGCATTTGATTGGCCTAGCCACTTTGGCGGGTTGTGCATTTTATAAAAACCAGTTAACAGGTTCTGAGAGTGACCAGACCAGTTACGACTCAGGGCGTAGGCAGCGCATATTCTAGCCACTACGTACATATAAATAGTTTCATACAGAACGCACAGTAAGTAGTTTTTATCTCCTACTAATATTTCCTCTTTTGAATGAGTGAATGAATGAATAGTTTTATAGTCTGCCAGACGTATATATTAATTTAGTATTCTGATAATTTTACTTTATAAATAATGAAAACGTAATGTTGAAGTTTACTTGTAACGCTGTATTCTATCCTCTAATATTTCATGTACTTTTTAATTGAAATACGGCACTGTTCCAGGTATATGTGACAGCTACATTGCCCAGATATAGTTAGATTAGATTCAGCTCGATTCCATAAATCGGTACGATATCCTTAGATATGCACATTATTACATTTATATTATATGTAATTCTAGAGCACTATTTTATAGCCAATTATAGCAAGTAACTGAGTATATAGTTGCTGATATCCATTTTAAATTATTAAGTTCAATAACATAAACGTAATTATTTTATTACCAATGTTAGAGGTTGTGGGACTTTGTGTTTTACTTATATAACAAATACATGTTAGCGTGCAAATGAAATTATTGTTTGTCATATTGTATATTAATATTTATGTTGATTATTGTAGGGCTGATCCCATATATAACATAGTCCTGGGGTCAGGCAATAAAGTGAGATAACCCACAACCGGACTTGTTTTCCTTTATAAAACACCGGCTACATCAAGAGTCCGTTTGTTTGACTCAAGTTTGGTGCACAAGCATCTGACATTATTTATTTCTCTCGTAATTAAATTTATTTGTTTATAATTAGGTGTAGGATATACATGTTCTCATTACTCAAAAATAAATATTTACATTTACTTTCTTTCCCCCTATCAAATTGCATTGATTTATTTGAGTGATATTTACGCATAACAAAGAAGACCCAATCACTAAATCTGGTGCACATGAATACAGCCTTTCTCGAGTATTTCTCGAAGAACCTGACTGACTCTCCTCGCGACTTCAAGCCAGATCACGACCTGATATTATACTTACACTGATTAATATTTCTTGATGTTAATATATTTTAACAGTAAAATGAATTCAATTGATTAATTTCTTAGTATACCAAAAGTAAATTCATTAAATTACAGAATGAAAATAAAATTCTCATATAAGTTATCAAATCTCTGTGCACTATTTTTGTCAGCATGATTCGGCTGTTCCAGTGGCTCTTCCGTTAATTGCACATTGCCCGTTGAATAAGGCAGATATTTTTAAAAAATCATGTTTTCGGAAAGAGAATAAATGTTAAATATAAGCATTGAATCATTATTTTTTGAAAGATGTGGTCTCATAACTGCAACGGTGTGTGCAAACAAATTTTCATAACGCGCTAGCGCGCGTTATTCATTGTGTATGCACACACCGTTGCAGTTATGAGACCACATCGATCTTTCAAAAAATAATGATTCAATGCTTAAATAACATCAGAAAGTACTTCTTTTACATTGAACCAAAGTATTCACCCAATATTAGCATATGTTATTGCGTGGACCCTGAGGTCCACGCAGAAAATATATAAGCGAGGTTAAACCGGATGCTATGGGGAAAATTCAGCCTGCGCATGAGCTAGCCTGGTTCCTGTACGTAATGGGTAGCTCAGGGAACCAGGTTAGCACGCGTTTATCTGAATCGGGATCGGGATTCCACGCCATATGCACACATAAGTTCAAAGGCGCTGTAAATGTAAAGTTATCGGTAAACAGTACAGAAACAAAGAATTCCTTTGAAAGAAATCATCAGCGTGTGATATGAACTGTCAGTATTATGAAATAAGTTGATGTTATGCCGAAACTACAACAGGCATCAAATAGCATAATTTGCAATGTTTTGTTGTTTTCCGAATATACATGTAGCTTAACTTTACTTTTATAGTAGGCGAGGCTAGAGTACTTCCCGATTAAATTTTTTTAAGCATTTAAGTATGATTGAATAATTATGTGACTGTATATAATAGATGATTGAATAATTATGTCACTGTATAAAAGTTAAGATCCCAAGAAAAATGCATCAAAATATGAAATTAATTTACACAAAGCTGTCACTGCATAGCTAACAAAGTAGTGCGAAGCGTAATGTGTGCGCAAATAGTAGAACTCGCCGAATGCCTGATACTTTACATGCAATCTTCATTGATATAGATCATAATTATTTTAGAAGTATGAACCCTTTAAATTCTGAGATGAAAAGTCAGGGCTATACAAGGTTAAAATTTAGTGGTTAAAAGTAGGCGGCTAGAGTCGGTGGAATATCTGATAATCTTAAGGCTTTCACGTTTTCGTTGGAAACACATGCATATGGTCCACGTATTGCAGTCCTTTTTTAAAGGACAGCAACTTGTTAATAGTTTACTGAACTAAACACATTTCTTTGCCTTATCGTTAAGGTAACTTGTTTCCACTTAAATTTCAAGTAGTTAAACATTATGTAGCGATCTTGACCTCTGGTTGCGATCCAAACCGTAACCTTTGCTGGATATCACAAACACTTCCGGTTTGGTTGAATTTCGCCCGGAACTTTCGGATTGTTTTAGATTGCCGATAGCAATGAGGATACACTTATAAAAGAAATGAACAAAATACTCTTTATTCGGTCTGCTTAATGATCAAAACAATGTCGAAGAGGAATAAAATAGCAGACTTAGTGCGAGTTCCGGTGTACGATCTGTTGTAAAAACAATCCAGACACCGACGTCCCTACTCAATGCATGGTAATTGTGCCCATTTTTACTGTTTTACTTTTAAACTGTTACTTAAGAGACTAATATCCATCGCAAAATGTTATCATTTTTATTAAGCACGCGCATAAAAATAGTAATTTCTTGTTATGATGTTTCGTCACGGGTATTGATTTCAATCGGTATTGTCTTGTGCTATTGATAAACAGACCCATCGGTTACAAAATGTTGAAAAATTCACTCGTTATTTTCAAATTATTATATTTAACAATGTAACAATTGGAAGTTTGTTAAAAATTTAGGGGTACATTTTTTATTACGAATAAATAACTTCAGCTGCTTGTGATTTGATGCGGTGGCTCGCCACGAAAAATGTTCGCGAATTAGGAAAGCAAATCGCAAAAATCGCAAAAAATTCTCGCACGCCACAAACCATCGGTAAACAGAATATGTTCTAGAACTCACTGGCAGCACCAGCTTGAACTGGGTGAGAGGGGCCTCCCGGGGCTTGGATATGGCGGGTCGGCATTTCTTGGCCACCTCTTTGTCAATGACCTGGTAGGAGAGGCTGTAGATGGTCTGGTCCGACAGTCTGGCACTGGACGGGCGGTAACCCTGCAGCGGCTTGAAGCTGTCCATCTTGAAAGCATCCTTATCCTGAAAGATTTTTTATAATCTTTCCATGTTAGAGGAATATCAAATATTCGATGCTGTTTATTTCAATCTTTAGTAGACGACAAAATCCATTTGTAACCAATGTAAGTTTCAGGATAATTGCTATGCCTCTGTATGCAGGGCAAAAAAATACATGTATAAACTGGTAGGTGAGTCAAATAAAGCGGTATTTTATTTTTTACAAACGTCCTTCGCTTAACAATATAACAAGTAGAACTTCACCATACTATATTGAAGGGACCTACACTCGATTTGAGATTGATTTTAAAAAAGAAAGAAATAATTTATATATAAATTGATATGCGACTATTTGAATATTTCAAGTCAAGTTATAAGAGAGATACAGAGGTAATAATACATTGTTATGTAAACAAAGCTCGAGTCTTATATATGTTTACAAATGAATTCCCATTTCTTTGATTATATCACTCGTGTCCAGCAAGATAAACTGATTTATTGTGCTCATAAATAATTATATAATCAACAAAAGAAAGTAACACTTGATTGAACTTTTCCAAAATAAAAGATTTTCCGACCTCGTGGTAGACGAAGTCCTTTTTGTAGGTAGTTGTCATCAGACTGGAGGCCATTCCTGTCTCGATCTTTTTGGACGTGGGCCTGACGCAATCACGTGGTTTCTGGAATGGGTACTTCCTGTACGCCTGTCAAAACAAATCACATAGTTTCGAAAAAACGAAAATAAACAAAACTGTACACGTACATTTTTTTTTTATCTTAAAGAATCTTAAGATATTTATAGTGTTCATTTGGAGTGCAATGCTCCTTCATTACAATAACAATGTAAAGTATTGCTTTATTAAAACTGTAAATTCTGAAACTGCTTTTGTATCATTAGTGCTCGATTTCTTTGTATGATGATCTATATTGTTCATGATTAATGATAACACGTTTTCATTCGGGACAATGTCCTGAGTTTGTATGTATGGTTCGAACCTAAAATTCTCACAACACACCCACTGCGCAGGCGTGGACTACTTACGGCCTGGTATTCGGACATGCCCTCGGTCTTTCTCATCTGAAAGAGCCGCCTCGCCATGGCGTTTGTGGGGTTGTACTTGGGGGGTCCGGGCTCTGGTTTTACAATACTAGGAGGAAAAATCATGTCACGTTGTTGACCATTTTTACTATATATCTATCAAATCATTATTTTATAACAATATAAAATCTAAATCACGACCGTTTGATATCAGGCCAGGGTGGCTATAATACATACGTTTCAAAGTTATCCATGAATGTGTTTATAAATATCGGGATAGAAGGCAAATATCTAATGAAAACGTTTTTAATAAACGATCGAAGAACTAGTTCTTCTTGCATGAAGTTTTGTCATGATAAATGTACAGATGAAATGGGTACTTTTTGTGCTCCTTGATTCGGTTTCAGAAAAAAATAAGTACAAAGAGTGTAACAGTCCTCAAAACCAAATCTACTGCTGTAATCTTTTTTATAATTAAACGATATTGACATTATTAATGATTGGACTGTGACCTAACATTATAGTAATGTATTCTGGCTCCATCGTCACCAAAATTTTCAAATCCCTCAACTCATTCCTCAACTCAAATCCTTTAAAGAAACGTGCATAAATTTGAGGTCAAACCTCAGATTTGAGGCTGAGTATTGACTTGAGGAAAATTGGTGACGGTGGGGCCAGCCTATTTAAGACCACCCTCTTTACAGGTTACTTAGTAAGAGTTGACAATGGTAACTTGAGGCGATGTAAAAAAAAAAAAAAAAAAAAGGGGGGGGGGACTATATTAATATCAAATAAATGATGAGATGGAGTTGATTAGGGAAACAAGATCACAAGACGTTTAGTAAAAATGACAAAATGTATTAAGTAACATCACTAGATTACGCAATGGTAAAGACATATCACTGTCATAATAAAATCCTCAATTCAAAAGCTAATCCAGAGGAAAAGCGATAGACGGCTGCTGCGTAGCAAATGGAGAAAAATTGTAAGATGCATTTCTTACAATCTAAACATAACACAATGTGCAAACAAAGAAATAACGGTAGGGATTATTGTATAGATCTGCATGTAAATTCTTGACTGAAAATGCAACCTTATAGTCTGTCCCAAAATATTTATGCTGCACATTTGGACAATTTAAAAAAAAAAATACACATACCTGTGAAAGAAGTGCAATTGTAATAGTTGAAAGGGATAATTTCCAAGATAATTTCATTGACACATTTGCAACTGTCACTCAGAAAAATTCACAGGAACGAAAACAGATTCCTTACGGAGATTTATAGTGGGGAATGTTTACATATTTTCTCCATTCGGAATACACTCGGAATACATCGCGCAATTTTTCAACGTTATCATCCGGGCTTGCTGCAATACAAAATCTCCGTAGACATCACATTTTTTAGCATTGTATTGAAACCTGATAAGCTAACAGGGGCGTTTCGACTGAGAAATCTTGGAAATTTTTTTATACTTTTGAATGAACATCGTTTGAACCCCTGAGGTGTTTATAAATATCAAGCAATTAAGCAAAATGTGAATCCAAGATATCTTGGGACAGACTTTAATTTGTTTTTTTTTATACTGTCAAAGTAAAATACATTTTTATTTAATTGATGATTCTTGATATATGATGCTGGGAAATATCATTCTTACCTTGATACATAAAGATAAAACATTAATGTTAATTAATTGTCAATGACATGCATTTTATAGAAATTATGAGTGCAAAAAGGTTACATAATACAACTTGATTAGGCAAACATGTCGTAAATATGTATTAAACTTCTTTTGACTTGAACATTTAAACATGAATTGAAAAAAGAAACAATTCGGCCGGTTAATTATCTATATGATAGATATCGCACCATTTAAACATTGTAATCAATAACAACATGCAAAGTTTGTTTTTATAATGAATATACTCACATTGTAAAATATGGAGAGATACACTGTATTCGTTTTATGCAGAAACGCTTATATCTGACTTACCGTTTCTTTCCTGCAATAACTGTTTCTTCAAGAGGGGCTGTCATCACGCGAAAAATTGATAAACAGACTTTACTAAAACGGACGCGTTGTGCCACCTTTGTCGGCCATCTATGTTGTTACAATATAACCAAGACGACGTCACGTTATCTTGATTGTGACGTTGAATGTATGTAACGTCATAATGGATGAGATTTTTTGTCGCGCGTGTACGGGCTGACTTCTCGACAGACATGTATAATAATGCAAGTTTTGCTCGGGAACTTTTTTGAAGTTTCATGACAAATTCATGGAAATGCAAAGAGATTACTTGTTTGAACAATACCTGATAATTAAGACATTTTACATTGTCATCCATTAGATTTTCAGAAAAATGGTGTTTTGTTTTGACTAACAAACGCTTAGAACCTTTTCTAAGAGCAAAAGTTCTCAGCAATCATACCAAATGAACTTTTTATGGTGTTTCCAATGAAAAGTGTGTTATTTTCATTCTAGCTGCAATAATGTAGCCCTCTCCGATTTTTTCTCCCCCCCCCCCCAAAAAAAAAAAAATCGGGAGAGGGCTACATTATTGCAGCTATTTTCATTCTTGTAAGTAACAACTGCTCTCGAATTAAGTGGCATAAATATTTATGCACCGATATAATACAGGAAACCGTACCTTCTTTGAAATACATCAATTTATTAACATACGAAGGTATAATACATGTATTATGAAAATGATATGTTTTATTAATGTAGCTGGGGTAAATAAATGAAATCGTTGATCAGATGTTTATAATTATAAACAAACATATTAAGATATATTCGTATTCATTTCTTGATTAAACCGATATGTTATTTTTAAAAAAGTCAAAGCCATTAAGGTATCCGATGTACAATTGAGCCAGAGAGCTCGGGATTTTCCGGGATGAGCTCGGTAGATTACGGAGCTTGAAATAAATTTTCAAAAAGTCGCACTATTTTTGATCTGACATAATAAACGATAAATAATAAACAATTGATGCATAAACTAAAGCAATATTTTTTTTTTCTTAATTTTAAAGTCAATTTGTTTTATTTTGCCGTTTACATAAAAGAGGCGCGTCACCATCCAATGAAATCAAATACTCGAAATTTGATTGACAGGTTCAGCCAGATAGCCGATGTTCGATGCATGTTATGTGTGGTATTTGTACACAATCTTATCGTGTAAAAATGCATGCTTATTACAACATCACAGCGTCATTTATGGTTGATTCATATTTTGTTATAACTGTGAAAAGCATGTTGATGTATTGTACATTCCACAATTGTACCGATACGGAAACATCGTAGTCAGACTTTATCGTCAGTCTCCATTTTAAAACTGACTTAATTTTTTTGTTAAAAAGGATACAATTTTGAGTAAAAGATAATACAATATATATTGTTTTCTACGAGTTTGGAATGAATTGGTTTGGAATGAATTCTAATAAAACATTTCACACGGTTCTTGCACGCTTTACACACCTGATGTGACCTGCAATTAACGACTTCGTTGTATTAGTAACAATATTTTTTGTGCAAACATTTTGCTGAATGAAAAAAAACTGAACAGTTTAGATTTTTAATTCTAAAATTACAAGTTCTAAATGGTAAAGGTATAGAAAACAGGAAAATTACCAGCTAACTGGAATATGCGTTGGATTATGAATGCGACGGCTGACGTGGGGGGGGGGGGGGGGAGGGGGTAAAAATCGCGTGAGTCGTCATGGTCATTATAAAAAAAAATTCGAGAAAATAAAAAAAGATATTGATAAAGGTAATCAATTTATTTAAAAACTTTATTTTTATTAAAATAAGTTGGCAATTTTTATTTGATAAATATTATTAATGATTACACATGTTTTCGTCAAAGAAAAGTAGTATTTTACCATGCGTGATTTGCAGAGCTAGAGTTACTTCCCCATAGTGATTTGGCGGGAAAAACATCTATTTTTAGAAACTACATATCCTTACCTATCAAACGAGTACATTGAATATATACCTTACCAGGCATCATTTTTGGTCAATTGTACATCGGATACCTTAAAGCAGTCGGAACCAGTATCTAATAGTATTATTTGAATGATATAAAATCCAGCGATTTTGAAAAAGAGTAAAAAATGTACCGTTTATGCACATACATGTGATATGAAATGCGAGAGAAGAAAATTGTTTGGAATCCCGATGAAAAAATAAATCAATGATTAGAAATTTCATTATTTGACTCTTGTTAACTTAATTTACGGAAAATAACAAGGAGATGTTTTAACACAATAATTACAATAAACGTGTACAAGCATTTTAACCACGAAATCCGTATGCATAGTACTTATTAAAAATAGTTAGTAGCAAATACGCCCTTGTACAAATGTTAGGTCCGCAACACTCTGTATGTTTAATGAAATTAGTTATACAAAAAATTGAACAGATTGAATAGGGCCATACGATTAACAAACAATTAACAATTCAAGTTATGCACAGTCACAATATCTACGAAATCAATGATTAAAACGACCTACTCAGTATTTTTCGACGAAATACGTGACTTGTGCACTGCAACATTTACTCTATAAATTAGGATTTTTTTCTTCACGTTATTGCAAGAGCGCCGCGGAAAAAATAACGTCATACAACGGCAAATGACGTAAAGCTGCTACAACTCACAATCAATGTAAGGGGGAAAAAAGTCTTAACATTTGTTATGTTCTTACAAGTACATACATATCATTGCATGGTCTCTCTGTTGCGTGCATCGCAAATGGGGGTTATCTTTGCCAGGTGCGGATCTAAATGAGGTGTTATTGTCAGTATCATATCTACGTGGTATCTATATTTCACAAAGGATGAAGTAAAGGTAAACATTCCCTAGTGTTAAAATTTCACTTTGGGGTTTGTGCATTATTATTATTATCCAAATCCTCGAGTATGTGTATGTCTGCTTACATTCTTTGAGGACAAGGTACATGTCTCAAAATTCCGTATTTAGTATATTATTACTTTATTTAATCCTAAAAAAATTATGTAAGTTTTAAAAAAACCGAAATCTTCTTTTTGTAGAAATTGTAGAAAGTGCAGCAACTGGATACTTTAATATCTGAGTAAATTTTTTATGCTCTAACGATGTAATTTTTTTTTCCAATTACAATGATTATATATATGTTGCTTGTAACATGTCCGACCCTAATGTGGGGACAGACATAATAAATGTACATGTGTCATGTACGAATGTAGGACACACGTAGTTGTTTTATCAATAAAAAGGCGTTAATGCAGTGTCTACTCTGCTACTGAGAGTCTTCTACATTCAAGGTCATTAACAACCGATATTACAATCTCATACACCGTGCCTTTACATGTATACAGCAATGAAGATTAGAGTTTACATTGCTAAAACAAGAATAAGATAAATTAATTTTTTAATATTTCCTTAGTTTATTTGGTCTTGGTCCAAAAAAAAAAATTCCACAGAGAGAGAGAGAGAGAGAGAGAGAGAGAGAGAGAGAGAGAGAGAGAGAGAGATTTGATCATCCATCGAAGTTGAATGCGCAGATAAAAAGGTGTAACATCGATACAACAATGAGAGTGCGCTTGTTTTTAATAGCGGTAGGGTTTTTTTTTAAAATAAATATTTTTTTCACAATCTCTCGACATTTCAAAATACAATTGATGGCATAATTGAATAGCTGTACATGTATTGATAATATTAAAACACCTGTTTCAAAATAATAGTTCTACTTATTATAAAATCATGAAAAAAGAACATAATGCAAGCAGGCTTGTTGAAAAGAGGGAAAATTAAGGTATTTCAAGAAACATTTATTCGACTCATATTCAATGATCTAATATACATGTATATTCAATATATTGTATCATTTCTTATTTATTTAGGGTAAAATTTCTTTGTTCTACTTATGTTTGGCTTATATATAGGAAGTAAATCGCACGAGCTTTTTGACCCCATGTGACCTTTCAGTTGGCCGTCAATATATCATCTTGACTTGATATCTATAGAAAATAAGTCCACAGACAATCATAGAACTTACGTAGACTGGTTAATTAATACGAGTTTTATTAATTTCATAAAGATTATATTATCGTAAAAAACACTTTCTACACTGAATATAAAAATGAAATACAATTTAGTAAGTTTAAAATAATTTTATCGTAAAATGATTTAAAACTCTCCACATTGAATATAAAAATAAAATATAATTTTGTAAGTAGATGAATTCATCAATTCAATTCAGATATTAATTACGCCCTCAAAGAGATATAATTATTTTCTCAATAACCATCTACTGTTAATTAAGTTATAACTATGACTAGTACTGTAACCAACTTTTATTCGCGTGCGATAAATTTTCGCGAGGTTAGCCAGACCCTTGTCGTCGCGAATATTTCTCGCCGCGAACAATCCTTTGTCTATAGTTTTTTTTTTATAACAATACAGGTTTGGATATGGCTTGGTCGCGAACATAAATCATCGCAAACTAGTTTGTCGACAGTTTATTGCGAAATAAAGTCGCTGCGAATAAAAACTAGTTTACAGTATATGGCCATAGAGACCCGTATTCAATTAGCAGTGAGATGAAGGTCAGTTAACACAAATGCCATGTCATTGTTAGTAACACGGGTGCGCACATAGAGTTTTAATATTTCCTTTAAAACCTTGGAGGATTAGTGTTGTAAACAGGGATGATAAAACGCACCTACAGCAGGTGTTCGGTACATCTTATGAGAGAGCATTTTAAACCATTGGCGTGTGGATCGTCCATACTGGGAGGAAATACATGCGATTCCTCGCGTTCTTCATGGCGACTTACACATGCATGATGCAAATAATACATATCTATAGAAAGACATTTGTGACTGCTTCTCTCCCTTTTATCATTAATTAGGTCATGTGGGTGAAATTCAATTTTTCATCCATTGATGCTAAAAAACAAACCCCGATATCGCCCTTTTTTCATTTCCCCAAATCAACTCATAGAATTAATTACAATATAAAAGAGTGGGAGGAAACAATACAGAAATGATGCAATCATAAGGTACCCTTGTTCACAAAATTTCAATTTTCCTATACCTGACCCCCTCCCCCTTCCAAATAAATAAAATAAACAAATACACAAACAAAAAACAAAACCAAAAAAAAATGTTCTCCAGGTGGATTCCTGGAATCTGACGTGGATTTTCCGTACGGGAACTACGGCCGTGTTAGGATACACCACCGGAAGATCTGCTCGGATGACTCAAGTCCTGATGGTGTGACATCAGAGGCGCTTTGTGGGACAAAGGGGTTAAAGGTCGGGGTGATCGGAAAGTGAGTACTGTGCGTATACTAATTATGGAGAGATGAATACAAATATACATTGAAAAATACTTTTGAGTTGTTGATTAAAACAAGAATGTTTATTTAATGTTTTGATTTTTGATATAATGTTATTGACATTTATCTAAAAATATCTTAGTTTGATTGATAATGATGCTGATGCATATTTTAACATTTTGGGCAGGAAAAAAAAGTACCTTTTAGATTCCTTTTAAATTACAACTTTATTCTTTCCTTTTTGTTTTGATGATATACTTATCTTCTTTCAGAGACAGACTGCATACGCCTAGTCTCAGTACACTGGACATCACGTGCTCAGCTCCCGATGTTCAGCACTGCAACGCATCCGGGCACCAAAGTCCCTGCTCCCACGTGGTTTACCTTTACTGTGACGGCGCGTGTAAGTTCAAACTGGCCCCGGGACCATAAAACTTAGACGAGCTCACTTTTGATCTCAGTCTCACTTTTCCACCATACATTCCTTTTGTAAAAGTGAAACTGAGATCAAAAGTGAACTCATCTAAGTTTTATGGCCTGGTTTATTCTGTTGTCGTTGTTGTTTTTATTGTTGTTGTTTCTGTTATAAATAATTGTTGTTGCTGCTGTTATTGTTATTCTATCGTTTTTGTTATTCAATGTTGTCATCATTAAGGTTTTTGTAAGAGATGTTGTTTTAATATATGCCTAGTTCTAATTTTATCAAGTCCATTTATAATTACGAGAACTTTTGAGAGGAAACAAATATGAAGGTTGTATTGCGGATGTTAAATCGTTATCAAATGCAAAAGAGCAACAGGCACGTAGCATCAGGGGGGCCAAGGGGGAGGGGGGGGGAGGCTGGCACCCCACTTTTTCACGCAGCAACTAAATTTTGAAAATTTACATATAAAAAATTGAATTATCATGAAGTTGCCCACCCCCCCCCCCCCCCACCTTATTTTTTTTTTTGCTTGTCAAGAATTTTTGGGTGAGTCTGCCACCCCCCCCCACTTTCAAAAAAACGATGCTACGTGCCTGAACAAGGTATGTTAAAGACTTGATACGCTCCTGTCTATGGCCTACATATGATGGATACATGTCAGTGTTTTTGGAGTCGCTGTAAAAATTTGTTCACCCTGAACTGATCATTATTTTATCAAGATGCTGAAATACTCTGTAATAAGTTTCCTTAACACAAGTATTCTTTTCTTCGCTTAAAATTGTACAGAGAGATTCTATCTAAAAAAAAAAGAATCACTGCCTTCAAAATATATTGTGCCTTTTGCTTGTATAGCTTCAAAGCTTATTCATTTTGTTTTAGTCACATACAATTTCGATCGAATTAATATTTGTTACACTGCTTTGTAGATAAATTAGAGCTAACTTGTATATACCAAGTTATGTAATGTTTTGTTTGCTTTCGAAGTAGCAGTTATATGTATAGCGGTTCAGCTTAATAAACAACAGTTATAAGCAAAAATAAAATATTGGCAATGGACCTGCTTATTATTCACCGTGCCTTAGCGCCAGCTGGTTTAGAGTAGGAAAAATCTTGTTGAAATTTTAAATTACGTTCACTTTAATTCTTAATTTTTGAACACACATACTTTTTAAAATTTTATGATTATAGATATTTCTACTCATGCGCAAGACAATATAAACCACGTGACCAGAATAGCAAATTTAAGTAAGAAAATTCAACTTGATGATTTTCTTTTATATTCGGAAATACACGCAGAAAACATCCATCCCCTGCATATTGTGTAATTGCATGTTCTTTTTTATATTTGTACATTTCTCATTATCCTAAAGTAATTTTGTATTCATCATTTTCATGTTATAATTAATTTGCTAAAACTCGAATCAATTTGGAATTAATTCATTTGCTAAAACTGGAACTCAAAGCTAAAAGTTAATTCAATGCATTCAATTAAACTCTGCAAATCAGTTTGTTAAATGGACAGTGGAAAAGATCACACTCACTTTAAGCTGCAATCGTAAGAAACTTTTCCTTGCCTAATAACTCTGTTTTACATGAACCACAGTGCCTCTTTGTCAATGTATAACATTTATATTTGAATATTTCACATTACTTTTATTACAGACAAGACATCTCATTCCCCGGAATCCCACTCGACACCGACCCACAGTGTGAGTCACGTGACCAAAACTACACATCTGAGTAAGAAAATTTGAAATCATAAAAAAATTGCATGTGTTAGTATGTTGTTCGGCAACATACAGATAAAGACACTTTATGCTGCCTAAAAACTACCAAAAATGACACAATGAAGACGAATTTGAGATTTTTTGTCATTATCGATAAAAGTAGACATAGCTAATTTATATGTATTTTTTAGTTTTTGTGATTAGTTTTAATGCTGTTTTTATTTCAACATAAATTTAATAAGTCCAATTATCATTATTTTTTTTTGCAGCGACTGCAAGAAAGTTAGGTAAGATTTCATAATCTACTACACTGATATGAAATGGAATAAATTGTTAAGTCAACAGATACGTACTTTAAGACTATATAAACGGCAAATGACAAAATTTGGCTTTAAGTTTAAAACTAACAATAAATCAACACATTTCTGATTCATTAAAATTTTCACATACTTTGCAGTTTTCTCTATAAGTGCTTTAAAAACTTGACAAAATCTTAGAAAAGATAAAGGCCGAGTTTCCAAGTTTTAGTTGCTTAACATCTAAAAAAAAGTAGATCTAGGTCAGACATAGTATTCAGCCTGATTATTGTGATCGTTCAGTGTTTTTTTTTCTATTCAACTCTTCAGACTAAAACATCACAGTTCTCTGGTTTACAGTGTCTTTTGACGTCCATTTTGATTTTACACAAGCTGGGAGAGTGCGAGTTCAGGAACGCCAGATCTGCTTCGATACCTTCACTCCTACAGCCGGTGTAACGAAGAATTTTGACCCGGGTTGAAAATTGACCCGGGGGTCATTTTTCCACGTTGAATATTGAGACCAAAGGTGTTGAATAAAGACCCTAATCCGTTGAAAATTGACCCGCATCGTGGAATTTTGATCATGAAACCGGTTCAAAATTCAACATCAAAGAAGCACAAATTAACGAATCAATATTATAACTTGAGTTTATTTAATTAAAAATTATCAGTTTTTATATATTTATTCTTTAGATTTACATGTTTCAACGGGGGGGGGGGGGGGGGGGGGTTAAAATGAGACTTTAATAATTTATTTTTTTGAATTTACATAGTATCCCTTTAATTTTGTACATGTAATAACCATTTTATTCATAATAAACTTATCGCGTATAATTGATGTTTTGTGTGATATCTATATATTTTTAAAGAAATATATGTTTTTTAATAATATTAGTATACATGGTTACACGTTAAAATATTCAATTCAGTAAAACTCTTTTTTTTAATTTGCTTTAGAAGTGTACAATTATAAATAATTTAAAAAAATTACAATTTGTCATATTATTTGATTTTGGTTTTACGTTCACCCAGTAAATTGAAACTTAGATATTGTTCATTGTAAATTTTCCGAGTGGGTGTAAATAAAAAAAAATTACAGTATGTCATATTGATATTTTTGTGTTTGCACCCACTCAGTTTGTTAAAACTGTGACTATCTGAATTTTGTATTCACACCCATCCAGCCAATAACAGTTTACAAAATGATGATATGCTAACATGATTGTACTCTTTCATGAACAATACTGTAGTAACTATATCTTGAAGCCGATTTTTGATGTTTTATTTGTTCCATTAGAATAACTTCTTATGTAACTAAATATCATCAAATCGCTAATTTTTCTAGGCATTAACAATTCTGCTTCATGGAATCTGTAGCAAGTTAGCAACCTAATTTTTGTACAGGATGACAATATAATTTTGCTTTAAAGTTTCTAAATTGCTTTGATCCCAAAAATTTATCATAAATTTACTAACAGTAATTGTTTTCGTCAATAAATTGGTAAATTGCATTTTTTGAATAGAAATAAGTAGTAGAAGATCATACAGCAGCGTTGGAGTAGATGATTGACCTTCCTATCACAGCCACCTACATTATTAATTTAATTTAAACGTGTTAAATGTGTATATAGTGTGTATATAAGACATGAGGTACTTGAATATTAAATAATTATCTGAATATTTATCATATATGATTGTGTGACATATTGTTGGTAGACATGTTCACTCACAGCTATATTAACAAACATATCACCTTCATTTATACCTGCAGAGATACAAACATTAGAATGAGATTTTCATGATCCAGCCCATTTGAAACGAACAGTAAATAAAAGGGAACTGTATATTTAGTAAATATACAGGTATAATACTTAAATAGGTTTAAACAGTGTACCTTAAGAGAATCAAAAACGCTTTGGAGATCTAATATAAGTATAAACATGGGAAACAATTATATGAAAAATCAGAGCTACCATAAAGTATATAGTTCATATAAAATGGTACACTAATGTCAATAAGTTGTTTAAAAAGTTCGTCTCTTTGTTGAGTGTATCTTGGATATCCAGGGGAAAAATCACATTTCCTTCAGATTCAGACCCACAGTATAAACATCGACTCACATCAGATAAAAAAAATCCTTAAATAAGTAAGCTTTACTAGCTTTATTCCGTAATTGACGTAAAATAATATTTCCTATTGTCTTAACTTAAAGGTTAACTGAAAGCTCTAGGTATATTTTGTTTTTTAAGTTTTGACTTAAAAGAAAGATAAAGTTGATGAAATTTTCTTTTCTGCATGAAGATTATTCCATAATTTACATGTAGACGAAGCAAAGCTATTGTAATAAGTATATAGTGGTAGATAGTAAAAAAAACTAATTTGATCTATGATTATATGCATATTCAGTAAGATAATATGATTGAATTCAATTTAACAAATTTTGTGATGCTAAACCATTTATATTCTTGTTGAATATAACTAGTTTATGGTTATCCCTTCGAGATTGCAAGGTTTCCAAATTAAGCTCACTATATAAAATTATTTTAGAAGAATTAACTATTATCCCTGTCACTTCCTGGTTGCCTCAATTCGTACATGTTTAAGCAATTCGGATTTTTCCTTGATACAGCTGCTCCAAACAATAAATCTATCAGTTGTATACTTTTCGCATACCTTTTCATGTATATACCATTAATATAATTAGATCAACAATCCTCCGACTGTGTATTTAGATGCAAACCTACTTTTTTTTAAATTAATAACATTTTTGCTGTAGAGGGTATATGTTTTTAATTTTGAGAAAATATATTACGTCAGTTGCCTGTGTTTCTAATTTCAGGTAAATAATAGAATTGAAAACTCAAAATAATAGAAAAAAATTACATTTTTAAGAAGAACTATGGCTGTATATGCAAAAAATTGGATGGTGCTTCAATAAAGTTAATCAGACAAGTTTATGAAAAATTATTTTTTAATTGTAGTAAAAAATTAAAAACATGTGTAAATATGTATATGCTGTATATATACGTATAAAAAAAACCCATTATAAATGAAAAAGGATAAAAATATGACAACCATTCATTTATTATTTTGTCAGTGAAATATTCTGACTTCTTCAAATTAAGCATAGGTATCTGACATTATATCCTTTTGTCTTGATATAAATATATATACCCTTTACCCAATAAAGCAGTATAGAGGTTATATATTTTTAGTTATTAGAAAAATATACAACGTCAGGTGCCTGTCGAATAGCGCTCTGTTGAATTGCCTTAAAATTGACGATAACGGGCAATATGTTTGTTAGATATATTTATCAGAGATTGTGACAAGTTTAAACTTAAAATTCTGTCACATGAGGGAATGAAAAAAGTAGCCATACTCGCCTGCTCCATTCCGAAGCAAACGGTCATCTTCTTAGCTTTATTTACATAGTATTGTAATAATAAATGGATATCATATGTTCAATCTAAAAATTAAATGATTAATTGGACATATTAGCCTAAAAGAAATTAGCCACGTCCGCATATGTATCGGACAGTATGTACATTTTAAAACTGAAACTTTCAAATATATGCATGATTGTACATTTAAACCGTGTAGAGTAAGTTCCATTTCAGATCAAAACTCTGAGGTTTGGGTCAATTCTCAACAGGATCAATTTTCAACGGGTCGAGATCATCAGAGTTTAGAAAAATCTTTCTCATACTGTTGAAAAATGACCCCGGGTATAAATTTCACGATTTTGGTCTCAATTTTCAACGTTGAAAAATGACCCCCCGGGTCAATATTCAACGTTGAAAAATGACCCCCGGGTCAATTTTCAACCCGGGTCAATATTCTTCGTTACACCGGCAAAGCGGTGTGTTCCTCCAAAGGCTTTATATATGCCTCACACCAAAGGTCTTATGAACTATTTGCCTGCTTGTAAATATTTCTCCGCTGAATATATTAGTGTTCCATTTAATAAGTTAACAGTTTCAGAGAATATGTTTTTCTTTATTCTTTGTGTCAACAATACATTAGCCTCAAGCCCTATTTGTATTAAACTGGTTCATTATATTTTAAACTGAAGGAAAATAAAAACCTTGAAACTGAAACCATAATATACGCTAGAATGTTAAGGTACCGATGTCTTTAATTTTGTATATTGTAAACACAAATGGGTTTTTAAAACAATAACACATATGCTTTTTGTCGACTATCTTTTAGTGCTCTCGTTTACTTCACCTATCAATATGTGGACATGGTTTGTTCTGCGCGAAACCTGACTTCATGTTCTCTACATCCACCCAAACACTTGTGTCGAAAGGTTGTGTACATCCACTGCTCAAGTAAGACTCATCATCATCATCATCATCATCATCAAATGTCATCTTCTGTTGCTGTAACAAATAATCTCTTCAGCCCACACCACACTCACGCCGTTGACCAGTACACCTGTACCGGATACGACGATCCTCACAAGGCCAGGTATTGTTGTCTGTCCTGTTTCAAATCTTATGCATGTCCTTTTTGAAAACATGTTGCTAAAAATTTTGAATTATCAGCCTATATTATCTTTTTTCTTTCCATCATAGCTAATGCTTGGAAAATTGATAAGTTTCTTTGCTTTAAATCCAAAGCCTTTTCATGTTGAGATTAGCAAAATTAAACTAAAATAATCAAAAGTGTTTAACCTTAAAAGAAAGTTGAGAACCAGCAAAAATAAAAACAGATCATACATAAAATAGCATTGATTGCAAGTGTACGTGACATATTTTTCGCCTTTCCACTTGGAGGACATGTCAAGGTCAAGGGGGTAGAGATTTGTTATGACACTTTTACAAAAGGAGCTGGGGAGATTCTGTGTCGATCAAGGGGCTACATTATGATTCATATTCAAGGTTCATGAATTTAAAGTTATAGTAATGTATTAAAAAATTGTTTAATAAATTTAAAATTATGCTAATGTTTTGAAAATGATATACTAGTACATTAAAATTGTATCATTTGCGTTTTTCATAAAATCTTAACTACCATTTTGTCTCTTACAATATTGATAAACGTTCTGAGAGAGAGAGAGAGAGAGAGAGAGAGAGAGAGAGAGAGAGAGAGAGAGAGAGAGAGAGAGAGAGAGAGAGAGAGAGAGAGAGAGACAGACAGACAGACAGACAGACAGACAGACAAACAGAGAGAGAGAGACAGAGACAGACAGACAGACAGACAGACAGACAGAGAGAGAGAGAGAGACAGACAGACAGACGGACAGACAGACAGACAGAGAGACAGACAGACAGACAGACAGAGAGAGAGAGAGGGGGGTTATACTGACCTGTTTTTATTTGGGTGCAGATCGTTTTCGTACGACCGGTACCGGACAGCGAGTTTCCTGTGTGTCTTCGTTGCTGTCGTCATGCTCCATCAGGTCTGATATCTGCATTGACGTCGTAGTAATGCATTGCAAGGGTTAGAATAGTGCAATATGTTTACATATGAAACTCGACATACAATTTGTTAAAACATTGGCATTTCTATGGAGTGCATTCTCAAGTGATTCTGTTCTTGCAATAAGTTCTTGCTGTAACACAGACTTTAATCGTTTAAACAAAACTTACATTTACTTACTCAACTGTTACAGTACAGTTCCTTTGTCTGTCGTTTATGAAGACACTTTGTCCCATATTTATAATTCTTCACAAATATTTATACCGTCAGTAAGAATTATAAATTTAGTTATCTTAAAAGTTTGCAATAAAATATATTTTAGAATATGAAAGACCATATCCATTTTGGAAAACAATTTCAAATTTATCTATTGTCAAATTATTTCAACATGTTTCAACGTTATAAACCTTCACATAAACTCATTATCTTTTCTAATAAAGTCATTGGAATTCGAGGTGGTTCAATTTTTGTTGTTTTCGTAGCCATCCCCCACAAATTTACATCCTCGACGAAACACAAATTTTGAAAGAGTAAGATTTCTTACTGGAACTAAAAACCGACGGATCCACGAAATTACATCCCCCGAATAAACAAAACCACATAATCTACGAAATTTGGCCCCTATACGAATTTAAGTGATTCAACAGTATTGTTGACATGTTATGGGATCAACATGTACTGATTATCACAAACAAACATGCAAGAGTTAAAGGAAATTTCTGAAAACGTTTATGACTATTACAGTTTTAAAAAATAATGAATCAAAATGCATAAAACTATATAAATAATTGCCTTTTTCTTCTAGATAAAAGTTAATTTTTCCAGGTCCAGAAGTAACGACCCCAGGGATTGGTTGTCCTGATCACCCCTGTTTAAACGGAGGATCATGTGACCAGGACACGCCCTATGATAACTACACGTGTAGTTGTCTAGATGACTATGCTGGTGAAACGTTCACTGGTTAGTATGTACAGTTAACAGTGTTAGGGTGAAGATTGTACTTTTAAATACTACTAACTAATCCGCAACATGTTATGGAAATTTATTTTGCACTTGGTTTTTTTTTCTTATATTTTTAGGGTTTTTTAAAAACCATCTTGATGCCTGCTTTTTCTAAACTATCTTTTTTTTATCTTTAATTTGGTAAGATAATTATCCTTTTTATTTTTCCAAAAAATACAAATGTTTATTACATGTATTATCTGAAAAGAGTAATGCGAGCGTCAGCAACGCCAACAAACTAATATACCAAAATAAACAAACAAATAAAAGCTAATAAAGAAATCATTGTAAAAATTAACAAATGAATGACCAGATTTTATTCATTTTAGGAATTATATTAGAAAACATTACAAATGCAGCTTGCCTGAACCTTGCATGGAATATAACAGTTTACCTTCCGGAACTGCGCAAAAAGTACCCGGATTTCATTGCCAGCGATCTTTACATTGTCGATGATACTATGAACTGTACAGGAACGATAACTGGGGACTGTCTATTATGACGTCACCTTGTTTTGGAGTCGCGAAGAGTTATTTATGTCATCGTTTACTAATCAAACAATCAGAGACGAGTATTTGAAATACAGGGAATGTTCTCTAGATATTATTCCTAGCCGGCCAATATCAAAAAAATATTGACCGGTCAATATTTTTAGGACGAGCTAATATTACATTTATTGACTATTTG
Organism: Magallana gigas; assembly: GCF_963853765.1. Lineage (NCBI taxonomy): Eukaryota > Metazoa > Mollusca > Bivalvia > Ostreida > Ostreidae > Magallana > Magallana gigas. Next base: position 42,338,863 of record NC_088860.1, read on the forward strand.
TCTATATAGAGTTATACAGTGAGAATATACTACTGAATATAACAATAACAATTATTAATTCCTTTCTTAAAATTAACAATTAAATTAAAGGTTAACATATTTGTGAAACTTGAGAAATTTTGGTTTTATTTCTTTCAGTGACAGATGACAAGCGCCATTTTACAGTCCCTCTGAATGCTGATGAAGTAATATTGATATCAGTTCTAGTTGGTGGTATTGTTATATCCGTCATACTCTTTATCTTTTACAGTAAAAAGAAGAGACACAGCAACAAGACGTCTTTTGAAAAGACTTAATATATATTGTTTTTTTTTTAATAAATGCAAACAAGTTTTTATTTATATAATTCAGTTATCATAATGATTAAAGTAGTTCTGTTTCTATTACTATTTGTTGATTATATTATATTTCTTCCTCTGATCTGCCCAATTGTACAATTGCATTTGAAAAAAAAGATTATAAATCATTTTATTATATCTTTAATGCATTATATATAAGTGCAGGAAGGTTGTCCAATGTAGTCATTTGGTAGTTTTAGTGGGTATTGATTTAAATGAAATTGCACTTACGTCATATATCACCTAAATAAGAAAATTTGCCCTGCAAAAGAGCGTGAAGGAGTGAATAAGAATATTTTATAATACAATAATTTTGATAAAAAAAATAGTCCAAACATAATAAGTTGATGCAAATCACGAGTGGACCACATACAGAAAAGCGCAGACTCTATTTGTATTGTTTTTCATTTTGTTATTATCATTTTTCATGAAAGGCTCTCGTTTAAATGCTATGATAAAAAATGCAAGTGTTGATGTAAAATAAGAAGCAAACAAAAGGAAATACATTTTTTTTTGTAAAAGGCATATACGAGGGTTGTTCGGAAATTATTGAGACAACACGGATATTTCCATTTCTAAGTGACGAATTAGGATGAAAATTGGCATGAACATTGAAGAAACCTTTACAAATAATTAAAGAAAGTAATATTTAAAAAATGTTCAATATTTTGTTTACAACAGTAGATAAACAAATCGGTGGTCGGGGTACCCGACGCAAGCATAAACTCGGAGAATAAGAAAACTAAAACATCGGTTATCTAAGTGTCTGCAAACTTGCAGCTTATACTAAAAGAAATCAGATTATATATGTCCATTTTGCTATTCATTGTGATTAACGTTTGACCAAGTTTCACTAGTGTTTGAGTTGAAATACGGATATAGTACAGATATATTTATCAAGCAATAGGAATTTGAAAACGACGGTATATAGAAAATTGACGTCAAGGCGGCGCAGCAAATATACATCAAATTAATGGAAATATTCTGAAAAAGACCTTTTAATGCCACACAGTTGCTTTAACAAAAACTATACGATGGCAAGGGATAAAGAGCTTCAGTTTATCGTCTTTTTTCACTAATTGTTTAGCTAGAATACAGACAAAGAGACTAAATAACAGGTACTTTTTACACACTAACTGATGTCAACAGTTCAAAAATATGTACACAGAATCACGGTAGGAGACATTTCACAGTAATTTGACCTTTGGTTAGAAATGGCCCGATTTTTTCCCACAAAATTCAAGAATGGAGGGAATATGCGAATGTTGACATCTTGAAATGTAAACAAAAGATGAGAAATGAAGAATTAATTCTAATTTCCCTTTGTTTGTTATAGCTGTTTAAAACATAGGATCAATAAGAAGCGTTAAAATGACGTTGCGGTAAGTTTGCGGTTGCGCCGGGTCAGTGGGCGATGGCAACTTGGTCTGCTTACCAGGAATTATCTAATCATGCTATGGACAATAAATGTTTTACATTGATAAACTCTATCCTGGTGTACATTTTGGTGAAATTTCAAGGGTTTATCTTTTCCCCCAAAGAAATAAGAGTAAATGTCTCAATAATTTCCGAACAACCCTCGTATATAACTATTTTCTATAATAAATATACTTTGTATTGTTAACGTCGTATACAAGATAAAATTATTTTGGATATATTCATGTATTATGAAACATAGACAAATATGTAATGCAAAACTAATACATTGGTCTTTGTACAAAATTTTCATGTTGTTTAAATGGGGTCTTTTTACATAATAGTGCTTATTTTTATTTTTTTTTTCAAACAATTTTAAAAAGATTTTTTTTTACAATTACTACCATTTTTTGAATAAAAATGAACATGGAAGCTAAAAGAGAATAGACAAGCAAGACGATGTTATACATGCTTGCCTTTTGGTCTTAAATCTCGTTTTTTCTGAATCATTCTGCGTCGATTTCGATATCTATATTGTGTGATTTTATATTTGCTTTATCCAACGAGTTGAAATGGTGTATATTCGCTTGCCCAATATGATATACTAAATATGAGGCCCGTGAACTCAGTACTTAACATTCTATATAATACTATACGAGGTCCTTGACATCATCTACACTCTACGTGGTACTTTATATAAAGCTAGTGAACTCAGTAACACTCTAAATAGAACCAACCAAATATGAGGCCGTGAACTCATCGACACTCTTTATAGTAATTGATATGAGGCTCGTGAATTCAGTAACACTCTATATAGTACTTGGTATGAGTGGCCCATGAACTCGGTAACACTCTATATAGTACTAGATTTGAGACCCTTAAACTCATCGACACTCTATATAGTACAAGATATGAGGCCCATGAACTCATCCTATTCCTATATAAAAATTCCCAGGTTTAACGGGTATCTTTTTGTCAACCGTCACTTCCGGTTCTATCCGAAATGGTTAAAACTAATCAAGTTGTTACCATAATAAGTTTAACTCTTTTTCGTTAACTGCTTTAGTTAGCCTGATTAATAATTAGGCTATGTATATTTATTTTTATAAAATGTCCAAGAATTACATTTTTTCACTGAGGAGTTCTGTTTGGTCCTGAGACAAAAAACCTTGTCTCAACAACATCTCAGATTTTGAAGATACTTAAACAACAAAATCTTGTGGAAAGGTAGAACTATGTATGTAGATATGTTTAACATGGTTTGTTTGAACCGGTAAACTTCCAGTCATCACAGGATGTGCTCCAAAATTTCTTCTTCACTTTAGCTGTGTTACATGGAAGTAAGCTCTGGAAATTTCTTTCACAGTAAATATAATGCTTCCACACGTATTTAAGCTTTTCTGGCCAAATGGTTTTTTGAGAAGAAGATCTTAGAAAAATACCAAAAAAAAAATTTAATAATTCTAAATTATCTCCCCTTTTAAGAGAGCATGGGCCCTTCATTTGAATAAAAACAAAAACCTCGAGTCCTCTTTACCCAGTGATGATTTGTGCCAAATTTGGTTGGATTGGCTCAGTGGTTCTGGAAAAGAAGATGAAAATGTGAAAAGTTAATGACAACAACAACGACGACAGAAAACGGAAAATTCATGATAAGAAAAGCTTAATCCTTTCGCTCAGGTAAGAGAAAAATTGCTTCACAGACCCATATGATATAATACATATACATTGAAGATTAAAATTATCAATAATTATTAAATTGTCATCATACAACTCACTTTACTGGGTAACCCTGCTAACATGTAGATAATAAGTAACATTTTTTCAAAATAATTTCTCAAGATATAATGGAAGCATTTTTTTCAAACTTGCCCATTCAGCCTGCCCATCTTGAATCAAGTGCACAGAACACAGATCAAATTTATTTATTCTTCTTTATCCTGTTCATAGATGTCTCTGTTTCTCTGTTTCTTCTAATATGGCAGCCTTGTTCTGAGACAGACACAAAAAACTATGAACTCCTTCATTAAAACATGGGTCAAATAGTACATGCCAATTCTGAAAATAATCAACATACTAGACAACATTGAAATGATGACCATCTAAAAGGGCCCCACTTAAATAATGAACTATAGGATGAAAACAGTTCATTGATTTTTGCTAAGACCAGGCATTTTTGTTTAACCCGAGCAAGTTCAAGCAAATCGGAAATAATCTATGGTCTAAATCTGATTTTAAAGAGGTTTGCTATGGCCTTCACATTGACTTGCTTCAAAGTCACTGCACAGTTAATCAAAAGCACTCAGTGGGTGAAGCATGTACCAGATTGGACCAAAGGGAGAGAGGATATGCTCCGGTTAAGGATTTTTCATATAATACTGTTACGACCTTCACTCTTGACCTTGAAACTTGATTCAAGGTCACAGCAAACCCTTTACTCAAAAGCTCTGTTTATCTGAAGTATGAATTAAAAAGGGCTATATGGAGAGCAGATACTGTAAAACGAAAACATTTAGAGCACACACTTTAAAAATTAAAAATTAAAACGCCTGGATTTAATTTTGTGTTCGCTCAGGCACGTAAACACATTGCCTTTGATATCTAACTCAAGTACACAAGTAAAAATATAAAATGTTGATAGAGACAGATTGCTTTTGTCCCAATTCAAAAGTCAGTATAAAGAAACTAGAGGCCCATGGGCAACATCGCTCACATGAGCAACAAAAGACATAATAAAGTCAGATTTATGGAGTCATATACAAAATATCTAAACAATGTCGTATAATAGATCTGGTATAAAAAAATCCCCTGCATATTCTTATGTTTATCATTGAGTCGCTTTGTAGCAGGATGATTTTACAGTCATATCACATTTTGAGCATTGCAGTTTTCAAGAAGATCTTTAGCAACTGTTTATATATGGATAATAAACCTACATAAAACTTTGAACCCCTTGTGACGCCCAAGAATTGTTCAGAAGTTTATGATTTCGTTATGCTTTTTTAGAAGAACACACAGGGGTAAAGTTTTATTTGATATCAGCCGATCAAAGCAAGAAATCAACCAATCATGTATTGTCAGCGTGGACCATCGCCACGCTTGATCACATTTTCACCTCGAGGCACTAAAATGAGGTGACAAGGGGAGAATTGAATTGGTCCATCCATTTTTATTTAATTTGCAAAACTTACTTGATTACCACTTAACATTAATAATTGTAAAAACAAACAGAATCTACCGTCCAAAATTACAGAAGGGCACATATTCAGTAGTAAAAAATTGTCTGAAGTAATTGTTTTGAGACATAAAAAAATGATTATGTAACAAATGTGCAAAAAATTATAGCGTGCCATATTTTTTCGTTTTTACAGTATACGTTCTGAAAAAGAATTTTTGCTTGGTTCTATATGACCTTGACCCATGACCTACAAACTTTATTCAAGGTCACTGCACACCCTTTGACCAAAAGCACTCTGTGGATGAAGTATGAGCCATACTGGGCCAAGGGGAGAGAAGATATGCTCCCGACAAGAGATCTCGGACAGACGGACATACTGACGGACAGACGGATGGACAGACAGACTGATCATTATAGGTCGCCCGCAGAGAGGGGCCCTTGTAATGAATCAAAACAATTTGTATAGTTAATAAAACAATTGAGCAAATGACTTTAAAGAAAAGGTGTAACTTTTTTTTGAAATAGCAGAAGTAATTTAAGGCAATTTACCAATGGCTAATATTTCATAGCTCATACTTATGCACTTGCGGTACATTGGATATATCTTTCAACAGCATCTCCAGAATGTTAACGTTGTTTTTTCAATCTTTGAATTTATTCTAAGAGCTTTATATGGACCTGGAATAATAGAAAGAAAAAAACAGTTAGTTTATACTTCTACAAAAAATTGCCTTCTATTCTAAAATGAATTAGTCATAATTAAGATGGTGAATTCTGGTACTATATATAGAGAAATGATGGGGAATAAAATCCCATTGCTGTAATTAAGCATTAATTAGTTATTACCAGCGTGTTCCCTATAACTTGTACTATATAGGAAGTTGATGAGTTCACGGGCCTCATATCTAGTACTATATAGGGTGTCAATGAGTTCAAGGGCCTCATATCTTGCAATACATAGAGTGTCAATGAGTTCACGGGCCTCATATCTTGTACATGTACTATATAGAGTGCCGATGAGTTAGCAGGTCTCCTATCTCTGGACAATATTCACGGGTCTCATATCTTGTACTTTATAGAGTGTCAGTGAGTTCACGGGCTTCATATCTTGTACAATATAGAGTGTCGATGAGTTCACGGGCCTCCTATCTTTGGACTTTATAGAGTGTCAATGAGTTCACGGGCCTCATACCTTGTACTATATAGAATGTCAATGAGCTCAAGAGCCTCATATCTTTCAATATGTAGTGTTGATGAGTTCACGGGCCTCATATCTTTTACTGTATAGGGTGTCAATGAGTTTACAGGTCTCATATCTTGTACAATATAGAGTGTCGATGAGTTCACAGGTCTCATATCTTGTACTATATAGATTGTCAATGAGTTCACAGGCCTCATATCTTGCACTTTATAGAGTGTTGATGAAATCACGAGCCTCATATCTGGTACTTTATAGAGTGTTAATGTGTTCACGCGCCTCATATCTGAAGTACTGTTCAGAGTGTCTATGAAGTCAAATATATACGTGTGTTTGTGTATGTGTGTGTACTCATATTACATCTGCAAAATGTAACATTTCATACATTTTTTATAAATTCTATGGTATACTACATATAAAGTTTTTTCTCCAACTACCTAAAATATTATGTAATGATTTGTTCATTCGAATAATAACATTAACGTAAGAAATAAGTTCTAATAACCATGATAACTGGCTGGTTTAGAAAGCAACACATTTTGAATAATATATAAGCTTCTGAAAGTACCTTCATGTAATTTGGCTACGTTTGTTTAAGTTCTTTGAAGTAGTGTAATAAAAAAACACAATAAAATCTATATCAATTAAATTAGGCAAATATAATTATTATCGCCAGCATCTCGGATTTTGAAAATCTTAATTAATACATATCCTGAAACACGTACGTTGTCATTCTGTGTTTACATATTGAGTGCGCTTCGATGACTTGCTGAAGAATTTCTTCTGACGAAACCCAACCTCGAAGGAACTTTTCGTCTTCTCTTTCTACAAACACTGCAACTGTATCTACCAATAAGTTAACATGTCCTCACACAAACGTCTCTCTTAAGCTTTACAGATACGGTGTTTTTCGAGAACGCGGCTGCTATTTAAAAGAGAAAATACATTAAATGACGTATGAGACTTTTGTATAGGCCTACTTGAGTCCACGGGCTTCCGGTTGTTTCAGATCACGGGCTTATGGATTTTCCGGTTAAACATAAAGCAAAGGTTTATCACACGGGTAATATACACCACATGTATGAGATAAAATCTATGACTGGCTCAACGGATTTGCTTACGAACAAATGGTTTTCAGTTTACACCTTGAGAGAGACTAAACATCAGAAGTTTTATGTGAGCAAAGTAAGTATTATTATTTACGCTTAAAGTATAAACACTTATAATAAAGGTAACTGTTGTGATAGTTACAGATTTATTGAAATGTTCTACGGGCCATGTTTTCAATTATGGAATTTAATAGCATATTATGCCATTTTTTTTTCAAGAATGTTCTCATCATTGATTTATTATGTATTATTGATTTATTATGTATTATTTAGTCATAATTAAGATTTTGAATTCTGATATTATTGATTTATTAACGGATGTTCACTGCAAATATTGGTATATTTTACAATTCATGTCATTTAAATGTGGACAAGTGTACTATTCATCATAGTTAGTACCCCTTATATGTTAATTACGTTTTAGTATTTTCCGGAAATGTTTGATTTTCCGTATCTGAACTACGAGTGTCAATAAACAAATTACGAAGACAATGTAGCCCAGCTGTCTCTCATATGTTTTTCATAAAAATCACAACTTACAGATTATTTTATGCAGTAACACAAAGTTTCATTTCATTTGTTGAAAAGGAATTTTTGTCATCCAATTTTAAAAACAGCATGTTTCGTCACCACGGCGCACGGTAACATTCAAATCATCACGTCGAGATGACGCACGTACAGTTGATAGAAATATCCAATCTTTATATCACGCTGAGCCTCTTGTGCCTTTAACCTTACAACTAAAAACAAAACTATAGTACTTGCCATTTTATTTGTTCACATTTGCTCGAAATGCATAAGTTAGTTTTTACTAACTTAGAGTTTACAGGGTTTTTTTTACCGTGTGTCTCTAGATCTTCGTTTACAGTATGAAAACCCTGCACGTCGGATGACGTTACTTATTCTTTTGACCAAATATTCACATATACTCTACTTTTTTCTATCGGGCTAGTTGATGTCCAAAATACAGTTACTGCCACACCAACAAACACATACCGTCAAACACATATGAGCAAATAATTTTTGATATATGATTTGCACCATTGAGTAATTGTACTACTTGCATAGGTTTTTTCCAGAACTTAATCCATATTGTTTGTATCTTTCATTGCACCGTGACGTCGGTGACGTTAATGTCTTTAGTCAATTTTAAACAGGACTCTCTGTTTTTATTAACCGATATCCATTTAACAAAATAATATAATTATCTCGTCAATTTTTGGAATTCGTTATATCAAATTCAAAAATATTTTTGATAGGTCCTAAATGGGCTTCCGTAAAAGACAATACTTAATTTGCGGTTTCAATATTCTTTCGTTAAAAGTCCAATTTGTTGAAATATTACGTTCGCCATTATATGGTTTATTGTTGACAAACCAAGTTTTGACCGTGCGCCGTGACCTAAATTTTGCAGGATTAAATTTTGAATAGTTCTTAGATATAAAGACATATATTTAATTTTTTTAATTCAAATTATTTGAAACTACTGATTAAATATGTCTACCAAATTTATTAATGATATGACGTTAAGTAAAATAAGCTATAGTAAAAGTTTTCGTATTTTTTTTATTGACCCTGGTACATATATTATATTTTTAGTGCTGCCATGCGAATGGTGTAACTTCGCATTTGTGGAACATTGTATGCATACCCTCATTACTGTTCTTCTGTGGGACTACTATTGTTACTCAGGTATGTTGGCGACTACAACTTTTGTATAATTGCATAATATTTAGGTTGTTAGATTTCCTGAATATTGTATCTTTATGTTTTGGCACATACTCTTTTCCAGCCATATCAAAATGTTATCATTTTACCATGTTATCATCTGAAGGTTGTCATTATTTCGATGATTGTCTTATATCCTTAACCCATCGAAAACGATACTGTTGTAAGCTATCCAGAATTTATCTAATAGTGTTTGTGTATTTTGTGATGGACGTGTGTAGTATTCCGGAATAGGCTTATCTGTAATGTTCCGCACGTGACCGGTTCAGTATTTAGTGATCGAAGTCAATATTCTGTTGCATTTTTATGTCTCCAAGAAGGTAAACAGGTAAATATTATTGAAGTTAGTTATATTTTAGACGTTTAATTGAACGTTTACATTTTACAACAATTTGGTCTTATAGTTTTTACTTAATTCTAGTCAACATGTCAATCAGAGATTGCAGTCATTTTAGGCTAGATCAGGGTTGTGTTTTATACTCTGTCCCGAGTTTTTGCTTCCACCACTTTTTGCTTGATATTTCAATAATAGTAAATACCTTTGTGCTCAAACTACGTTCATCCACTAATATGAAAAATGTCCAGATTATCTGTTTTGAAACGCCCCCTCTACCGCTTCAGGTTTCAATACACATCCCAAAATTGAAAGTCTACGGAGATTTTGCATTGCATCAGCCATTAATAAGCCCGGATGATAACGTTAAAAAATTGTGCGATGTATTCCGAGTGTATTCCGAATGGAGAAAAGATGTAAACATTTCCTATTATAAATCTCCGTAAGAAAATTGTTTGCGTCCCTGTGAAATTTTACGAGTGAAAAGGGATAATTGTTCAATGAAGATATCTTGGATATATTCCCTTTCATCGATTTCAGTTGAATTTCTTTCACAGGTATGTGTATTTTTATTAAAAATCATCAAAAAGCGATGGAAGCAATAACTCGTGACAGACTATAGAATGGTAATTGTATTGTTTTTCTTGACTAGCCATAGGGTGCAGTGATATATCTGTGGAAGTATATTTGATAGTATGTCATTCCATTTTAAAGTCAATTATAATTCAATGAGCAATTGTTATATGAGGTTAAACATCTGGTTCTTTATAACGTAGATCAGGTTAGGTAAAGTAGTATGTGTGCCATCTTCTTTTGTGTACGATAATAGTGAATGGAGTATATATGGTGGTCTATTGATGTTTATATTACTTATACATTGTTTAACCAGACATATGTAGACGGGTATTGTCTAGTCTAAATTGATTACATATGATATGTAGCCTCGCCACATTTTCTTACTTTTAACATGTGTACTTATTATTCTTCTTTGTTCATTATAGGCTACTGTTGCCTTTTTTGTTCCTGAATAAATAATGAGATTGCCTTGATGTTCTTCTATACCCTCAGTTACATAAGAATCTTAAATAAACAGCAGAGATGTTGATCAATGTAACTGAAGTGATATTTAGAATACTCTGTAAGATAGACATAGGGCGGAGCTTTAGGTAAGAGCAACAGCTTGAGCCGACCCCGCCTTGTATGTTTCATACAAAAGAAAAGGAGTGTTCTAAATATCTTGTGGCCTGTCCTTATGAAGACCCCACTAATTGACACATGGATATTGGTATTACTTATCAAACCAATCAGATAAATATGTAACACATTGAAATGTGGATCAATTTTATCAATCACAGCCTAAAATCCTGAATGTGATAGATGTGCAGTAAACGGACAGACAACAGCTCTCTTAAACAAATATTAATACACAATGTGTTTTTCTAAACCCTTATTTTACATACTTTTTATTTGCTTTTATTTTAATTTTAGTTCATTTGCATTTTATACTTTTATCGGCAAATTTATTGCAAAATATTTTGATGCATTAATACAATGTAGAAATGTACTGGATTTCAACAGAAAACTGTTTCGAGGAAAGTTTATGTACATGAATAGAGATTTTAAGCAGGGGATATGGCTTTCCATTGTGTTTTCTGGAGTCAAAACCAAGACAAACAAAATAATGGAAATATGTGTTGGGGTAGGGTGGGGGTCAATACAAACACAGGTAAAATCTTTTTTTGCCAAAGGGAAGTAGGACACCATTGCTAAAAATAAAACTTTCTATATTGTGCAAAATTTTCCAGAAAAAGTACAATTTTGCCTCAATTGCATTGGAAACGCTCATCAAAAGTGTTCTGTATAGTAGTTTTTGTACAGTAAACTTAAAAGGAAAACACGCCGGGTTGTGTCATCATCTGAAATAGAAATCTGAAGTAAAAGTAATGAAATTTTAGTTTGTAAACATAACAAATAAATGTACAGTGGATTTACCATTCTAAAAATAGTGCCTGTTTGGGAGAGCAACAGTTGTCTGAATTTGACACCCGAGAAAACCATTGTCAATTTGGTTGACAATTGTTTTCGAGGGGTGTCAATTCCAACTGTTGTCCTCCCAAACAGGCGCTATTTATTCTTATATACTGAATGTTTTAATTTTAAAGAAAACTTTACTGCTTTCAATTTTTTGACGTGAATTGTACGCCGAACCGTATGCGCATAATTTACGCGCATGTAACAATTCCTTGTGTTACTAGTTGCAAAGTGTGTTACTAAATGCCGAGAGTTATAGAACGGATAATAAATTGCATCTAAACCAATCGGATTTCAGTATTTAACATAAAAGTATAAATCTATTGTAAACCAAATAAAATGTTGCACAAAAATATTATTTTTTTCAGATGGCATTGTCGATATCCCAAATTCCTAACACAGCCCAGCACTTATTAGAGTGTGGCACTGAAGATTGTGGGGGAAACTGCCAGTTTTATTGTAACCCTTGTCTCCGACCGATTTGTGATCAATGCAGGGATAAACATCTACAGAACCCAGAATCAAAGAACCACGAAGTTGTCCCTTACAAGCAACGAAGGCAACAACTTCCTGTGGAAAAATGCATGGTTCACTCCGGCGAGATTCTGGATTTTCATTGAAAGGAATGTGATGTTCCGCTATGTTCTAAATGTTTGACAAAACCAAGTCATCAGGGGCATACTTTTTTTTGATTTGTCAACGCTTTATGCTGACAATTGCCAAACATGTCTAGAAAAAATCGATCAAATTCGTCAACACTTATTTCCAACCTCAAAACACTTACAAGAGGAAACGAAAACCGATGCAACAGTTATAAAGAAGATGATGAATAGCTTAAGATCAGAATTAAAAGCTGAAGCTACAAATTTTAAAAGTATAGTAAGAATACATCGACCAAGTAAACACATTAGAGGAGTCTCTCACGCAGGACTTAAGAAACCAAGATAAGACGTATGAGGATTACATTTTGTATCTTAATAAACTTATTAAAGACTTTTTTGCCTACCTGTCTCTTACCAAATTGGAAGACAATCCACTTATTTCATCCAGCTTCCAAGCCGTTATCAAACCTATCCCAGAGACATCAAACCTGATTCCACCAGTGATCGAAGCTGGTCAATTTAGCAAAGAAAACATTGAAAAACTGTTTAGTAGAATACATGTTCCTGACGTTACACCCCAAAAAAGAAAAATTAAATCCATGGACTTTGCTAGTAGACGGTCATACAGTACGTTTGTGAAGCCAACACTGTCTCTGTCTTCATCTGTTTCTAAGATTAGGGAGTATACATTATCAGGCATCGACAATGCATGGCATATATCAATAGGTCAGTCACAGAAACTGTGGGTCAGTGAAATTAACGGCAATTTTGTCCAAACAGACGCAAAGGGAAATCGCATACAAAAGACAAAAACGAGTGGTGGATTTGGCTACCACACGGTCACAAAGAATGGTGATCTGATTTATGCAGACGAAAGCAACAATGTCATCACTAAGATAACGCCTGGCTATAAAATCATTGAATTCATTAAAACGGGAAACTGGAGGCCATTCAGCATACATTCCTCCATCATCAATGAAGATATACTGGTGGGGATGAAAAAGGACGAAGAGGTTAAAGTCACTCGGTACAGTAATGCAGGAAAAGAAAAACAAAATATACAGAGGAACAACAAAGGCAATAAAGTGTTCGGTTTTCCATACTACATCACTGAAAATGTTAATGGCGATATCTGCACGTCTGACCTGAACAAACATGCGGTAGTGGTAGTGGCTGCATCAGGAAAACAAAGATTCTGCTATGCTAATCCAGGGTCAGAATTTGTTCCCCGAGGATTATGTACAGATGTCCTCGGTCACATTCTGGTATGTGATTATAGCAGTGAAACTATTCATATGCTGGATCAGGGCGGCCAGTTCCTGAGACTTCTTCTCACAAAAAAGCAAGGAGTAGATCAACCATGCAGTGTATGTGTAGATGCTGAGAACAATCTTTATGTTGGTCAATTAAATAAAACGGTGTTAGTGTACAAATATCTCCAGTGAATACCACATCTATGAAGAGTGTAGGGTAAATTTATTTGGGAGAATTGATTCGAATGGCATTTTGCTATTATCAATTACTCTTGATTTAAAAACAATATATGATTTTATTTATGGTCTTTCAGTTAATCTAAAATAAAGGTTAAATACTATTCAATTGATGTCCAACGGTTATAGGAATACTATTTTGAAATGCGAAATGTATACAAAATTGACAAACATATTATACTCTACTCATGACATTATGAATAAACTTCAGTAAATAGGTACACTTATTGTTTTTACATTTATTTATGAATAGTCAGCTTAAAGATGGGTCAGGGTATTGCATCAAACCAAAAAATGCACGAATTTATTTTTCATTATTTTTTATTTTTTTAACATAAAACATTTTTATACTTGTATGTACTTATATACGGGATCGATTTGAGAAACTATTTTAAGGTACTGTGATACTTTAATATCCAAAAACTACAATATACTGGTTTTTAAGATAAAAAAGGAAAAACCACATGTCAATGAAAACATTACTAATTTGTTCCTGATTAATGGGGTTTTCCAATTTCTAGTTAACTGGGTATCGTAGATCGGTGTGATGGCTGCTTTTTACTATCAATCATTATACTAAACTCGCAAAGATTGTTTTGCAGAATAGCCATTATTTTTTAACAGTTTTTAATGCAGTGGATCAAATCAAACTTAATAACATTCCTGAGATTCTTTTTTTTTCAGTACACTTTGTCTCCAGAAATTGATCGCTGAAATAGTCAATGGAAAATTCAATTACCATTAAGATTTTTACATTATAGATTAAAGTAATAATAGAACTCCTTAATAGTTTGATAGCTTTTATTACACGAGTCAAGGGTATAAGTTTACTATTCATGAATTTTGTACTGCTATCCTTGGTCACATCTTTGTGTGTGACATAATTATATTAAACAGTTTATCTTGTTGATAAGGACGGGCACCTACAATATACTGCCATAAAGAATGTTAAAAAAGGTAAAAGATAGTTAATCACTGAGAAGAAGTCAAAATCCATGATTCACAACGTCGTTCCAATATATTATAACTGTCGGATTTGTACAGTATGGGGTATTTTCCGTACCGGGCGATTACTAGGGAATTAGCTCAACACTCGTTGTATTTTCCACATTTATTCCAGTTAATAACACAATTATACAACGGATTAGACGGACAACTTGTATCTTGACTCTTAATTAAGAAGAGTAACTAACGTTAATTTACCAACAAGAAATGTTCGCAACGTGTAAAATAGACATTTTACATGGTGATAATATACAACAACAAAAGAAAGGCTAGGTTTCATAATCACGAATGAATACGTAAAATAATTGTCACTTGGACGCGGAATGACATAACACAGCCGAGTCTAATTTCAAGCCTAAAAATGTTGATGAAATTTCTTGCATTAAGTTTTACTAATATATAAATAAATTCAAGATAAAAAAAAATAGATTATTTATTTTGAGGGGGTCGTCTCGCAAGTTAACACTCTTTGCTATGGGACCATATGAGAATTTGTAAAAAAAAAAAAAAGTTTTCTCCATTATTTTTCATTTCTGCTTTAAGTATTTCTTTTTCTTTCCATTGAATAAAAACTCCTGAGAACAATATATAGAATGCGGTGAAATAAAATGTTTACTACGGCACGTAAGTGTAAATTACAGATATACAATGAAGATGAATAAAACCCAACTCTTTATTGTATCGATCTAAAACCATTAGGTATGTTAAGGTACTTCACTACACCTAGACTTGTACTTATTAAGACACTATGTGACAAGATGGCGATTTAAATTGTTAAACTGTTTATATCGTTCGATTGGATTGTATATCGTTGTCGTAAATTTTAGCGAAGTGGTTAAAGTATAGGGCTTCTGAATCGCAGATCATGAGTTCGAATCCGCCTAGAGCTTTTGGTCATGTTTACTGAATTCAATTTTTCAAAAATGTAATTCTTCATCCAATGTTGCACATTTTTTACCTATTTCACTTAAATATCCTCTTATCCATTATCATATCTATTAAGTAATTTTCTGCTAATTTGAGAAAATATTTTAAGCTGTAGTGAGCCACCTTAATTTACTCCTTGTTTGCAATTGACCAGATGAAAAACAATGAAGATATTGAATTGAATTTTAAAAAAATCTAAACTTTCACGTCAATTTCAGTCATCCCAAGGGCTGCAAAGTGTAACTCGACATTTTATTCTCTCTATTCTTTTGACTTTGAATACAATACTTTGTTATAATTAACCTTCTTTTTAATTCTAAACATCCATTTACATCAAAACATTTTTAACAAAATATAAAGTCGACTCAGTCATTCAATTTTAACCAGCCGCTTCTCGTGTGCTTTGGAACATTTATAGATAAGATCTGCTCTCCAAAAAATCGTACCAAACATGAACACTTCTTACTATTTTTATTAGTATTTTTCGTCAATTCGTAATATTTATACATACAAACATGTGAAAGAAAAATAGCTTTTACACAGCAATAAAGTCAAAGTGAAGTGACACAAAAAAAAATTTTCAAAACGTTTTTCATTAAAATTAATTTATATCTGATAGCGATCGTAAATTCTAACTCCACAATCAATAGGTCGAAAAAATCATTTAGTTTAATTATCATAATCATTGAATTCATTTTAAAAATACACATTAAAAGGCGCATCTAATTTGAAGATCTATTCATTTGTTGTTTTAAACAATGAAACAGCAAGACACTGATCTTAAAAATCAAGCATATTGTCTCAATTATCGCTACATTGAGCAGCAGTGTTTGAATTTAAACTAATTGTTCTATACACATATAAGTTACTATTGCCCTCTACAACAAAAAAAAAATAGGAGTGTAAAATTATATCATATCCTTAAACGAGTATCACGTTTATAAAGTTCATATTAAGTTGCAAGTATCAATTTCACCAAAAAAATATTTGTAATCTAAGATGGCGATATCAGAGCCCGAAATACCTGATACAGCTCAGCACTATTTGGTGTGTGACAATGAAGACTGACAAAAATTGTCTGTTCTACTGCAATCTTTGTCACCGATCATTGTGCGAACAATGCAGAGAAGAACATCTCAAGAGTCCAGAATCCAAGAACCATGAAGTTGTCCCTTACAAAGAACGCAAACGAAAAACTTCCTGTAGAGAAATGCAAGATTCATCCATCCAAAGAACTGGATATACTCTGTAAGGAATGCAACGCCCATTTATGTTCAAAGTGCTGTACATTGCAGGACCATAAGGGACATACATTTGTGGACTTAGAAGCCATCTATTCTGAAAATTGGGGAAAATGCAAGCAGGAAATCCTTAATATTCGTCAATACTTCCTTCCAGCGTCCCAAAGTTTACAAGAAGAGATAAAAGACAATACCAAGGAAATAAAGTCAATTTTTGATCTTATAAGAACATCTATATAGTCAGAATCTATGACTTCCAAAAGTATGCTTGAGGTTACATCAGAAAACATTGATCAAGTTGACAAATTAGAGGAGTCTCTCTTAGAATTGTTAGAAAGCCAAAACAAGATATATGCTGATTACATTTCTTATCTGAATAGTCTTATCAAAGACTTTCATGGCTACCTGTCTTTCACCAAAATTCAAATCAATCCGCTAATTTCATATAACTCCATTGCGGAAGCGCTGAAAATTAAATCCATTCCGGAGACAACTAGACCAGTCATGCCAGAGTTCACTGCTGGTAAATTTTCCAAGTATGATGTCGGCAATCTGCTTAGTAAAATAAATGCCCCCGACATTAAGCCAGAGATAAGATCAATAAAATCTCTGGAGGCTTTTACAAGAGATTTCAAAATGAAAGGTTACAACTGTAATTTAAAACGAACATTGGTTGTAAACAAGGTCAGGGAGTACGAATTACTATATAGATATAGAAAGACTTGGTGGCATATATCAGTGTGCAAACCCGGAATATTTTTTGTCAGCGATAGAATTGGTAATTTTTTCCAAATAAAATGGAAAGAAAACAAACTTTTTATGTTACCACCTTGTCCAGGACTTGGCTTTCATACAGTTACCAAGAATGGTGATCTCTATTTTACAGACGGAGAAAAACACGTAATCAACATGAAAAAACAGGATAAACAGATTACTGAACTTATAAAAACAGAGAACTGGAAACCACTAAGCATACACTCCTCCCACATCAACTGGGACCTACTTGTGGGGATGTGGAAGAAAAAAGAGTCTAAAGTAACCAGATTTAACAAGAAAGGAACGGAAATACAAAGCATATCTAAAGCCAAAAAAGGGCGAAAATTGTACGAATATCCATGTTATATCACAGAAAATATCGATGGTGATATTTGTGTGTCAGACTCAGAACAGAGTGCAGTTATAGTAGTTGCTGCATCAGGACAATTCAGGTTTCGTAAAGGAGTGATCAGAAGTCTAAATTTTCTCCCCGCGGACTGTGTACTCGGTCACATTTTGGTGTGTGATACTGTGAAAGAAACAGTGCATCTACTTGATGAAGATGGTCGGTTCCTATCCTTACTACTAGAGAGTCAAGGATTATGTTTTCCCTTAAGTGTGTGCGTAGACAATAAAAACGATCTTTATGTAGGTCGATCGTGGGAAGGCGGGGTTTCAGTGTACAAATATCTACAGTAATTGTCTGCAAATATATATTCTTCAAGGGTTGATGTAAATGTAACGTTTTGGATAAAAACGGTGGGAATTTGTGGTAAAATATGAAAATATGAAAATAGCTGTAATGACAGTGTCTCATGAATCAATTTTAGCTAACGAAAAATATATCTTGCTTGTTCATTCTCAATAGATAATTTACCAGAGACGTGATCCTGTTTAATAGGTTAACATGTTTAGATTCCTTTTTAGAGTCCTGGCTGTAGGCATGCAAATCGCCTATGTTACTATAAATAGCAGAAAAGTAAACAAACGTAAACAAAAAACCAAACAGCGTCAAAGAAAAAGATTCCGCTATACCAACTACTAGTAGTTGCACAAAGAGCCACGTTTTGTCAAAAGTGTTGGCATTTTGTTTCTTCCTTTTTTTAATTTCGAGAGAATTGTCCATCTTTTTTAGTTTTCTCATTAAAAACGTGTTTTAAAAACAAGGCTATGCATTTTGGACACATACAATGTGCATGAATTCCCATTAACTACTTTGCTGCGTGTTGAAGAAATTGGGATTGAATATATATGGCTCGTTGCAACTGTTGAACTTTCTACTAGACAGACAAAAGTTTGCTTAAAGCCGCTTACAAAATTTGGTCGCTCTCTGACGCTTAGCCGACATTAAAAGCATGAGAGAGAAAGAGAGAAAAGAGAGAGAGAGAAAGAAAGAGAGAGATTGTCAGTCTATATTAAACAGTATGCATAAAAACGCACCAAATGAGCCCGGCTTTCGGTACTTCAGAACTTTGATTGATATACTTGTTGCGGTGTCTCCAGGATCAGGACAATGCAGGTTTTTCTAAACAGATTAAGGGACAGACTTAAATACAAATCTTTAGAACAAGAAAAATACAAATGGCCTTTACACAGACCATGTTATGTGATATTCGGGGTTAAAAAGTTTATACTCTGGGTTATAATAATCAGAATTTAACAGGCGTAAAATGTTATAATGCTATATAAGATTACAAAAGTCCCCTTTGTGCCATCTAAATTATAGTATGCCTCTACTTTCTTTAGAAAATAAATACATTTTTAGAATTAATTATACCCATGTTGTTTCAAGTAGCAAACTTTGAATTCATACACTCAACAAATCTTCTATTACGTGTTCATCCTGAAAAAAGGAATGATTTAGAAAATACGATTTAAAATTATGTGAAGTTTTCAACATGTTTTAACTATTATATGTCTTTTCATCACTAGCTCAGATAGAATAAAGCAATGCCGATTGAAATCATATATCCCTTACAAAATGTCGAAACATTAAATTAAATCGGTAATTTTCTGCACGTGCTTAATATGATTGGCATTTTTTAATGATTGATATTAGTCTTTGGTAATAGTTTTAAAAGAAAAACACTTAACATGGTCAAAATGATAACCGAGAACACAGAACCGTTGGAATATTGGTGTCTGCGTTGTCTGCGTTGTCTCTACAACAAATTGTACTCACTTTAAATTTTCTGTTTATTTTTCGTCCACATTATTTTAAATATTAGGCAGTCTGAAGGAAACGTTATTTTGATATTTATTTATTTTATAAATGTGGCATCATTTTCAGTGGCAACTGAAAACAATCCTTATGCTCTGACCGAAATTCAACCAAACCAAAAGTGTTAGCCTAGTGATATTTAGTAAAAGTCAAGGTATTAAGTCGCAACCAAAGGTCAAGGTCAATTTCATTTACTAGGAAATACATTATACTGGGTGAACACTTAGAAGTATTTTGGGGTGGATAATGCTTATCTTGTCGAAAGACCTGTTTCCTCATAATGATATTTATACAGAGTTTTTTTTCCTCATTCATAATTTCAGTAAGGTATAAAGTGAGGAAACTATTTTTTCTTATCACCAACAAAATAATGTGTGTCGGGGTGAGGGGTAAACATATACAGCATTTTCATATAAATGAAATGAATTCGTTTCCATAATTTGTTGATTTTTATATAATGAATGATTCAATTGTATCGGATCTCATTTCTCATAAAGTTCTGTGAAAATTTATGTAAGCGAAAAAGTAATTCTTGGCGTTTTTACACAGTTCACAGTTTAATAAAACAAAATTATTCCATTTGCATTTCCAGTAACTTTATCTAGCTGTTAATAAATGCAATTCTGGTCAAGGTACATGTAACTAAGACAAATTATGATGACTATATATTCACCTAATGCTTATCTTTTACAATATGATAATATAGTATGTAATCTTAATACCATGCTACGAGTTTTTTGTGCAATGCCATGGGATTTGTATGCTATGCTATCAGAAATTGAAATGGAAGGCTTATTGATATAGTAAATTTTGTAATTCTACATGCATGTATGCTACGTAACGCATTTAAGAGAGACCTTAAAATAATTGTTTGACCTGTTACACACTCAAATTAGAATTAAACCTCTGGTTTGCTTAAACTCTATCGTGTACCGATTTAGTTGGAGCGCATCAAAGATCTGATTTTAAATAGATTGACCCGCTTTATTAACTAATACACCCTCTGAAATAGCATATATCCAGATATATATTTTTTAAGAAAACTCACACAAACTTTTGACCACTGTTTAATGTTTTTATATCATTTTAATGAAATTCAATATTTAGTTGACTTTCCTCCAGCTGTTTGTTAGTATTCTATGTAACACCAGGTTTGAATGCAATTCTAACTCTATTGTATTTGTGTACATGTGTAAAAACAAAATGTCTATCAGGTATTGTGACTGTTACATCACTATGTAAAACATTAAAACACTCTAACGATGCTATTTTATTTTGAACATTTTCGATTAATATAAAAAATATTTACAACTGAAATACATGTACGTTTTCTTGTGGTAGTCAATAGATTGAACATATATCAAACACAAAATGGTGTCCTAAGCTTTTTTTTCAAACTTAAGCTTTTACGCTAAGTGAATATACATGTTGATCTTAACAAAACAACATTGCTGATTAAAGATAAAGATAAGTTAAATTTAATACAATTCAGAATAATTGTGTTTATCGTATAGTGATTGAATCACAGCTTAGAACTAAAAACATATCAGAACATCATAATTTATGTTGTCTCCAATATTAACTTATAATTTCGTGCACCGGCGCTTTTGTATCAAACGATTTTTCTAAAACAATAAAGGGTATTGTTGGATTCTCCTGATTAACATTATATAAATAGTGCCTGTTTGGGAGGGTAACAGTTGAAATTGACACCCCGCTTCGCGTCGGTTGACAATGGTTTTCGAGGGGTGTCAATTTCAACTGTTATCCTCCCAAACAGGCCCTATTTATATTATTATACTGAATATCTTCATTTTAGAGAAATTTTTACCGGTTTTATATGGAAAGGACGTGAATTGTACTGCGAACCGTACGCGCATAATTTACGCACATGTAACAATTCCTTTTGTTATACTTTCATGTTAAATACTAAAATCTGATTAGTTTAGACGTGGTTCATAATCCGTTCTAATACCCTCAGCGTTAGCAACGCACTTAGCAACGGGTAACATTAAAAATTGTTACATGCGCGAAAATTATGCGCATATGGTTCGCCGTAGAATTCACGTCATTCCTATGTAAAAGCAGTAAACTTTTCTTTAAAATTAAGACATTCAATATAACAAAATAAATAGTGCCTGCTTTGCGTCGGTTGACAATGGTTTTCTCGGGGTGTCAATTTCAACTGTTACCCTCCCAAACAGGCACTATTTATATAGTGTTACCCATTGCCAAGTGTGTTGCTAACGCTGAGGGTAATAGAACGGATTATCAACTGCGTCTAAACCAATCAGATTTCAGTATTTAACATTAAAGTATAACAGTTAAGAAATAGAATATCATTTGGGGAAAATGTATTAGAAGGATTGTTGATCGCATTAGGGGTCACAACAGTGTTTTTATTTTGCTTGCCTTTATTTTGTGTACTTTTAAGTGAAATATTGCTATAATGTATTCAATAACTCAAATATTTGAATTTTATAAAAAGTATACTCTCGCATATAACCTGCTGCATATCTTTTAACTTGATGTCGTTCCATAACACACGGGCAGAAACAGAAACTCAGATTAAATTAAAAGACAGGTCAATCTAAAGTTCATTATAATTTCAGGTCTTTAAACTTTTACTACACTGACCGATTCAGTGAACATCTGGGTTAGCATTTAAACATTGTTGACATGGTCCGAGAACACCCAGGTTAGCATTATCGTCAAGCAAGATATAATCAAATCTCCATTATAGTGCAGAAATCAATAATTCAGGGACAACACCTAAATTCCTCAGAGGTCATTCATAGATAAAGTAAGTATTTATTGCGTTTTTAGAACAAAACATTTATCCAAGGTTTTATTAAATCACAGGCACCGAATTTTTATCAATCTGTCGCTTAATAAGTCATATATCGAAAAATTCTACCCCTACTATACTATATATAGTAGGGGTAGAATTTTTCGATATATGAGTTATTAAGCTACTGATTGATAAAAATTCAGGTGCCTGTGATTGAATAAAGATATTGATCGACTCAGACCAGTACGTATTAGTCATATTGCAAAATATCAGATGTTGTTCAAAATGTTAATAAGATCTTAAAACATAGTGTATAATAGCTTGATGGAGTTCAGGCATTTTGTTTTTCCTGGTGTGTGAAATTATATTTAATATAAACAACACAAATGTTCTTTTCAGATGGCACTCTCAAAACCAGACGTACGTAACACAGCCCAGCATTACTTAGTGTGTGGCACTGACGACTGTGACAGAAACTGTCAGTTTTACTGTAATCCTTGTCACAGGCTTCTGTGTGAGCAATGTAGAGATGAACATCTCAAAAGTCCAGAAACCAAATTCCATGAGGTTGTCCCTTTCAACCAACGAAAACGAAAACTTCCAGTAGAGAAATGCAAGATCCATCCCTCCAAGGAAGTGGATATACTTTGTAAAGAATGCAATGCCCATTTATGTTCAAAGTGTTGTACATTGCAGGACCACAAAGGACATACATTTGTAGACTTAGAAACTATCTATGATAATAATTGTCAAAGTTGTCAGGATAGAATTCATCAAATCGAACAATACTTCCTCCCAACTTCTCAAAATTTGCAGAAAGAAACAAAAGACGATACAACAGACATGAAGAAGATATTTGATGGTATTAGAGAATGTTTGAAGGAAGAGGCTACGTCGCTTAAAAGTCTGG
The DNA here is from genome assembly GCF_963853765.1 of Magallana gigas. Taxonomy (NCBI): domain Eukaryota; kingdom Metazoa; phylum Mollusca; class Bivalvia; order Ostreida; family Ostreidae; genus Magallana; species Magallana gigas. The sequence continues at coordinate 42,362,138 of NC_088860.1, forward strand.
TGGATAGTATGACATCAGAAAACATTGATCGCGTCAACAAGATGGAAGAGTCTCTCATGGAGAGTTTGAAAGGCCAAAATAAGACATATGCTGATTACATTTCTTATCTAAATGAACTTTTTAAAAAGTTCTATGGTTATCTTTCAACTTCCAAACTTCAAAACAATCCACTTATTTCATCAAGTATTATATCTGAGGCGCTAAGAATTCAAACTATTCCAGAAACATTCAGACCAGTTCCACCAATGTTTACAGCCGGTCAATTCAACAGGAACGATGTCGCCAAACTCCTTGGAAGAGTAAATGTTCCTAGTATTACACCAGAGGCCAGAAAAATTAAGCCATTGGAAACTCGTGATGCACAGTCGAACCCTTCAGATAAACAGAAGAAACAAGAGATCAAGAAGCAGACGCCTGCTAATAAGGTTAGGGAGTTCAAAGTACAAGGTGTTGACAGTGCAATATGGCATCTATCATTAGACAAATCAGGCAAACTTTGGGTCAGTAACATGGAAACCAGTATTGTCCAAACAGATCTACAGGGGAATCAGCTACAGCAGATACAAACCTGTGGTGGGTTCGGCTACCATACAGTCACAAGGAACGGGGAACTGATCTATGCAGACATACGCCGCAAAGTCATCAACAAGATAACTCAGGGTAAGAAGGTTACTGAATTCATAAGAACAGGCAATTGGAAACCATGCAGCATATATTCTTCCCACATCAACGGGAACATATTGGTGGGAATGAAGGATAAGGATTTTACGAAAGTCATCCGATACAATACGACTGGAAAAGAAATACAGACCATACAATATGACAACAAAGGGTCAGAACTGTATGAGTATCCAAATTACATCACAGAAAATATCAATGGAGATATATGTGCATCAGACTCTCACAAACATGCAGTAGTGGTGGTGACAGAATCAGGACAATACAGGTTCTCCTACAAAGGTCGCGAGTCCGACTTTACACCCTATGGAGTCTGCACGGACATCCTCGGTCAGATCCTTGTCTGTGATACAAGCAAAAACATGGTTCACCTTATAGATCAAAATGGCCAATTCCTTAATCTACTATTCAAACATCAAGTTGTATGTCCCCACAGTATGTGTGTGGATGATGAAAATAATGTCTACGTGAGTCAATTTGACAGCAATGTGTTGGTGTTCAAATATCTTCAATGAATGCAAAGTCTGAAGACCTAATGCTTGAAAAAAAAATTAAGAAAAACTACAATGATGTTCATAAACAATATGTGAAAACATAAGGATATTCCAGTAAAATCTGAACAGAGATTTTTGATTTACATGAAAGCTATAATTGTTGCATGTTGAAAAAAAATTCTTTCCCTCCTTCAAATTTGTAGACCTTCTTCTCTGATAATTTGATTACAAATGAATTCTTTTAATTTGTCTAGGTTGCTAAGTTCATTTCAGTCTCTTATCAATAATTAAGCTTAATGAAAGATTTGAAAATTTCAATTCTCTTACTTTCTCGATGACCTTTATAATATCGGGGAATAGTTTTACTTCTATACGTGTTGTTATTTATTACATTGTATGCATTTAAGTTAACTTTTCAATAAAGAGGCCTTAAATATTCAGATCTGCAGACCTTGAATGTCTTTCAACTTTAGTAGGACTAGTACCCCATGAACATTTTAAAAATTGCCAATTCTGATAATTAAACAGAAGGATTTTGTATTCTTTGCACATAGACTACAACTAAATATTATACTAACCACATGCGGGTATTGCTATCGTTGTTCAGTAAGGTTTATGAACATACAAGGTTTGGAGTTTAAGCAAGTACAAAGTCCAAGTATTGTAGTATGAAACAACTCAAGCAAACCTTCAACCTTATAAGTTTATCAATGTACATGTATATGTTGTCAAAGATTATAAGCCTAAAAATCACAAAATAAACGCAAGCCATCTCTACAAATTTATTTTCAAATTTATCAAATAATAGAATTGATGAACTTCAACTGCTTGGAATTTGGAAAAGTATGCAATCTAAATTATTACAAAATCACAAAGTCGATACTGTGAAATCTGTAATGTATATCTTTATATCACTATACTGTCCACAGAAAAGCTACCTATAATTATTTCTTCTCAAACATCAATCAATCTGATTACTTTACATAATGTTAATGAGTAAAGTTCAGTTATCAGAAGTTTAGAACTTCGTTAGCTGTCATACTAAGTATTCATAAAACATTTTATCATTTCTCAACATTAAACAAGTACATGTAAATGTGTGCGAAATTCAAAGCTGAAAAAATGAGAATTACGACGTTATGAAAATTATACGAATGAATACATAGACAACAAAAGTCCAATTACAGGTTACACAACACATTAATCTGCCCTTTAAACTTAAAAATTAAAATACAGAAATTTTAAGTTTATAAAATATTAAGAAAAAATATAAAAAGAGTGTCTCACTGATTTATAATAATTATTTAGTTTTTTTTATAGAAAAAATTGTCTTGATACATGTGTAATTTTCATACAATCAACTTCTGATATATATAAAATCAAAAAAACAACAGGTCTTGCATTTTTTTTCTCTTTTACTTTACAGTTGCAATTTAAATCAATTAATTATTCTTTAATCAACAGTTTTCATTTGAAACAGTTTATTTCTTCCTTAGAGATGGTACAATCCTCTCCTACCACCACTTATCCCTTCTTTCTTCCCTCTCTCTCCTTTAGCTCTATCAAGGGAAACAGTACCACTTCCATCACCTATCTGCTGCCTTCTTCCTCCTGTCTTCTTCAGTTCTAGGAAGAAGGTACCGTCTGCCATTGTCTTTGTCTACTTCTTCCTTCCTCCTCTCTCCTTCAGTTGTAGGGAGATGGTACCGCCCTCAGCCACATTGTAGTAGGCGAGGCTGTTCGAGTCCTTCACGAATATACCCTGTAAAAACGAAGCAAAACAATTTGGTAATGATAATGCATCTCTGAACAATTATTTAAATGGGCCTTTTAAACTGTTGTCATTCGTCAAAGTAAATTTCAACTCAGGAAGAGCTTCCCTCTATACCATATTTTTAAAAATACAATATAATTGAATTTCTCATAGATAATGCTCAAAAAGTAAATATCAAAATTAACACATATTTTCATTTTAAATTTTAAAAAATTCAAAACTTCAGATGTGATATATTTGCCCTCATTTTACCTCATACTGCAGCTTCTGTTTACCGGCTGGAATACCAAGGGACTCGTTCAACTTGGCTTTCATTACAGAGATCTAGGGGAGAGTAAAAGTAATATAAGTACAATGTATATCTATACCAACATTAGATTAACTTTAGTATTTAAGGCAAAAACTTTGTAGCTATTGAAAATTCTAATTTTTGTCATAGCAAAAGAAGTTTATATTCATAATTTCACTCACTGTGTCTGTAAGAGGCAGGGTGAAGGACACAGTCTGTCCCTTGAGGTTCCACTCGGGCTTATCCTCCACCTTGGGGACAGAGACTTTGAATGTGACCGGCCCCTGTAGAATCAAAATTGGAGCATCAAGACACAAGTTCATCGTTAACGGTGTATAGAGCTTCATATCAATATCGTATTAGTATATAATATTTTAAAAAATATACTGAACTGAATGTACAAAACTTCCTAACATCAATTATATCAATAGACAAGATTTCAAAAAGTATATTCTGTATACAGTGTCTAGAACTTTATTTCATCATTATACACATAAAACTTGAATCAGAAGAAATATAAAAATAATTCTGATACACATGAACACCACACAATTTAGATATTAAGAACTCTGACCTTGTGTCTTGATAAGAAGATCTCCTCTGGAATAAGCTGGTCCTCCGTTTTCTGTTTCTTTGTTGGTGGCTCATCATCTTGTGGAGGAGGGGGAATCCCTGGGGGTGGGGCAGCTCCTGCTGACATCATGTGGGGAGGGAAGCCCGGGGGTTGTGGGGGTCCTGGCATGAACTGATGGGAGGCAACTGGCATAGGCTGCTGCATGCCTATACAAAAAAGAAAGAATATTATTAAAAAGAGAAATGAATAGAGAGAAATTGGTACATAAATAATAAAAAATACAATGTTAACTGTACTTACGAACTATTGGCATGGGGGGTCTGGGTGGCAGAACCATCAGCCCAGGCCTCTGGGGTACTGTTTGTGACATGAGGGGTGCTGGGTTGAGAGATCCGGTGGACTGGGGAGGAGGGGGTGGGGGCTTAGCCTGCTTGGCCATAGGGGGTGGGGGTGGGGCCACTTTTGGGGGTGGGGGAGGATTCTTGGGAATATTTGGACCAATTTTCTCCTTCTCCTCATCTTGCCTACAAAATACATAAGCAGTGCATGTAAATTATGTCATTTGTCAAAATATGTGTATATTATATAGTGGGACAAGAACAAGTTCCATATATTTTGTCCACATACGTGTATTTGATTTTGACATGAGAATATATCACTCTCGTGAGTAATAAATTTAAGTTATATCTCTTAATAAATCATGTTGAATGCTTCAGTGTGCATTCAGTTTATTCAACCTTCAAATTAAAGTTTCAACCCATTGAACTGAATACATTGGCGTCATTTTTTAACATCTGTACAAATCTGAAGGGCTCCAAAAACACTAGTCAAAATACGTGGGTCAAACCAACAATTTAGTGGCAATACCACTTTTTTTATGAAAACAGGTGGCATTATAATTTCTCTATAACTGAGATTCAGTCTAAAAATCTGTACTAATAAAATGCATGTTTGTAAATGCTAGTGATGGATTTAATTTTCCTCCTTGAACACCTGGACTTACATGAAGCCTTTGACTTTGTGGATGGTTTTGATCTGTTCCTCAATAGAGATGTTTTCTCTGGCCTTCTGGGTAACTTTTTCCATAGAAGCTGTGTGTCCATCCCAAACCACTTTCTTGGGTTCTTTGGTCTCCTCCTCTCCAATCTGTCATTAAGAAGTAAAACGCTTTCTTACAAGTCATCTTAAATAAAAATACGATTTTAGATACACCTTTTACATACCTATTTTAATCCAATAAACTTTTACAAATCATTTCCAGAACTTTGCACAAATGTACTTGGACAAATTATGAAAATGTAATTCAACAAAGAAAACTGATTGTAAAGAATTTCAACAAATATTAATAAATATACATGTATGTACTCATATTACGAACCTTTTTACCAATCTGAGTTTCCTCAATACCGACACCGAAGATGTCGGTACGTCTCTCGGAGAGCCTCTTGAGACTGTCCTCGATGGAGGAGCCGGCGGCGTACACTTCGTCCTGGTCTTGTCTCTCCTTCATACTCTTCTGTCTCTCCTTGATCCAGGTGGGATCCAGCAAACCTAGAAAGTAACGAGAAGTCAAACCATCAGTTCATTGAAAATCCAAAACAATGTTAATTCTATCTGTTTTGTGTTGATATCCCTAGCTATTTCATATGTCTCATTGACATCTTGAAGTGGGAGCATGGAGGATGTGATCATTAAAACCTTACATTTCATATTATTGCAATTTCAGTTCCTATATATCCACATAATTATGTTCTTCATTTTAGGGGTAAAAAATAATTGGGAAAATGAACACATTCATTTTAGAAACGTAAACCATTTTTGAGTTGAGACAGGGGCCTTTCATAAGTTTTGGACAATGGATAGCCCTGTATGTGTTAATCTATATCTAAATTCTCGTGTGTTCTGGGACTTTGTGTGAAGTGGGGGTACATCATTACATTTAGTACACTCCGAGGCTGTACGTCTACTCACCAATTCTCATGTGCTCCGGGACCTTGCTGGCGAGGATCTTCTCTCCAGTGATGGGCGACACCATGTACTGCTCAAGTCCGGTGTCAGGCTGCACAGGGCGGGCTTGTACCAAGAAAAAACAGAGTGATTAAATAAAACAAGATTTTGAGAGCAAACAAATCTGATAACTGTGAGGAAATAATTCATGATATGATGCTTACTGTTAAATCTACATTTCAAAATATTTCCTATAATAATGACTTTGGCTCTATATTAAAGGGGCATGGTCATGATTTTGGTCAAATATATTTTTCGATTTTTATGTTTACAATGCTTTAGTAAGGCATTTTTAATAGGCAATCAAAATTTGATTGTCATTTGTTGAGTTATAAGGAGTTACAGAGCTTACAATTCTTCGCTATGTAAACAAAGCTTTTGTTTACATTTTGAATGTTGAAGTGAAAATTCCAGTTTTAGACCTCAAATGAATGTGTTAGAAACTGTTTATTTATGCTTAAAAAAAAAAAAAAATAGACAAATCACATTGAAAAAGAATTTTAATGGACATATTGAGCCTATGTAAACAACAACAGGGCACAAGCCTTGTTTACATGACGAAGAATTATGAGCCCTTTATCTTGCTTAAAACTCATCGACTGGCATTCAAATTTCATTTGATCATTAGAAATGCATTCCTAAAGCATTGTAAATAATAAATACAGAAAAATAAAATTTGACCAAAATCGTGACCATGCCCCTTTAATTAAGGGGGAACAAGGCGTTGCAGTGTAAAATTTTTAGTCAATGAATTTTTTTGCTTTTCCAAATACATCAACATTAAGATGTCTTTTACAGCATATATCATTTTCATGACTACTTTTTTACCTTGCAGTTCTTTCAACATTTTAAAAAATTTCCTATTAATAATGATTTTTGCCTTTCATTAGACATGTTCTATTTGTGTAATAGTGTGTTTACCTTTGGGGTCATAATTCTTTCTGATGATGACCTGGTCAGGTGTGGGAGGAAGAGGTGGCAAATTATCCTTGGGTGGGGGAGGCCCTGGGGGTGGGGGTGGTTGATGTGGAGGGTGGGGCATTTTTCTGTGCATGATCATGTCTTCCTCATCATCTGAGGCCTCCTCCATATCCTTCAAAACAAACACATACAGATTATTTCTATAAAGGCCAGTAAAAAACTTTTTGAAATGTACATGTTACAGTCTTTCCATTTATAAAAGATACAATGTACATGTTAAACTGTTTCCATTTATAAAACAACTACAAAATGCTAACAATGTAGTACACTAAGTCTTGTCCCTTAAATCAGCTAGAGGTCTGTGCTGATCATTTAGACTTTTAATAAATTTGAGGAATTTCAGTGTCTTAAAAGCATTTACCTGTATTTGTGTGTTGGCATGCTCCATGGCTTTTGTTGTCATTCTTGCTTCTTCATCGGATTCATCATCATCTTCATCAGACTCTACCTCCATTTCATCAGCATCAACCTGGTAAAAAATCTCAAATCAATTTATAATGTACAAGATTCAACAAATAGGACTCAGATGAAGAGAACATTGCCAATTTTTTTTTATCAGCAGTTAACACAGACAAAGGAGAGCAATCTCTTCATAAATTGCATTTAACCTTAAAGTCTAACAAATCAGAAATTGTAAAATAATGGTGCTATTGAATTTCAGGTATTACACTGTTCAACTCAGTCAGCATTTCCAAATTATCATTCAGCTCCCGTTTACAACATTTCATAATAGAAAAATTCCACCAAATGTGGTGTTACAAATATGATTGACGCTAACGTTGGTGTGGAAGAATTAATCCACATCCTCAACATGAGTTGTGATGAAAGGAAACCCCCTGGGAACCAGGGTGGAAATTTTTTACCAAAAAGGAAATGGCAATGTTGCCACATGCTGGAGATTCCTTGTCAGGAAATTTCTCAAGTATTGCAAATCATTTGAAAATGATTTGAATTGAAAATAATAGATCTGTACCAAAGAATTGAAAATGCCATCAAATTAAACATATCATACGGGACTTAAATGTCATAAGGGATTTGAATAGAAGAGAACAAAGCTATCTTCCATGACTTACGTCTGTTCTGTGCATCCTCTCCTGTACCAGCATACGAGCTCCGACTTCATCCGGGGTGGTGGGAGGAGGCAGGTTTCCTACAAAAACAGTGACGATGGTTATTATCAGATTCTGTCAGAGAGGACTGATGACTGTCTTAGAGTGTGAAGTGCAGAGAGAGAGAGAGAGAGAGAGAGAGAGAGAGAGAGAGAGAGAGAGAGAGAGAGAGAGAGAGAGAGACAGACAGAGAGAGACAGAGAGAAAGAGAGAGAGGAGGAGGAACTCAAATGAGTAAAGGGTCTGCATTGATCTCAAGACTGTAAATTTACATTCCATCTTTAAATATCATATAATTATAAATAAATTATACATTCAAAAGTTTTGGATTGTTGTTTATGCATGTATACTGCTTAGATTGAGATATCACAAATTGCCAGTGAAGGACTTTAAATATTTAGACTATGCAATGATATTGGTAAGGTTGTTTACTTCTATAATGTGTATATAGAAGCTCACTCACAATACTTACCACTTTCATTGGGTTGAAAGTCCACAGTTTCCACAACAACAAAATCATGCCAGTCAATTTGGGCATAGGCAACTGTCGAAATCAAAGTCATTAAATGATTAAAATTATGTTTACCATGTATAGAATCTAAATAACAAAAATGAATTTTCAGCAAGTCAGTGTCAATTGATTAAGCACTTTATATATACATATGTGTATGTGTATGAGACGATAGAAATGGCCGACCTCTTTCCCTCTCGATGGCTTCTTCCTCCTTCCTTTTCTCTCTATCCTGATGACGCTGCCATTCTACGCGATACTTCACTTGATTCAGCACCTGTACCAAAAATCATCATCACTTCACATTACTTACAATCGTCCTTTAGTTGTATATGGTATCAGTTATATAATCATTTCTTTGTGATAAAGCTCTCTGCTGGAACCTATACAATTACTAAAATTATGCCAGGATATTAATTCCAAATGTGTTTCTTCTGCTATTTTACATAATCTGTTATATTTTACTTAAAACGTCAGTTGTGTAATTCTATGTCAAGAGTCCTAAAATCTTACAAATTTGTAGTCAAATGATTCTGTCTGTAATTTATCCAACAGATCTTTCGGAGGAATCAGAATCTGAAATAAATATAAGCAAACTTTAGTCTACATACCTAAAAATATTTATTAAATATCTATCAAATCTTATCCACAATACACACTGTACACCAACAAAGAGACAGAACAAACCCCATTTTACAGAATTATGTTCATCAGGGGCTGACAAATAATAAATAATCCTTTTACACACCTATGTTCCAAAAGTTTGTTGAAATAATTGAAAATAATTAAAATCCTTTAAACTATTCAATCAATTTGATTACACCTTGATATAATGAGCAAGTCTTTAACTCTATTTCACTAATTTGAGGAAACAGTAGAACAAACCTTGGTATACTGCTCAACCAGTTTGGTGAAGTAGTTGAAGAGACTGTGCTGGGGTCGCAGGAAGTCAAACTGATAGTTTCTCTGCTCTCGGTTCATCAGGTTGGTCAGAAACTGTCGGCCATTCCTGGCCACAAACTGCGCTGTCAACTTCACCACATCTCTGAAATATTCATCATAGGAATCATGTAAGCTTGCATTATCATGATTAATTGTTAATATGAAATGATTAGTTTTATTTTATCCCCCCCCCCACCACCATAAAAAATCCAACCCCCCCCCCCTCTTTCTCATCAAATAATGATCTGTCAGTCATTAATATAATTTTGACAGTCAGGGCTGAGGCTTTGCATTTTCCAGAAATATTGCTGCTGTACAAAATCTTCAATTATTTTGAAGAAGCAAAGCGTTCATTTAATTTATTAGAAAGTTTAACTGAACATAGTCTAAACTTACAAATCAAATGATGAAATGGAAGGTGGGTCCGCAATGAACTCAAATTCGGGAGGAGGCTCCTTTGGAACAATTATTTCTTGAATGATCTTCGCTTGTTCGGGCTTTTGAGAAAATGGTAAGCTTTGGGAAGGCTAGAATAATCAAACAAATGAAATTCAATTTTCAGGAAAATACATGTACTGACCAATTCTTTCACTGACAAATTAATTTTACTTAGTACATGTACAAACATTGCATTGGGTTTTTTTGTCAAAAAATGAACCTGATGTTTCTTGTTAATAAAAATTCATTTCTAAAAGAATAGCATTTACTAGTGAAATATTTCAAATTAACAATGAAACTATTACAATAAAATCCAGGATCCCTTTTCATTAGTAGTTTTCTTTTAAAGCAAAATTGTTTATATACTGGTATATATGAGATGATGAAATTAAAACAATTTTTTTCTAGGTAAATAGGTGGATAAAAATTACCTTAGGTGCTACTGGTTCCTGTCCTGAAAATAGAAAAAAATAAACAACTACAAAATTATCACGTACAAACAATATCATCATCTTGTCATCTTAAAACCTACTACTTAAAGTACTTACTCCCATAATTTACAAATTTTTAATTAATTTTAACTTGAATTTTTCTGCAATAGACCAATCCATACCATAATCTGTTTCCATTGTGTATTTTGATTGCCCCAAGATGGGGCAACACACATATTGAAAAAATAAATTAAATTCCAAAAATTTTAATAACAGAACACCCAAATACTTGGTTGAATAAAGAAGGAAAAAGTTGGTTTTTCCCTTTTTGACCTTTGGATTGATCTCGCAAAGGTAAACAACATTTGCAAAGTGTGGATTGGACTATTTTTTTATGCATACCAACATAATCATTAATCATATTTTTTACCAATGTATCCTCATGTCTTTAAGAGCCAAGGTATTTTTTTCACAAATAAATTATAAATTTCAAGTTTTGCATTAAAGGTGGTATGGGACACCTCCATATTGTGACATTTTTCCAATCATACATGTAATAAACAATAAAATCAGGTTTTATTAATCTTTTCTTAACCATTATTGTTTATACTATTCTCTTTTGAGAAGCGGACAGGCATAACCTACATCCACTAAGTGGATCCGATGTAGGCTATGCCTGTCCACTTCTCAAAAGAGTATTGTTTATACCTATCAGCATAGCACAATATGGGCTAGAATGTTAACTACAAATCTGTAAGTCATGAGTTCGAATCCCTTTGGGGCTAATTTTTTCCTTTCTAAAAATGTTTAAAACATTTTTGGTCAGATATTTTGAAATTTAAAAATTCAAAAACTGTGAGGGTATTTTGATCATTGTGTACTTCTATCCACATTAATATCATCAGACATTTGTCTCATACCACCTTAAATCTAATCAACTCACCCCGTCCCTCCTTGAATTCTCGTACTTTGTGTTGGTAATAAGCATGATATGGATCCGAAGGGTTTAAAAAGTTAAATTTCGAATTGTTCATTTCATTTTTACGGATTCTGCTTTCAAATTCTGGTCCATTTCTGGCAACAAAACTTGCAGTCTTGTCAACAATGTCTATTTATGTGCTAAAGAAACATGTAAACTAAATTTTGTAATTTCACCTTAATTCTAAAATATGTAATTCAAATACTTTAATACTCTTATTTACAACCACCAATTAAGTTTGTTGTTTCATAAAACTATAGTATATGATCACAATTAATTACGCATAAATTGTAAACCATTACTGTCAATATCTCGGCTATATATTTATTTTAACGGTACGTATAATCAAATTGTTTGAAAACATAAAGAGCGTTGTCTTCTAGATCTTAAAATATGACATAGTCATATACTGATTTAGCGTTATCATGGTTAATTTTCAAATCAATTCTCTGAGGATACTCCTGACCTCGGGTGGGGGGTATATAATCCCGATCACGGGTTTGGCCACAGCAAGCTCTTCCTCTGTTTTCGCCGGAGGCTGATTTTCTGCCACTGGCAAATTCATCGTAACCGGCGGCATCTTTGCAAAATGTGCCTTTGACGATTTTCACAGAAAATATAAAATGGCGGCTAAGAGAAGATAACTCTATTTTTTATTAGTAACTTGTACGATAACTCATTCGCTGAATTTATTTAAATGATTGGGTTAAGTAAAGTACAATGTACTTTAGAGAAGCATCCTTTAGAATGGAATGGAATAATCAGAGTGAAAATTGGATGCCTGAATAAATAATATCATAACGACTTGTAAACCATATAACCTGTCACCTCAGAAATTGAATAAAATCTTTAACTATAGGCTATAATTATTTACATTTTCCAGTGTCATTGTCATTTTTGAAATATTTAATCCTACGATTGATGTTATAGAGATATAAGTATACTAATAAGGATTCATTCTTTTAATATTTTGAGGTGATCGAATATGGCCTGGCGGGATCAATTTTTATCATCATAGCACTTTCACAATGGTCTGAAGTTTATTGAATTTGATCAACCGTAAAATTGGTGACCATATATGATTACCTCTTTATACACAAAGATTGATTGATTCCTTCAATAAAAATTTACAATCTGATTACATGTATTTCATTTCACACATGTATTGATCACACATGCTTTTCTTTTATAATAAATAAAGTGAAAAAATAAATCACGAAACAAACATACTTTGTTTTGTCTTTATACACAAAAATGCATATACCGGTAGTCCTTTTACATGTTCTAAACTATGGAAAGTGTTACTGAAATATACAAACATCATTTCATGTTCTTTTGTATTTTTAAGTAACCCAAAAATATATAATCATAAGAATCGTGTGGAGAGAGAGAGAGAGAGAGAGAGAGAGAGAGAGAGAGAGAGAGAGAGAGAGAGAGAATTACACACATACATTTATACCACTGCTTTAAATTTATGAATGTGAATTTGCCTCGCATAAATTATCTATCATACATGCAACTTCAATTTAAATGAACAATCTTTATATATATATACATAGACCAAATGAAACCAATTTTATTGCAGTTAATTACTACCTGGTTTATGGTGTCAACATCATGCATATATATAAAAAAGTTAATGAATGTTTAATGATCAATAATGAGAAAAAAACCAAGATGAAAAACATGCAACCACTGCATTTACATGAAATCAATCTATACATCGATATTTCCATGACAACCTTGCATCAATTGACAATATCTAGGAGCATCCTTAACCTTTCCTTCAATTTACTAGAAGCACCTAAAATTTCAACCTGTTCTTAATCCTCTCAACAACTGCTTTGATCTCTTCATTTTTTGTCAGTCTAACACAATGACATCATTGTCAGCCCTCCCCGTTTCTTCCTCAAGGTCACAGAGGTTAATCACAAGGTCGGTTCCCAAATGTGGCACTCCTTTGCCCCTATTCTTTCTCTCTGGCGACACATTCTGAATGTCTGCTTCAGATCCATCCTCCGACTCCATTTTGATCTCTGGTTCCGGAGCAGTTAAATCAACACTTCCGTCTATAACAACGTCACAACTGGAATCAACAACGATGCTCTCCTTAATCTCGGTTTTGTCTTGTGTCTGGTTGTCGTAGACTGTTCCTGCCAAACCGTTTGACAGATCTACGTTAGGTTTTTGTTCCATTTCTTGCTGACCTACTCCCTGAGACTGACCAACCCCTTGGGACTGGCCACGCCCCAGGGTGACAGGGTAAGGGATAGGGACCACAGTCATACCCATATCAGTCAGACCCTGAGCAGTGACATATTTCACAGAGAGTTTACTACGCAGCGAGATGAGATCCCAGAAGTCAGTGGTTCTATTAATATTCTTTAGCTGAAGGACACGCCCTACTTTAGTAGTGGTCATCATGTACTTGCCTAAAATCAAAATACGATAAGGTTTATGGTAAAGTACATGCATTTGTAAAATAAAAGAGATTCTATTTTGGTTGACTTTGCTTTACAAATACCGGTAGTAGCATACACACAATTTCATTAAGGTTATTGGATATTGTTGGAAATCCATGGCCAGTCTTACGCCACTGATCATGGGAAAACTTATTGAACTTTTGCAGTTGAATAATTCATGCTTAATTCCAATTTGTCTCATTATATTATGAAATTTCAACAACAGCAGGAATGCTTAAGCATACATCTACAAGCAACAGCGCATTTTCTTAACATTTTAAACCTCCAAAAACTACAGAGTTCACTTTCACACTCATTGATGTAGTTCACATTCATAGAAACAAAAGAAGTTCAAAGAGTTATGTGGTTATCTTAAGCTATGTATTATGTTACTGCATGGGGAAAAAGAGAACTAGTGGTTTATCAGACTGCACAACAAATTGACCTGTCCTGACCTTGGGTTACTCGTAAACTGTCTTTTTTGGATCCTGGGATGAAGTTGTGTTGTTTGTTTCTGACTGTTTTCTTTGATGTCTTCAAAGTGGCGTTCCAACACTCCACGTCGATCCACCCAACACGATCCGAGGATGGAGACTGAATCTGTCAATACACAATATAATCAATACACAGCATAATCAGTCAATATACAGTGTAACCTATCAATATATAATATAATCTGTCAACATACTATATAATCGGTCGATGTGAAAGTTCAGTTTGTAAATATGAATTCAAAAGAAAATTGTAAATTCTTTCTTTACTGAAGCTGAGAAACTTGTTGACATTTAGAAATTATTCCTCTGTTTTATCAATGTCGTTCACTTGAATTCAAATTACAGGCATGCAGGGATGCAAATTTCCTCTATACAGAAACACAGAAACATACCTGTGATTGTTTGAGGCTGGGCATGGAGAAGAGGAATTCTTTTACAGTGTTATTATCACGAAATCCCTTGATATACCTGAAATATAAATGATAGTACTTACAACGAAATTAATTTAAATTTTTGTAAAAATAATCAAGGATATATATGTACATTTATTACTGTAACAGTTATTTCTTGACATTCTAACAACATGTCAGCTTGTCAATGAGTAAAAATAGAGATTATACGGTTTTTAATGAAACCAAATTTACTTTTGCTAACAAAACAAAATTTTAAAAGTTAACAACCTTGAAAAGGAGATATTAGTGAGCTTCTTAATATCAGACCACTACTTGTACATGTGATAACAGGACTGATATTATTCAGGTAAAACAACATGATTGAAATTCAATGGCTGCAGCAGTGTATTAAGTACAACATATGCTTCAATCACTTCTGTATGAAAAACTATCAGACAATTCTCAGCCCTAAATTGCCTCGTAACTCTCTGATACTTATTCATACAGAATTGTTTTCCGCATTTATCCATTACTTCACAGTCTCAGTAACTAGTACTCACTTATATTGGCCCTGCTGGATACTTCGAGCGGTGACTTTCTGGCCATCAATAAACACCCTGTAATAATACCGCTGGTGGATGTTGGGGCTGGGTTTTGCCACAAGGCAGATGGAGAATGGTGTCACAGGTTGTTTCTGTTGTGAAATGATAAAAGAGTTTATAGTGTCTGGGATATTTTCATCAAATTGAATTATGGACACTGACAGACTCTGATATACTGTATTACTAATTAAATATAAAAAAATATCTTGCAGGTACCTAGTACATGTAATGCAGTGCAAGGAAATGAATCATCATAATCATAGTTTGTCATGTTTGTAAAAAATACATTACGGTAATAGATCAATGTTTATATTATACCGTAATTAACGAATGAATTTGGAATCAGAAAAGATAAATCTATACTTATTAATTATCCATACATACACTAGGTTTTGGCCTTCTAAAATTGGATCTCCACTGAGTTACATGAAATTATCCTTTAACAATTTGGGGCCAATCACCCAAAAGGGATATACTGACAGTAACTGTACATGTGAAATCATTATAATTTGCGTTGGTATTAGAAAACTAATTATAAAAGATTTTGTTTTCCTATTGAATCTGAAAACCACAACATCCAGGAAATTACATCCCCATGAATAAGCAAACATCACATAACCCATGAAAATTGACCCCCTCTAAATTAAATGATTCCACAGTAATACCCACAGGGATATAAATTTCAAGTGCAAAAATCAGAATAAATGACAATTTTTAATTTTGTTACTTTTTTTAAATATATTTGTATATAAAATGCAACAACTTTTGGTTAGAAAGTATTCCTATAAACATATTGTTTGCAAGATTGCATGATCCCCAAGAAGTTTTAGATATACTGAGGGATCAATCTCCCTAATAGTACGTCTACCAAAAGTTGTCAGATTTCATATATTCTTATGACAGAGGGATTTACTGGTACTATATTATTTTTTGCAAAATAAAATTTTCTTTTTCTGCACTTGAAATTCATATCCCATTTGGATGATTGGTCCCAACCTGCTCTTGTAATAATCCACCATCCCCCCTTCTTTATGATTCTGAATGACCAACCTGAACCTCAAGTTCTTGTCCCACTCTTTCCTCTGTCCGCTGTTTGAAGCTTACAGGAGAGAACAGATCGCACTCCACGTAACACACTCCGCCGTGAGAGTACTCAGGCAGGACTGTGTTACCGACCAACACACTCAGCGAGAAATCATCATTAGACGGCATGCTTGCACATTTACTCTGTCATCGGTGGATACAGCATCTAGATAAAACCAAAATTAAAATTTCTTGTAAAATAGAAAAAGGCTTGTTGTGAAAATACTGAATTATATTCTCTCAGATCTCATTCCGGTGCATCATACCACAGGCTCTTGAATTTTTATCAATCAGTCTGGTAAAAATTCAGATGCCTGTGATCATACATGCAAATTCTCAAGTCTTGGCCTGGCCAGACTTATATGTAGAATTTAGTGTATGGTTTTAGGACCTATATTTCCTAGTTAAGCAACTTTACGTTGGTTTCAGACGAGGTGATCTCTCTGTGTCTATTAACAAAATGTTCCTTAAAAAGCCCGTAACACAAAGTAATATACATACCAATGATTCTGTGCCAACTGTAAGTTGTCTATGTTCACGTATTGACACATCCGAATTTTCTCTCTCTTTTCCACGGTATGACTTGTCTATGGCGTTACGTCAGACAGCGGGAAATCGTTGCGTTGATTTACCCAAATGGACCCAAATGGAAACCCATATTGAAGCAAATGAACCCAAGTGGAAATAAAATAGTCTGAATGAAGATTTTATTTTAAAATTTATTTTTTTTATGAGTTTTTAAGATGAATGATCAGTTTAAAAATTGAATGTACTTTAAATTATTTTGACACATGAAAATTTTTAGGATCATCAGGAGATCAACAATTAAACTCGTGTAAATTATTTTGGTAAAGTGTTATTTTAAAAAAATATATATCTAAATAACTAAATATCAAATGTAAGTATTTAATTTGTTTTCTATTTCGTTTCTCGCTTTTGAATTTCCACGAGGTTTTGAATATCCGTTTATATAATTAATTAAAGAATGCAAATAGATTTGGTTTTAGATCAATATCTTACTTATACATATGTCCTAAGACAGTTATGTAAATTGGTCAGTTGTGTACGGAGGGTAGTTTTTTTTATCAGTCTGGTATTATTCGTATTTAATATTAGATATATATATATAATTATTACAATAGAAATGTTTGACTTTAACCCGATACATTTTTGATAATTTAGCAATCTGTTGATAATTCTAACAAGCATCTTTCTATTGCTTTACATGTACAGGTGACACTCGATGGCTCGATCGAACTTCGAGAGATCAAAGTTCTTGATCTCTCAAAGAGAAATCATAGTCCATTTTTTTTTCTCTATATAACCAAGACAATTTTTACTTTTGATCTCTCGATGAAATAGACTCTGATCGCCAAATCATGAGTTAAAATCACGAAGTTAAAGGGAAATGATTGCCGAATAATTTCAAAATACTCTTTAGATATGGATTTCTGAAAACCGAGCCAGTTTTTTTCACAATTATACAAAGTCATGTACATGTATATTTGATATGTGATTATTGCGTGTGTGTTGTTTACCTGTATATGTTTTAACTTTATCCAATTGTCATTTTTTATGCTGGAATGTTTTAAATAAAGAACTTAGAACCTTAATACTTTTGTATTGGAAAAATATAAACAACGTTTTGCTTATATATATCTTACATTTGCATGTTATTAATTAATGTTTTAAGGATGAAGTTAGAAGGTCAATTTTAACCACAAGCACTTCAGAGGAAGAAAATAATGATATTGGCAGAAGTTATTCTGAAATTACATTAACCAAAGGAAAGAAGGCATTTTGACAGCTAGTAAATGGCGTTTGTCGATTTACAGAACATGAACATTTTCTACGATGAAAAACCTCTGACTATTTCAAGGAATTCATACAGGATGTTAAAACAAACTTTTTAAAAAAAATTCCAAAGACTCTAAATTTTGAAAGAACTGTTAGAAAGTTTAGTACTCGTACCAAGGAGAGTTAAAACTTTGTTATTTTCTTGTGATAATGATCATGTCTACAATACTGTTAAGTTTTCTTTCTTATTGAAAATGCGGATAGAAGACCAAATTTTAAAGGATATGGCATATGACTTTGAAAGGGCCAACGAAGCGGATAGGGAATTGGATCTTTTTATTTGTAAGAAGGGAAGAGGTGTTTATGTCAAAGATGATTCATGTATAATTATTCTAATATTTAAAAGTGGCCAAGTGGTAATTGTGATTTCAGAAAATACCACAAGATTAACCAAAAAATAGAGGGGAAATAATCATACCGGTATTTCATGGACATTTGAAAATGCAGCTTTCAGTAGTTTCTGTTAATATCATTGAAAAATGTATTATTATATACAAGCAGCTACATTTTTTATAATCAAGAACCTAAGAAAAGTAGTGTATGCTTTGTATAAGCATTAAGAAACAGAATGTATTATAATCTTTTTAAATATTTGTTTGTTTGCTGTACATGTTGGATAGGAAACACTTCCAGTTCCTTTATGTTAAGAGCATTCTTGTTACGATATTGTTATTGCTTAAAAGGATTCTGTATTATTTTGATAAAGATGGAACCATTCACTAACATTATATTGTTCTGCATTTGCAGGACTTTTCTTTCTTGTACAAATGTACGTATATTACATATATACATATGAATTTGTTTTGCTTCTTACAAAATAGGCACAATGGGATTATTTAAACGTGTCACATGATGGCAGTCTATATTTGTATAGTTTACAAATAACAATTGTTGATGGTGCATGTGGTCAACATGAAAGCGGAACATCATGTTTAATTTTTAATATTTCTATCTTCAAATTATTGATATACTACGAAAGCCCATTGAGCTCAATTTCGTAGGTAAAAAAAATAATTTTTTCGCGAATTAACGCTAAACTTTTGCGAAAAAAACAGGAAATTTACGCGATATAACGCGAAACTTTCGCGAATAAACGGGTAACTTTCGCGAGTAAAAGCGAAACTTTCCCGAATAAACGCGAAATTTACGCGAATTAACGCGACACTTTCGCGAATAAACGGGTAACTTTCGCGAATAAACGCGAAACTTTCGCGAATAAACGCTGAACTTTTGCGATATAACGCGAAACTCTCGCAAATAAACGCGAAACTTTCGCGAATTAATGCGTTACTTTCGCGATATAACGCGAAACTTTTGCGAATAAACGCGAAACTTACGTGATATAACGCGAAACTTAAATATAAGTATTGTCATGTCATACAAGGACCCTTTTGAAGAACAATGACTGAAAACAAACATATTAATTTTAAATAAACAAAATTTTAATTCTATTATACAAAGACGTAAATAAATCAAATTAAGGAGGCTGGGGGGTCCAAAAAACATTTCTCCAAAATTCACCAAATTTGCAGAAATGTTTCATATAATCTTAAATTACATTTTAATATGGAAGACCACATCACAATCATCGTTAATTTTATCATTTATTGCATCTGAAGAAATTGCACATTATGTAAAAAAAAAAATGATGAAAAATATTTGAAATATAAAAAAAGGCAAAAAGCATACAAATAACATCACAAAAAATTAACACAATAAGAAAAACTAAATATTATTTGCTATAAAGAAAAATATCACAATTTTACCAAAAATATGTATGTCATACAAATGCAAATCTGTAAAACAAAAAAAAAGTAGCCACAAGATTATTTCCAAATTTTAACATAATTATAATCAATACATGTGTAATAAAGATTGAGCATTTAAAAAAAATTTTGGTGGTGAAATAAAAAAAAAAAAGAAATAAAAGGAGAATATTACAAAAAAATATTTGGAGTTTTACAAGTTACCTCCCTTTGAAAAGTTAGAAAATGCTCAAAAACAGCTGAAATGATTTTTTTGCATCTTGCAACCCTTGGTTTACCATCAATTGACGCTTCAATACCATTATATTCATTTCTTTCAAAAGACAATTTCATAACGACGTAAGAGCTATAGAAAATTAAAGTGAAAATCTTTTTTGTATAGAGATAAAAATGGTTTAGAATGGCAGCCACCCCCCCCCCCCCCAGCCTCGTTAAACCTTATACAAATTGATATAAATTCAAACGTAGGAAATCTTAAAATTTTTAGGACTGGTTTTCAAAGGACATAATGCATCGCTTTTCACATTCTAATTGGCCCTGTATTATTGAAAATGAGGCATCAACATATTTTAATTATAACAATTTTAATTCAAATCAAAAGCAATATTAAGGAGGCTGGGGGGGGGGGGTCCAAAAAAATGGTCTCCAAATTTCACAAAATTTGCAGAAATGTCTCGATCATGATCATATACTCTTAATTTACATTTTAATGTGAAAGACCACATCACAATCATCGTTAATTTTATCATTTATTGCATCTGAAACAATTGCACATTATGTAAAAAAAAATATGAAAAATATATGAAAAATTATTTAAGGCTAAGAAAAGATACCAATAACATCACTAAAAATAAACACAATAACAAAAACTTAACATTATTTGTTATAAAGAAAAATTTTACAATTTTACCAAAAAATATATTTGACACACAAATGCAAATATGTTAAGAAAAAAAAGTAGCCACAAAATTATTTCCAAATTTTAACAGGATAATAATCATTACATATGTAATAAAGATTGAGCATTAAAAAAGATTTTTGATGGTGAAATTAAAGAAAAAAATAAAAAGAAAGAAAATATTTGACCAAAATATTTGGAGTTTTACAAGTTACCTCCCTTTGAATAGTAAAAAAGATGCTGAAAAACAGCTTAAATGATTTTTTGGCATCTTGTATCCCTTGGTTACCATCAATTGACTCTTTAAATAATGCTTCAGTACCATCATATCCATTTTTTTCAAAAACAATTTCAGTACGATGTAAGAGTTATAGAAAATTAAAGTGAAAATCTTTTTTGTGTAGAGATAAAAACGCTTTAATATGGCAGCCACCCCCCAGCCTCGTTAAGTATCATTTTAGAATTGAAAGGATATCATTGTTCAATACGTTATAATATATGTTATATCGCCGCGACATTAACTACTGTCTAGTTTAATATCACAAGAATAAGTCAAGCTGTGAATTGAAATTTTTAAGCTATTGTTCAAATGTAGTTGACGTCAATTCGTCCTCTTAACTTATCACATATGTCATTTGAAAATCAGTACTAAGATTTTAAAGGTTTCCGACGGTTGAATTTATATCAATTTTATAAGAAGATAATCAATGAATGCCTGTTCGAGCATAGGGTCGGCGAACAAATGAAAAATGATGCTCTAACTTATTACCTACTTGGAACATAAAACATCTAAAAATGTTATGAAGTTTTATCAGAATTATAAATATCTACATGTAAAAAAATATAATTCTGTCTTCATAAATCAACTTAACACGGATATAATAATTATAATGATAATAAACAATGAGTATTTTATGATTTAAAACTTAAAATGTGTTTGGTTTCAATCGTTTTTCTTCACAAAGGTTCTTGTATGAAATGACAATATTAATATTACGGTTTCGCGTTAATTCGCGAAAGTTACGCGTTATATCGCGAGGTTTGGCGTTTATTCGCGAAAGTATCGCGTTATATCGCGAAGGTTACGCGTTTATTTGCGAAAGTTACGCGTTTATACGCGAAAGTTTCGCGTTTATTCGCGATGGTTTCGCGTTTATTCGCGAAAATTACGCGTTTATTTTGCGAAACTAACGCGTTATATTGCGAAAGTTTCGCTTTTATTCGCGAATTTTTTTTAACCTACGAAAATGAGCTCAATGGGCTTTCGTAATATACAAAAACAAGGCTTTCACAAAGCAAAACACTTACAGGTTGGTTACTGGCTGTATATGTCAAGTTGTTAGGCCATAAAATCCCCGTCTTTGCCTGGCAATTCAAATTTAAGAAGCACATTTTTATTTTCAGGAAGGTATGAAAAAAACCTTTCTTGTTTGTGATAAAGTAGTGAATTACATTTCTGATCTAACACACTCATCATTAGAAGAAATACCAGTTACAGGAAAGAACAAACAGGATTTATTGCAGTTGAGGTACGTAATTTTGTTGCTGCTTCAGTCACTCAATGGTAATGGTTACCGTATTTGTCAGCTGACCACTCTCCTCTATTTTCATAAACTCTAGTACGCTATGGAGGAGTTAGTTAGTAGCTGTCAGTTATCATTACTGAACATGTATATATTGTAACGTTTTGAACAATCTAACTTCCTTGAAATGTCTTAGCTTTACCGTTGTATCATTTTCATTTCTGACCTTAGTTGGTGAGCCACATTTATGATAAGTGAAAGAGAAATATACAATATATACAATACATGTAAGAGCTAAGGGTCATACAGAACTCTTTATTTAAAAAAAAAGATTTATAGAGTCTAAAAGTGGCTACATACTCTTAAAACTAAACTTGACTTATAAATTAAGTTTCTGGGTTTTTTTTTCAAGAAAGAGATGTACTTACAAACGTACGAAACTATTGAGATATGAATTTTAAATCATATTCATCATGAAATTAAATTCACTATTAATATCAAATGCATAAGAATTAATAGTTATACAGCTAAATTAAATGAGATTTATTTTGTTATTTTTGTTAAGGTGAAATGGAAATCAATCACAGATTATTCATCTAGATGTTTGGAAGAGCTAGTTGACTCTCAGGTGTTCTTGGGAAGGTTGGAACTGAGCTCTATGCTGAAGCTGTTTGCTTAAGCTTAGCACTGTTTCCAAACTCTCTTGGAATCTGTGTAAAGACCAAAGTAAGTGTCTATTACTTTTGAGGTGATTTATATAGTTGTCACTATTTTGACTGTCATGTAATATACATTTATTTAAAGCTGAGTTAGGCATGTAAACATATTTTAAAAAAAAATATATAGAGATTATTAGTCAACGCAACGGTTGTTCAACAGAATAACTATTAAAATAAAAAAAAATTCCACCTGCAAACATGTGATGATTTAAAAGGAAATCGAGAAACCTTTTATGTGTCCTCTTTATATCTGCATAAAGGTCATAGAATAAGGAATCCTAATTTTAGGCTAATGTGTGAATAAAAGGTTAATGGGAAACATTTTCTAGTGGTATATGGTTTCATTAAGGCACATTAAATTAGATCATTTGTATATCTTTTAGACCAATGTACGTGTCTATTACTTTTGATGTTATTTAGTAGTCATTATTTGTTAGTTGTCATGTATTATACATTTATTTTAAGCTGAGTTAGGCATGTCGACATATTTGTGTAAAATAGATCGAGATTATCAATCAGCGATTTTTCAGCAGTTAAAACTATTAGAATAAGAATTATTTTTTCCCGTGCAAGTAAGTGATAATTAAAACGAAATCGAGAAACCTTCTATGTGTCCTCTTTATATCTGTATAAAGGTCATAGACTAAGAAATCCTAATTGTGTGAGTGAAAGGTTAATGGGAAACATTTTCTAGTGGAATATGGTTTAAGGGACATTAAATTAGATTATTTATACGTCGTTTTTATTTTGCTGTTAATATTTGTCCATCTAAAAATGCCCGAAGAACGTATTCTTAGAATAACCAAATCACTCAAAACACAAGGAAGGCTTTACTATAGCAGACTTTTTGACATACTGTCCTTTGATGGCCAAATCAAATTAATAATTGTACCTATCTAAAGTTACCACACTTGATTTAATGATGCATTTTGTGATGCTTATGCACTATTACAGGTTTAGATGCTTTATCTGACCCATAGGTTTCAGGTGCAAGATGAGGTGAATATTTTTGGGAGCAGGATTGAGTGTTTGGATCTGGTCTTATATCTAGGTAATTAAATTAGGGCTTATTCAAGTTTGCATTGTTGATTTTAGTGTGTATATGAAATACAGATCTGAAGCTAATACCTACAAATATGAAGCTTGATTTCATTTACATGGATGATAGTGGAAGTAAAAAAAATGGACTAGTTAAAAGTTGTAATAGTTATGGAACTGGCTTAGATATCTCATAATACTTTCTTGGCCGTATTGAGTCTAAAATAACAAGTCTGAGATAACAAGGTTTGATTGTATTTAGAATTCCTCTTTAGAAAATGAAACTTCGCCATTTTTGCTCAATAGTTATTTAGCCCATAAATGTTTTTAGACATTTGAATCAAATGCATTTTTTTTACCATTTCTTTTTATTTCTAAGAAATATTCAGGGTCTTGAATAAGATCCATGGTTTCGGGTGTTAGACTGCTGGGAAGTGTCATAATTATGTTTTTTGTTACAGTATGACTGTTTTACCAAACACAATGTGTTTGTTAATTATTTATGGGTGTTAAATGAACATGCTTAGATTATTTGCCTTATTTTCAACAACATCGCAAAATGTATTAACAAAAGAATAAATAACTTTATCAATGTTTTAATTTTTTTTTCAATTCATGACATTTGATTCAGACGTCAATATATTTGTGGCATAGTATTTTTGAATTAGAGATTCTTGTGAGAATGATAACAGTAGTGCCTAAAGATTTATTTTCATAAACATAAATTGCCGCCAATTTAAAGTCTTGAATAAAACTCAATTACTTCACTTTTTTCAAATTTCATTATTTTTTCTGTATAATCACTTAAGACAATTATATAGACTATAATTTAACATTTTATATATCAAAATACAATACTTTACTACATGTAACAATAAAAATAATATTGTAATAATATTAATAACCTTTGACGACCAATTCAATGATTATGAATTCTTAATACTGTGTTATTGTATAAACATTCAATTAGTTGTTTGCAGGAAAATAAAATAGAGTAGAACAGGAAGCTTTACATTGTTTGAATGTTTTAACATGGAAGTTATGTCTTGCAAATCATCTAGGCACATGTAGATGGTTCCTTTTTCTCTATTCCATGATTGCACAGTACAAAAATCCAATATACTAATCAAACATGAACATTATGCAACAATAAGTATAAAATGAAAGATGATCTTTTAATAATGCTCCGTGAAGAACATAATTTTAGACAAAGCGTCAGAAATCCACATTGTACAGGTTTGCTTGTGACGACTGCATTCATTCAATTTCCATTTACTTAAATCAAATGAGAAAAAGACAACAAGAGGAAGAGATAGTGGTATATTATTGACGTTAATAATGCTCATCTATACGAGTGATTGTCAATAATGCAATTTCTGAAATAGTTCGATACAACAATGTGCTGTTTTTAAATAAACATTTATTTTCAATAATTCTATATATGAAGGTGATGATCATTGATATAAGCAAATACAATTTGACTCCATGTAGCCTTGTACGTCATATGAAATGTGTAAGATCAAACCCTTTTAGTTTGGACCAAAAATAAATATGCGTATAACAGAAAAATTAAATTTCCTACACATTCAGGTGTAAGGTCAAGTATTTCAAAACGTGTCAGTGAGCGTCTCCTGAACGTGTTATGTGGCTTAAATATCATAACAGACATTTACTAGATTATGAATTAGAAAAATGAATAAAAAATAATGCTCTCGACATTCTTTCAACGTGACAGAATACAAAAAGGGAAAAATACGAATCCGGGTCAAATATGTTGTTAAAAATGTTGTCTTTTCGTTGCAAAAAACCCATGGTGCTATCATTTTTATCAACCAGATCCAAATAAGTAGGATTGAGGCCACTAGAAAGTCGAGTGTCTGCATTCCTTTTTAATAAGATATTGACAGTTTTGTATTGTCTCCAAGCAAAAGCAATGTAAAGTGGACTGACTTCGTCTTTGTTACATAAATTAATATCTGCCCCATGATCCAGTAAAAGTTGTACAGTGGCATCATGACCGTTTTGACAAGCAATAAAAAGAGGACTAACTCCGTCCTCCCTACATAAATTAATGTCTGCTTGTTTACTCAGTAAAAGTTGTACAGTGCTATCATGGCCGTTTTGACAAGCGATATAAAGAGGACTGGCTTTGTCCTCCATACATAAATTAATGTTCGCTCCTTTACTCAGCAAAAGTTGTACAGTGCTTTCATGTCCATTTTCACAAGCTATAAAAAGAGGACTTACACCGTTCTCATTACATAAACTAATATCTGCTCCTTTACTCAGCAAAAGTTGTACAGTGCTTTCATGTCCATTTTCACAAGCTATAAAAAGAGGACTTACACCGTTCTCATTACATAAACTAATATCTGCTCCTTCACTCAGTAAAAGTTGTACAGTGCTATCATGACCGTTTTGACAAGCTATAAAAAGAGGACTGGCTTTGTCCTCCATACATAAGTTAATGTCTGCTTCTTTACTCAATAAAAGTTGTACAGTGCTATCATGACCGTTTTGACAAGCGATATAAAGAGGACTGGCTTTGTCCTCCATACATAAATTAATGTCTGCTCCTTTACTCAGTAAAAGTTGTATAGTGCTATCATGTCCGTTTTGACAAGCTATATAAAGAGGACTGGCTTTGTCCTCCATACATAAATTAATGTTTGCTCCTTTACTCAATAAAAGTTGTACAGTGCTATCATGTCCGTTTTCACAAGCAATATAGAGAGGACTGACGCCGTTTTCCCTACATAAATTAATGTCTGCTCCGTTACTCAGTAAAAGTTGTACAGTTTTATCTCTTCGAGTTGCGCCTGATTCTTCATCCTTATAGTTTCCCTGTTCCTGGGTATCGTTACCAGCTGCTAATATCAAGGGGGTCCAACCGCCTTTTTCTTTTGTCTTTAGATTGACATTTACTCCCATCTTAATCATCTCAAGTAGTAACTGATAATTATGGAACACAGATACAATGTGAATAGAAAGTAAACTTCCCCATCTTTTACATAAAATATCTTTTGCTTGGTCTTTAAAATCATTGTTAAGCAATTCTGTTGAACCATTGCAACACACTGCAGGAATATAATAGCTGCGAAAATTGGATTGCATTTGTTTATAAAACAATTCCGATGAATAATGGCAAACACGAGGAGAAACATAGCTTAAAAAATTTGTTTGCATTTGTTCTAATGAATGCAAAATATTCTGTGATAGTTGTGTATGACAAAATACAATCAGACAAAAAAGTGGCGATATTTCATTTTCAAAATTCAAAAAAGAGGTTTTGGTCAAGAGTAAGGTTTTTGATGTCTGATCAAGCTCTTGTTTATTAACCGAAAGTTTCTGTTTTTTAATAAACATATGTAGATTTCCGGAATGATCTGCTATTTTTTCCTCCAGTACTTTTAGTATTTTTTTATTCCTCAGACAGGGATTGAGTACGACATCTAACAGGCGTTCTCCATACAGTTCAGTGTAAAGCCTTGCTCCAAGTATTTGTACGTATCTGTCACTGAGGTAAATAGTAAATGAATCGTCGTGTTTATCAACATCTTCTAATCGAACCCTTTTTCTGAGGAAGCCAATATCAGCGTAAATTATTGTTTCTCTTGGATAATCTGTTCCAAACACATGCGTTGTAACCTCCATCACAAAATCGTGATAAAAATGATAAGTGTCTCCAATTGTTTTGACGAAAAAACCATTCAGGGAGTTAAGATTGTCCCTGATAGCTGAAGGTGGTATATTCTCTGGTAATCCACAAAGTTTTAACGTGTGTTTGAATTTTTTTTCCATGTCTTTATTTTCTAAAAGATCATATACGCAAAGGTTATCGTTAAAAAAACAAGGAGAGCCAAAGCACAATATTTACCCTTGTCTTTTTCTTTGAACCCTATTATTTCCTCCTTTAGCACTGTGGCGGGTTCTGTAAAAAACCCTATACACGTATTTATGTTATCCTCTTGGAAAGAATATAACTTGCACAATAACGGAAAATACTTTTCCACTTCAAAAATCGTATCGCAATCTTGATTAGGAAAGTTCATACCAGTTGTATATTTTGTCAAAATCTGCCGTTTTTCATCAATAGTTAATTTATTTTTGTTATCATCGATGTCTACGATATGTGATTGATAAACGAAAGAACGTGTAAATCTCGTATCGGAAATTATGTGATTTCTACAAGACATCATAAGTTTTGCTGTTTTTAAGTATAACCTTAATTCTTCTTCATATCTTTGCCACAAATTATTTAATATTTCATCAAAAGATTCTTTTCCGAACGGATCATTAAAAACACAAATGGTTCTATTCTCTCGAAATCGACTTGAAGAACATTCATCCAATATGTCTTGTACACGGTTTACTCGCTTAATGATCCAACCCTGTTCTCTGTATTTAAGTGCAATATGTTGAATAATGGCTGACTTTCCGGATCCTGAGTGACCAGCTACAATAACCAGGTTCTTTGTTTTAATCAGTTTTTCTACTTCTTCACAAGCCTTTGTTGAAATAAAATTAAGATCATCCTTTGTCCATTGGTCAAATATGGCCTTTTCAATTCGTGATTCTACAATAGAGGAAAGAGTAAAATAGTTAACCTTAAATATGATATAATTATAGATTTAAGATACATGTATTGCCAAACCCATGCTCTTTGTAATACCCTTTCTCCAGAAAGATATATTAATTAGTCATTATAGAGGTATAATGAAAGAGAGAATTTTCTCCCTTGGGTTCGATAATATTCTTCCCCCGTATATTTTTTTAATAAGGCCTAAAATAGTAAACATTGATATATACGTAGGTTATTCTTTTCTTTTTATAAATACTATTTTTATCATAGAAAAGGTCGTTAAACTATTAAAGAATAAGCTTCTTAAGAACATTGTTTTAAAAAAAATTCTGATTGCACTCTGAATAAGACACCAAAAAGACGCATAAATTTGAACAGATTTGGATCTAGATTAGAATCTACACTATCTGAGGATGCTCCTACACAAGTGTCCGTTTTCTGGCGAAACGCTTCTTGAGAAGAAGATTATTGAAATTTTTTTTAAAATGTTCAAAAATTACTAATAATACCCCTTGAAAAAATGCATTGTCTTTAATTTTCACAACCATGAATCCCCTTTGCCTAAGGGTGCTTTGTGTCAAGTTTGGTTAAAATTTGTCCAGGGGTTATGGAGAAGATGTTGAACATGTGAAAAGGTAACAGATGGATGGTCGCACGCCAGTCAGGATGTGATCAGTAAAGCTCACTTGAGCTTTCAAGCCAGGTGAGCTAATGAAACACTTCCTTTTGCCTTCAACTCGACATTTTGATATATTGATGATATTTTATTCATTAACAACAGTTTCTTTCACTCTTAATTATGTTAACTTAAAGAGACAGTACGGCTGAAAACAAGTGTGTGAATAACTTCAGATTTATCTATGGGTCGTTAGAAAATAAGAAATAACGTTGATTGTAATAGTTGAAATACATTAAAATACCTTTCACATACCTAATTAACGTAATCATTAGCTTCCGGAATTCAAGGGTCGTACAAACCGGAATAATCTTATATCGTTTATTTGTACCACGTGATTTTGATTGACAGTAATTGACAGCTGCCGAAAACTACAATATCTTCGTCCGACTACGGTTGCCATGGTATACGAGGTAAAAGGGATTCTATAAACACATAATCGCTTTCTCGATAATTTATTAATGGTTAACCAGTTTCGGTCCATTTTAAAATAAACAGACATAAATATATCAAATGACCCTTTAAGGGGCCTAATTTACAAACATGAATTTAGGTTGTAACAACTCCAACGATAAACACACACAATACATGTTAATGATTTTAAAATGAATTATATATGAAAATATAATTTTGAAAACTTTGAACAATTATTACATGAGAGAAGTAGAACGGACATATTTCTATCAACAAACATGTCCAGGATAATCTTTGCAAGCCCTGCATGTCTTTTGTGTACAGAAAATACGCATTCGTGATAATATAGAAGGCTTAACTCCGTAAGACGTTGCAATGTAAATATGTATGGGTTATACGTAATTATTAATTTTAATGAAATAATTAAATTTATTTAATAAAGAAATTTATAATTTTCTTAAAGTGTATACATACATGAGTAGTAAAAAAATACCGAACCCGATCGGAAATCTAATTCAAGTGTAATTTTTTATGAGATGTGCCGTACTGTCTATTAATATATCCAAGTGAGCTTGAAATGAAAGATGCCACAGATTCTGAAACATCTGTTTGATATTTGGATATTTTACTAAACAATGATATTAATGGTAACCTAACAACAAAACTATATGATAAACGTTATGATTTTACTTTTTCCATCGTCAACTTCCCTTACTTTTGTAGCAACACAGGATGAATGACCATCTTTAAGTTCTCCTTAAAGATAGCTTAAAGATGCTTAAAGGTAGCTTAAAGACGATCTTTAAGCCACCTTTAAGCTACCTTTAAGCTATATGTGTTGCTTAAAGATGGCTTAAAGAAAGCGTAAAGATGGCTTAAAGGCAGCTTAAAGACTATCTTTAAGCCACCTTTAAGCCACCTTTAAGGACAACTTATAGGTCCTTAATGTCCAAACGTCTTTAAGCCACCTTTAAGCCACCTTTAAGCTACCTTTAAGCCACCTTTAAGCTACCTTTAAGCCACCTTTAAGCCATTAAAAAAAAATTATTTCAATACTGTGCTTAATTTCCAACAAAATGTATTAACTTTATGAAAGAAAAGGTATCAAAACGGTTTTTGTTCTAGAAAGAAAAATGAAAAAAAAACCACAGAAAAAAACCGGCCTTGGCGAGGATTGATCCCGGGACCCTTAGTTTACTAGCATCACCACACTTCCTCTGCGCCACGTCAACTTACATATATAATAGTGTTTTTATATCCTATATATCAGTGGATATTGAATCACTGTATTGAATGTGTTTACTTAAAAAAAATTTGACAAACCATTCAGTTTGTAACAATCAATTATATCTAATTTATAAATTACATGCATGCGTGTATTTAGAATGAAATACGGAACTTGGTCTTCAGTGAACAAAAATATATAATACCTAAATGGAAACCGTTAGGTTCACTATAGTAGGCTTTCTTAGTTAATAAATTTAAACCGAGTAGATATACGTTCATCTAATTTAATTATAGCTATAAAAATGTAAGAAAGAAAATGAAATCATTTCTTTTATTAAATGCATCGATACTATTAGGGTATTTGTTCAATTTCCCGCAATTTCCCGGTTTTCATGATCGCGGCGCCGTTCCAATATGTTTAAATATTTACATGTAATTGTATGTACATGATTTTTAAACTATCAATTCTATAACAAACAAAATTACCAATTACCGGTGACGTATTTACTGCATGTGGCAATTGCAAATGACTTGTATATACAATTGTATGTGCCAGGCCGGGTATATTTGACATATTTACCCTTATACATATATTTAAATAATCAACCCCTATTTATGATCACCGGTACATTATTTAATTAGCCTCAAGATTTTACTCTTACATACATGTATCGTTAATTTGTAGACGTAACATCTTTGAAACCCAGAGCTAAGAAATAATACTTTGAAAATGAATTACAAATGTAAATTAACTTTTATTCACTAGACTTATCGTATACTCGTACATACTAAGATTCAACGCCTTTAGAAACCCTGACGTGCACCTGGGCACACGACACACCTGTTGTGTATATCTTGTATATTCTGTGTTAGTTCCAGGGGTTTTCTTAAGTTGGACAAACAATAGACTTTAATTAGATATACACAAACATGCACCTGGGCACACGACACAACTGTTGTGTATATCTTGTATATTCTGTGTTAGTTCCAGGGGTTTTCTTAAGTTGGACAAACAATAGACTCTAATTAGATATACACAAACGAACAAAACTATGTCTAGACAAACAAAGCAGTAATATCCTGCCCGATATAACAAAGGCAGTTGAGAGTCTTTTCATCTTTAACATGTATCTAGCAGATCTAGAGTTAGAAATAACGAAAATTGAAAAAAAAAATACAAACCTTAAACCGATTATCAAATTAAATCATGCATTTTTGGTTCATTATCTTTATTTTGTTTAATAACCGGAGGAACAGAGAGAGAGAGAGAGAGAGAGAGAGAGAGAGATTTTTTTCACCGACTAATTTATAGTAGGAAACAAACATACTTTAATTAGTTTTATGCACATATTAAGATACAGAGACTGCGCTCATCCCTACAATAATTTTGAAACCCCCCAAAAATTATAAAGAATTTTATAACGGCAATCTGTGTCCATCGGAGCGGTGCTGAAGATAGCGATCTGTGTTTAATGGAGCGACGATTAAAACCGCCTGGAACACCCCCCCCCCTTCCTTGGAAATTATATTATCACTCGGATGACCCCCTCCCATCTCTATAAAAGAGCTTTTGCATTTAATATATGTTTTTATTGTTCAGCTTGATCAATATTGACTTAAAGGCCACTTAAAGACAGTGTAAAGGCAGTGTAAAGAGAGCGTAAATGCCACTTAAAGATGCTTAAAGGTGGCTTAAAGAAGTTTGGACATTAAGGACCTATAAGCACTTGCTTAAAGGTGACTTAAAGGCGGCTTAAAGGTTGTATAGCCTTTAAGCTCCTTTAAGTCACCTTTAAGCCACCTTTAAGGACTTGCTTAAAGATGGTTTTTCGCCCTGTGCAATATACAATCATCTCCTGTTTCTGGGGTTTATGTCTCTCAACTTATTATTTATGCGAGAGCATGCTCTTTATACAAACACATTCTTAAACGAAGCAAACTACTAACAAACAAGTTGTTGGAAATACAATGTTTCATTAAGAAGCATGCAATGCCGACTGATGTTTTTCATACTTGTTAGATCATTATTTATACACGGATTGACTATGGTTTCTTCTGTTTTTTATGACCCTTGCAGTGAGCAAATAGCTTGTGCGACAAGTCAGTAGTGGATGCGACTCCTCCTAGGCACTATCTCTATCGTTAGAAAGGTCGGAGGTGCTTTGCTCTGAGTTTTTATCTTGCTTTATGGATTTTTGGAGATGGTTTACAGTTTGTTATGGTCATTTTTATTCATATACATGTATAAGATCAACACAAACGTTTCAGAGAACGTTAAATAAGCAATAACCATAACATATATAAAATTGATTATTATGAATATGATTATCTAAAAAAAGACGTTGCTAAAAGTAGATTCATCTTATGTGGTAGGGTTTTCGTCTTTGGTGAATGTTTTGCTGAAGAATATTAGTATCTCGCTCACAGGCAACTTCTCCACTGAGTTATTCAACTTATTACAATAAGGGAAAGTATACTACCAGCCTAGGTCTTGGGCAAAATACAAATTTTTTTTAATTATCAATCGGTAGTTTTCCTTTTTCAGTACATCCGTCGTTTTTAAATATACAATAAAAAATGTGGAAATGTAAACAGGCGAATATGAAGTTTAAAGCTAAATTCAGATATACGTTGGTCTATAGGAATTTGGCGCTTGTCATTGTCATTTTTTATGTATAATCAAGATTCATAAGTTTTACATGAGAAATCTTATTTGAAATCTATTTGGTAACATATTTGGTTTTTTTTAAAACGAAAGTTTAAAATCTTAGTCTTGTTAACTGTATAATATCAGCACAAAATTATTCGGTGTCACACTTAAACGCTTAGCTCTATAGAGTTTATAAATCTAGGGTAAACATGTTGGCGATCGTTAATTCGCGACAAAAGCTAAATGGAAATGGGATATTTTTCTTCCATAATTAAGATATGTCATTCTCATTCACATGTACAGCCAACAAGATAGCTGCAATGATGTAGCCTTCCCCAATTTTTTTTTATATCTGATGTTTACTGGAGAGAGCTTAAATTCCATGGGACCTCCGTAATGGTGAAATTTGTTATTTTCATGAGTCTTACTTCGTTACACAAAGAGCCACGTTTTGTCAAAAGTGTTGGCATTTTGTTTCTTTTTTTAATTTCGAGAGAATTGTCTATCTTTTTTAGTTTTCTTATTAATAACGTGTTTTAAAAACAAGACTATGCATTTTGGAAACATACAATGGCAAGAATTTCCATGAACTACTTTGCTTCGCGTTGAAGAAATGGGATTGAATTTATAAAGCTTGTTGCAAAATTCAAGGCAGCAACTGTTGTACTTTTTGACATATTTTTGTTTATAGCCGCTGACAAAATTTGGCCGCTCTCTGACGCTTAGCCGACATTAAAAGCATGAGAGAGAGAAAAAAGAAAGAGAAAGAGAGATATAGAGAGATTGTCAGACTTTACTACACAATATGCATAAAGAAACACCAAGAGAGCCCGGCTTTCAGTACTTCAGTACATTGATTTGACTTCCTTATGAAAAATGATCTTTTAAATCAGGTTGAACTAAATAACTGTATAAAAATCAAAACCAGATAAAACATATCAGCGTATTTACCAGTCGTCTTTTTCAGCAGCCATGACGGTTTTCGTGGGATTTTATGGGATTTACGTTTAGAGTGTTGATAAGTTTCATAACGTTAATGTCAGTTTAAAGAAGCGATCTTGTCTCGTTATATCACTTAAACATCATCTAAGGAAATAGTATACAAAGGACAATTCAAGGGTCAGTAAACATGGCGGACAAATTCGACCTATGTTTTGACATACACGAAAAATTACCTATAGATGGGCTATACTTTATATTTTTGGACTAATTTATGCCATACACAACTACAGTGTTTAAGTTCAGGTAAGAAATGCAAATTTTATTGTCATTCATATACGATTTGAGTCATTACGGAGATCCTATGAAGTTGACACCCTTCCCCATCCCCCCCCCCCCCCAAAAAAAAAAATCGGGAGAGGGCTACATTATTGCAGCAACCTACAAGAGTAACAGAGAGCGCATATGATTGCATATGGTAATCACCTGCATAATATTACGCATAAGAATATGATATTGGTATAAACATGTGTAACAGGTGGTTAGAGGTTAAGTCCCTACCGGGACTCGAAACAAGGGCCTCTGATATACTCTGCAAGCACTCTAAATATTCAGGCTCAACAAATTGATTGACAGTCAAAGACCTGTTAACCTGGTGACATAATCACCCTCATGGTACTAATTTGTCCTCGAACCTACGAATTAATATGTTGTGAAACATGTTCCAAGGGTGTGACCGTGGGATTTGTACGCTAAGCGCCAAATGTTAAATTTGGTGAAAAGTCAAATCCTTATAATGCCCTAACATGAAAAATGTCAATAATATTTACATCCAATTCTTTATGTATTGGATGGTGTTATCGAAGAAAGGGCCGACACCATTATCTCCCCTTTGTCACGCACTTTATTACTAGAGTTATCTCCCCACTGAGTATAGAAATTAAAGCCCAAGCCCAATAATCTTTCTTTCACTTCCTGTTGCTGAGAAGATAGGTTGCTTAAGTTTATTATATTTTTATCTTTGATAAGCACGTGCTGCAAATAAATTTGTCAAAAAATACAATTTACAAATTATTGTCAATCTTTAATTTCGGCTCAATTAATGCCGATGCTTTCATTATGTTTTGATTTATATGGATTTTATTTCGGGTAGTCAAATATTTGGATAACCTTTCCCTTAGCCATTTTGATTTTTTTGTTGAATTTTCTGATTTCCTCGTTTGATCAAGATAATTATCGATTAATCTCTTATAAATATATACACATGTTAGACTAATTTTGAAATCATTTTTTTTTTAATTAACACTTGTTTATTTCTACATATTGCGAATTATCAACTGATTAAAATGCCACCACGGCGGTCCAAACGGATGAGAATTGAGACGACAAGGGCGAGCGAAAGTAGAACGGCAAGGACCAGGGAGCAGCGACCCAATGGTATAATGGATGATGGCCCATCAGAACCGGTGCAAACCAATTCGGAGGTCACGCAACCATCAAGGACAACGACGTGATCTTCTTATGCCATATGCATGGATGATATTCCTCCAGCAGTCCCATCGGTCCACAACATGCTAGGTATGCACGTTAGCAATGCAATTAAACAAAAAATTATAGAAGGGCAGTATATTGATCTGGCCTCTCTATTACCTCCTAGACCTGGTGGCGATGAAAAAAAATTAATTGTAAATAATATGGGGGAAATAATATCCAAGGATGCTAACCCCAAAAAGGTTGATACCATAGAACAGTGGACTGATCTCATGTTTATATTTGCTGGGATTTATCTTAGTGGCCACCCTGCTAAATCCATAGAGCTTTTGAAATACATGCAGTGTGTTAGGATGGGGGCTAATAGGGGAGCAGTTGGGATGGAAAGAATACGATGTTCAGTATAGGTTACGTAAGGCTCATAATCCAGCATCATCATGGGGGGAAGTGGATTCTGAGCTCTGGTTAATGTACATGACCCCAACTTCAACCGTTAATGCTCCTCAAACCCTGCCCAGAGCTACATCCATAGGAAAGTGCTACAACTTCAATTTCAAAGGGTCTTGCGAAAATATTCCTTGCACGTACACTCAAAGTTGTTTACGTTGTAGCGGCCAACATGCTATGATACACTGTACTCTTGCTCAAACTCATATGCATAATTTTCGTGACCCAGATTCCCAACACAACATGCTAACAATCAACCCAGGACACAACAATCGCATTTCAGGGGACCCCAGAACCCCAACAACCTGCGCCCCCGTTTTAGATTTACAAACCCACAAGGTGTGGGGCCTCGGCAAAACCCCTATTAAACTCCCGGCACTTGAGAAGTACTTGTCAGATTATCCAAAAACTCAGACTGCGAAAAAATTATTTTTAGGGTTTTCCCAGGGTTTTCAATTATATTACACGGGGCCAAGAATTCATATTCAATAAAAAAATTTGATATCTGCGTATGAACATCACAACGAGCTTCGAGAAAAAATAATGAAGGAAGTAGAATTAGGACGGGTTGGGGGGCCATTTCGGGATCTACCAATTTCAAACCTCCGCATATCTCCTATCGGAGTGGTGCCAAAGGGGGACAACTCTGGTTGGAGATTAATAACACACCTCTCATTTCCTAAATTCAATAGCGTAAATTTTTTCATAGACCCAGAGGAAAGCTCAGTTAGATATACATCTTTTGACTCGGTTATACAGATGATTGCTTAAATTGGTCAGGGGGCATTTATAGCAAAATGCGATATAAAATCAGCTTTTAGACTTTTGCCAATATGTCCAAGGGATTTTGACCTACTTGGTTTTATGTTTGATGATATGTACTACATTGATAAGTGTTTACCAATGGGGTGTTCTGTGTCATGTAAGGTCTTTGAAGAATTTGCAACATTTTTAAACTGGTTGGCAATAAAAAAAATCTCATGTAGACACAATAGACCACTATTTGGACGATTTTATATTTGCGGGTCACAATGCTTCTGTTTGTAAGGACACCATGTCTGCATTTCATAGTATTTGTCATGATCTAGGGGTACCTTTAGCTGAGGATAAAACTGTAGGTCCTACCACTTGCTTAACATTTTTAGGTTTGGAAATCAACACTATTGAAATGCTGGTTAGAGTACCTTATCCAAAATGTGTTGAACTCCAAAATCTTTTAAAACAATTGTCTCCACTCAAAAAAGTCACACTTAAGCAGTTGCAGTCAGTGCTGGGAAAACTTAATTTCTTTACAAGGGCAATTCGGCCAGGCCGTGCATTTATTCGGCGCCTGTATGACGCCACCATCGGTGTCACGCAACCACATCATTACCTAAGAGTTACTCAATCTATGCGGGGGGATTTTTTTATGTGGTGTAGGTTTTTGGAGGATTTTAAGGGTGTGGTTTATTTCTTAGAAGAAGAATGGTATTCAGATCAAAATCTCAATTTGTTCACCGATAGCTCAGGGTCTGCTCAACTATGATGTGGGTCGTATTTGAATAGGGAGTGGTGTTTCTTTAGTTGGCCCAAAAATTGGAAATATATCGATGGGCATCACGACATGACCCTATTAGATTTTATCCCAGTGGTTTTATCTGTTATCATTTGGGGCAACAAATTAGCCAACAAAAAAATTACATTTCACATAGACAATCAGGCATTGGTTGCAGTTTTGAACAAACTAACCTCTAAATCTGAGCTTGTCATGGTATTAGTTAGAGCATTTGTCTTAAAATGCATGCGACACACCATTTTATTTCGTGCTGAATATATTTCAACTAAATCTAATAATATTGCTGATGCCATTTCTCGTAAACAGTGGACCAGGTTTCGCCAGGCCGCACCAAACGCAAGGAGGAACCCGAACCCATCCCCCAGTCATTTCACAACCTTATTTCAAGTTTGAACTTGATCGGCTGCTAGAAGCTGCAATATCCGATAACACACACAGGGTTCAAAAAGTCGGTTTACTGTCGTATCAAACATTTTGTCATCAGTTCGCACTTGTATATTGGCCTCCAACACTATGTTCGGTGTTTCAGTACTTATTGCATCTATCAACATCTGGCCTTGCTTATTCAACGGTGCGTTCGTATTTGTCTGCAATTTCTTACCACTGCAAGTTACAAGGAATAGGGGACCCAACTTCTCAATTTTTTGTTACAAAGCTTTTGCAGGGCATGAAACGGTTAAATCACAATTCTGATACAAGACTGCCTATAACTAAAGACTTGCTTGAAAAAATAATTTTGGTTTTACCCACTACATGCACTAATTCTTATGAAACAAGTCTTTTCTCGGCAGCATTTTCACTGGCATTTCATGGTTTATTTCGTGTCGGTGAATTGACTGTTCACTGTAAAATTCCGAACAATATTGTACTTGGTATGGAAAATCTAACTCTAGACCCTGATAAACAGCTATTGTTAATTAATCTCAAACATTCCAAGACTGACCAGGTAGGAAAAGGTACCATTTTGCAAATTGGTAAATCTGAGGGAGTTGGGTGTCCATTCAAGCTTGTTGAGAAATATTTAAGTGTTCGCCCGTTGACTGCAGGGCCTCTTTTTTGTCACTTTGATAAGACCCCGCTCACAAGATACCAGTTTACGGCAGTACTCTCAAAAGCAATAGTTCGTCTTAAGTTACCGGAGAACACAAGATACAAATCTCATTCTTTTCGGATTGGAGCTAGCACTGAATTGGCATTGCAAGGTTTTTCTGCGGAAACAATTCAGAAATGTGGAAGATGGAAATCTTCGTGTTACAAGACATACATTCGCATACCAAAATTCTAACTCATAGGCCATGACGGTTTTCGTGGGATTTTATGGGATTTACGTTTAGAGTGTTGATAAGTTTCATAACGTTAATGTCAGTTTAAAGAAGCGATCTTGTCTCGTTATATCACTTAAACATCATCTAAGGAAATAGTATACAAAGGACAATTCAAGGGTCAGTAAACATGGCGGACAAATTCGACCTATGTTTTGACATACACGAAAAATTACCTATAGATGGGCTATACTTTATATTTTTGGACTAATTTATGCCATACACAACTACAGTGTTTAAGTTCAGGTAAGAAATGCAAATTTTATTGTCATTCATATACGATTTGAGTCATTACGGAGATCCTATGAAGTTGACACCCTTCCCCATCCCCCCCCCAAAAAAAAAATCGGGAGAGGGCTACATTATTGCAGCAACCTACAAGAGTAACAGAGAGCGCATATGATTGCATATGGTAATCACCTGCATAATATTACGCATAAGAATATGATATTGGTATAAACATGTGTAACAGGTGGTTAGAGGTTAAGTCCCTACCGGGACTCGAAACAAGGGCCTCTGATATACTCTGCAAGCACTCTAAATATTCAGGCTCAACAAATTGATTGACAGTCAAAGACCTGTTAACCTGGTGACATAATCACCCTCATGGTACTAATTTGTCCTCGAACCTACGAATTAATATGTTGTGAAACATGTTCCAAGGGTGTGACCGTGGGATTTGTACGCTAAGCGCCAAATGTTAAATTTGGTGAAAAGTCAAATCCTTATAATGCCCTAACATGAAAAATGTCAATAATATTTACATCCAATTCTTTATGTATTGGATGGTGTTATCGAAGAAAGGGCCGACACCATTATCTCCCCTTTGTCACGCACTTTATTACTAGAGTTATCTCCCCACTGAGTATAGAAATTAAAGCCCAAGCCCAATAATCTTTCTTTCACTTCCTGTTGCTGAGAAGATAGGTTGCTTAAGTTTATTATATTTTTATCTTTGATAAGCACGTGCTGCAAATAAATTTGTCAAAAAATACAATTTACAAATTATTGTCAATCTTTAATTTCGGCTCAATTAATGCCGATGCTTTCATTATGTTTTGATTTATATGGATTTTATTTCGGGTAGTCAAATATTTGGATAACCTTTCCCTTAGCCATTTTGATTTTTTTGTTGAATTTTCTGATTTCCTCGTTTGATCAAGATAATTATCGATTAATCTCTTATAAATATATACACATGTTAGACTAATTTTGAAATCATTTTTTTTTTAATTAACACTTGTTTATTTCTACATATTGCGAATTATCAACTGATTAAAATGCCACCACGGCGGTCCAAACGGATGAGAATTGAGACGACAAGGGCGAGCGAAAGTAGAACGGCAAGGACCAGGGAGCAGCGACCCAATGGTATAATGGATGATGGCCCATCAGAACCGGTGCAAACCAATTCGGAGGTCACGCAACCATCAAGGACAACGACGTGATCTTCTTATGCCATATGCAT
The DNA here is from genome assembly GCF_963853765.1 of Magallana gigas. NCBI lineage: Eukaryota > Metazoa > Mollusca > Bivalvia > Ostreida > Ostreidae > Magallana > Magallana gigas. The sequence goes on from NC_088860.1 coordinate 42,402,950, forward strand.
GGATGATATTCCTCCAGCAGTCCCATCGGTCCACAACATGCTAGGTATGCACGTTAGCAATGCAATTAAACAAAAAATTATAGAAGGGCAGTATATTGATCTGGCCTCTCTATTACCTCCTAGACCTGGTGGCGATGAAAAAAAATTAATTGTAAATAATATGGGGGAAATAATATCCAAGGATGCTAACCCCAAAAAGGTTGATACCATAGAACAGTGGACTGATCTCATGTTTATATTTGCTGGGATTTATCTTAGTGGCCACCCTGCTAAATCCATAGAGCTTTTGAAATACATGCAGTGTGTTAGGATGGGGGCTAATAGGGGAGCAGTTGGGATGGAAAGAATACGATGTTCAGTATAGGTTACGTAAGGCTCATAATCCAGCATCATCATGGGGGGAAGTGGATTCTGAGCTCTGGTTAATGTACATGACCCCAACTTCAACCGTTAATGCTCCTCAAACCCTGCCCAGAGCTACATCCATAGGAAAGTGCTACAACTTCAATTTCAAAGGGTCTTGCGAAAATATTCCTTGCACGTACACTCAAAGTTGTTTACGTTGTAGCGGCCAACATGCTATGATACACTGTACTCTTGCTCAAACTCATATGCATAATTTTCGTGCCCCCAGATTCCCAACACAACATGCTAACAATCAACCCAGGACACAACAATCGCATTTCAGGGGACCCCAGAACCCCAACAACCTGCGCCCCCGTTTTAGATTTACAAACCCACAAGGTGTGGGGCCTCGGCAAAACCCCTATTAAACTCCCGGCACTTGAGAAGTACTTGTCAGATTATCCAAAAACTCAGACTGCGAAAAAATTATTTTTAGGGTTTTCCCAGGGTTTTCAATTATATTACACGGGGCCAAGAATTCATATTCAATAAAAAAATTTGATATCTGCGTATGAACATCACAACGAGCTTCGAGAAAAAATAATGAAGGAAGTAGAATTAGGACGGGTTGGGGGGCCATTTCGGGATCTACCAATTTCAAACCTCCGCATATCTCCTATCGGAGTGGTGCCAAAGGGGGACAACTCTGGTTGGAGATTAATAACACACCTCTCATTTCCTAAATTCAATAGCGTAAATTTTTTCATAGACCCAGAGGAAAGCTCAGTTAGATATACATCTTTTGACTCGGTTATACAGATGATTGCTTAAATTGGTCAGGGGGCATTTATAGCAAAATGCGATATAAAATCAGCTTTTAGACTTTTGCCAATATGTCCAAGGGATTTTGACCTACTTGGTTTTATGTTTGATGATATGTACTACATTGATAAGTGTTTACCAATGGGGTGTTCTGTGTCATGTAAGGTCTTTGAAGAATTTGCAACATTTTTAAACTGGTTGGCAATAAAAAAAATCTCATGTAGACACAATAGACCACTATTTGGACGATTTTATATTTGCGGGTCACAATGCTTCTGTTTGTAAGGACACCATGTCTGCATTTCATAGTATTTGTCATGATCTAGGGGTACCTTTAGCTGAGGATAAAACTGTAGGTCCTACCACTTGCTTAACATTTTTAGGTTTGGAAATCAACACTATTGAAATGCTGGTTAGAGTACCTTATCCAAAATGTGTTGAACTCCAAAATCTTTTAAAACAATTGTCTCCACTCAAAAAAGTCACACTTAAGCAGTTGCAGTCAGTGCTGGGAAAACTTAATTTCTTTACAAGGGCAATTCGGCCAGGCCGTGCATTTATTCGGCGCCTGTATGACGCCACCATCGGTGTCACGCAACCACATCATTACCTAAGAGTTACTCAATCTATGCGGGGGGATTTTTTTATGTGGTGTAGGTTTTTGGAGGATTTTAAGGGTGTGGTTTATTTCTTAGAAGAAGAATGGTATTCAGATCAAAATCTCAATTTGTTCACCGATAGCTCAGGGTCTGCTCAACTATGATGTGGGTCGTATTTGAATAGGGAGTGGTGTTTCTTTAGTTGGCCCAAAAATTGGAAATATATCGATGGGCATCACGACATGACCCTATTAGATTTTATCCCAGTGGTTTTATCTGTTATCATTTGGGGCAACAAATTAGCCAACAAAAAAATTACATTTCACATAGACAATCAGGCATTGGTTGCAGTTTTGAACAAACTAACCTCTAAATCTGAGCTTGTCATGGTATTAGTTAGAGCATTTGTCTTAAAATGCATGCGACACACCATTTTATTTCGTGCTGAATATATTTCAACTAAATCTAATAATATTGCTGATGCCATTTCTCGTAAACAGTGGACCAGGTTTCGCCAGGCCGCACCAAACGCAAGGAGGAACCCGAACCCATCCCCCAGTCATTTCACAACCTTATTTCAAGTTTGAACTTGATCGGCTGCTAGAAGCTGCAATATCCGATAACACACACAGGGTTCAAAAAGTCGGTTTACTGTCGTATCAAACATTTTGTCATCAGTTCGCACTTGTATATTGGCCTCCAACACTATGTTCGGTGTTTCAGTACTTATTGCATCTATCAACATCTGGCCTTGCTTATTCAACGGTGCGTTCGTATTTGTCTGCAATTTCTTACCACTGCAAGTTACAAGGAATAGGGGACCCAACTTCTCAATTTTTTGTTACAAAGCTTTTGCAGGGCATGAAACGGTTAAATCACAATTCTGATACAAGACTGCCTATAACTAAAGACTTGCTTGAAAAAATAATTTTGGTTTTACCCACTACATGCACTAATTCTTATGAAACAAGTCTTTTCTCGGCAGCATTTTCACTGGCATTTCATGGTTTATTTCGTGTCGGTGAATTGACTGTTCACTGTAAAATTCCGAACAATATTGTACTTGGTATGGAAAATCTAACTCTAGACCCTGATAAACAGCTATTGTTAATTAATCTCAAACATTCCAAGACTGACCAGGTAGGAAAAGGTACCATTTTGCAAATTGGTAAATCTGAGGGAGTTGGGTGTCCATTCAAGCTTGTTGAGAAATATTTAAGTGTTCGCCCGTTGACTGCAGGGCCTCTTTTTTGTCACTTTGATAAGACCCCGCTCACAAGATACCAGTTTACGGCAGTACTCTCAAAAGCAATAGTTCGTCTTAAGTTACCGGAGAACACAAGATACAAATCTCATTCTTTTCGGATTGGAGCTAGCACTGAATTGGCATTGCAAGGTTTTTCTGCGGAAACAATTCAGAAATGTGGAAGATGGAAATCTTCGTGTTACAAGACATACATTCGCATACCAAAATTCTAACTCATAGGCTTTGCTTATCTATTGTAGACAAACAAAAAGTGTGGTTAGTGGGGTCCTCAATACTGAAGCATGCTCAATTAGAAGCATTTTTAAGACCTGGAGGTCTTCACCTGAACCTGAAAAGGCTAAATATTTCATTATGGTGGCAGGGGTACAGTGGCCTGAAATTGTTTCAAGTAGAGCAGAAGCTTAAAACCCTTGCAAAGGTGGGTCCTGCACCTAATGTCATTTTAATGCACTGTGGGGGAAATGACTTAGGGGAGACTTCTATTAGAAAACTCAGGCTAGTTTGCATGAAGCTTTTTCAATTTATTCAAACCAACTTCCCACATTCTAAGGTCATTTGGTCTTGCATTCTTCCACGCATACAATGGCGTTATTCTCAAAACTCTCGTGCTATGGAATCACAACGTAAGCGCCTTAATTCTTGTGCATCCAGGTTAGCCTTGCGGTATGACCGCGCAATTATCCGCCATCCTGATATAAAGCGTGACTCCTTGTTCTTCTGTGATGGAGTACACTTGTCAAAATTGGCTAATGCTGTTTTCCTAAATACTCTTCAGGGGGGTCTTGAGGCTATTTTAACAAAAGAGCATGCTTGTTATCCGGCTTAGCAAGCTTACCCTAGGGCACGGTTGTAAGTTAAATCCGCTCATACCCCCACCCATATGGTGGCGGAGTTCCCAATCTCTAAAGCTCCATAGCTGCTTTCGAGTTTGGGAACTTATGGCGTGAATGAGCGGGGCTGGTCATTTCAGACTAGTGCATGTATTATTATGTGGACATCGACCCCTGCACCTCCCAAGGGTCAATCGTAAATTCTTGACTTCTGCACCTCCCAGAGTCAAGGTATTAAACCTGTGAACTTTGAATGAACTTTGAACTTTGTTTGAATTTGTTGAATTATGTTAACTACATGAATGATGCTACTTGATGTGTTGAATTTTGAAATTTGGGGCATGCCCTTTGTCATGTATGGCGGCCCATTACCCTTAAACAGCCGTGCCCAATCATCGCCAGATTTGAAATAAAATTAAAGAAATTTATAAATGTTTTACTATTTGTGTTTTGTTGCGCACTTTTCTGAGATAATATTTACATCCAATTCTTTATGTATTGGATGGTGTTATCGAAGAAAGGGCCGACACCATTATCTCCCCTTTGTCACGCACTTTATTACTAGAGTTATCTCCCCATTGAGTATATAAATTAAAGCCCAAGCCCAATAATCTTTCTTTCACTTCCTGTTGCTGAGAAGATAGGTTGGTTAAGTTTATATTATATTTTTATCTTTGATAAGCACGTGCTGCAAATAACCCACCATCCCTCCCTTTTGAAAAGGTATCTGCTGGTTGTTCTCTGTTTTATTTTTCAGAAACCCTGTAAGGACCTGTCATCCGGTACGGCTGTTGTATGCTACACGTGTGCACTTAACACCTGATTGGCGTGAATGAGCGGCGCTGGTCATTTCAGACTAGTGCATGTATTATTATGTGGACATCGACCCCTGCACCTCCCAATGGTCAATCGTAAATTCTTGACTTCTGCACCCCCCAGAGTCAAGGTATTTTATGTTATTATGTTACTTGATGTGTTGAATTTTGAAATTTGGGGCATGCCCTTTGTCATGTATGGCGGCCCATTACCCTTAAACAGCCGTGCCCAATCATCGCCAGATTTGAAATAAAATTAAAGAAATTTATAAATGTTTTACTATTTGTGTTGTGTTGCGCACTTTTCTGAGATAACAAACCGTTAATTATCTCAAAAATCCATAAAACAAAATACAAATTCAAAGCAGAGCAACACGGACCTCCAAATAGATAGCGGTAGGATCAGGAAAATGCATAATTATGCATACATTTTGCATGTTTACCTTTATAAGAAGAATTCATTTTCTCCGTCTCATTGTTTGTAACAAGTGATTGTTTTTCTTCTAATTCAGCTACACCTTTTACATCAATACGTATTTTGCAAACTGAAAGTTTAATTTTACAAATATTTAAACAGTTTGATACATGTGAGATACGGCATTCAATGCTGAATTGTGTAAATCATTTCTGATCGATATCTAAACTTCCATTTTAATATATCTTCATGTGTACTAAAATATTCTATTTTTAAGATGATGTTATTGCAAATGCAAACTTACTTTCGTTAGAAGAATCCATTTTTTCATTTGTTGTGTCTGTAATAAGTGATTTTCTTTCTTCCAATTTATTTGATGCACTTTCTATATCAGTGCTTCTTTTGCAAATTGGAAATTCTAGCATTACAGAAAGTGTATTTGATATATTATAGAGCATAATCGATATTAATTAACACTATGACGTTTCAATATATACTATAAAAAGACTTACTTCTTCTACAGTAGAGGTATAGCATACAGGATGAAACACAAAAAATGAAAATGATGCTTATCCCTATCCCGACCCAGAGCCAGTCGATTTTTTCATTTCCTGATGTATCAATACGGTGAGTTGTGTTTTGAGAACTGTAAACATTGAAACCATTACAGGGAATGCTCATCATTAATTTTATACAATTATTTACAAGAACAATAATTAATGGTTGAGTTTAGATGGATATTCCGAAAAAGGGGTACAATAATGGTGATGTATTTTACATGTTTTAATGTGTTTATATTTATAAAGCCATTTGCATCTTACATATTTAACTTACCTTTTACAAGAGTGTTCGGCCAGGAAACAACCATTTCCAATAGATATACAAGCTGGGTCTGTAAAATACCAGTAGATACTGCAAAATCTGTTTATTAGGCGAGTAATTAATTCCGCGACTCAACATTTTTGCATCAAATCGCAAGAGTATAAAATCTCGAACGCCAAACTTCATTTAGTTTACATCTGTGTGTAAAATAAACACGAGATTTTAAAATCCGCGATATGTACTTTCCGAGATTTTACGCAGATTTTAATTCCTTGCGAATATTTAGGAATTTACAGTTTACAGATAGTTCAAACGTTGACACTATGCACGAGAAAATTGCTCCATGCTACTTTGTTGGCCTTCGCATAAAGAAATATTCTGTGTCCGAATTGATAACACAGTTGAAGATAAATAGGAAATTAAAAAAGTCATTTGCCATTTTGTCAAGTTCAAGAAACGGACTTCAAAGTGCAAGTGGTTATGCATCCGCACGTTTGAAAAAAAACCCCACTACGATCAGAATCAAATTACCTGGAAAATGAAAAGACATAGAATACAATTTTACTCCGGATATTCAGCTCGACAATTGCGATTTGGATGTTAAAGTCTCAGTGCATCTTCATTTATGGTAGATTAAAATCAATAGTATAACTTTTTCAGAAAATTTCTGCTTCCTTTATCATTTTGGATACCATTTAAACAATTTTAAAAAATATTTTTTTCAGTATTGTTTCAGTCATTAAGAACATTTTATAAAAATAACTGTTTTTGTTAATTACACGTGGGACCATGTAATTATAAAATTGTTAAAAAGGTCTTATTTACAATGCATGAAAGTTCCATACAAGTCGTTATGAATCCACTCGCAGTATTAATGCATTGAAACGATGGAAAACGCTTATTTTAGATTAAATATTGTGTTTATTTGCATGTACTAAGGCGAATTGTTAAGTATGAGGAAACTTGAATGGCAAGAGTGTAGATTTAAAGCAACTACTTTAATGTTTACTTCATTTTCTGCATTTGCTTATCACCATATTAAAAATTTTCTTTTACTGATCAATCTTTTAATTATGTCTAGGTATGGGCGGCGGAAAGGGTAAAAGCAATTTAACCAATTACCAATGCAACACAAAATGCCAAGCAAAGAAGTATCAGGAGAAATCCTACGCTGAAAAAAAAACGTACCCTTGAAATACAAGGAACTTTTAATGATGATTCAATTTTTTTTTCAAAGGAGCCAGCGAGAAAGGTTAAATGACTTGCCAGGGGTGGGGTGGTGGTTGGGAAACTCTGTATCTTGTTTTGTATCTTGACCTCCAAAATTTGGTCAAGCATATAAAGCATCAATTTACCATTCTATATATAAAATTGAAGATAATAATGATTAAAATTTTTGGGGCTCAAATCGTGTCCAATTTTAAGTCACTTTAAGAAATTGATTCTGAAATTATATTTGCAATGGAATTGCTTTTCTTATGAGTTGTCATATACATTGGCTTTTTAATATGTATATTAAATTTTCGAAACAAAAGAATGCTGGTACTAACCCCCCCCCCTCCCCCCCCCCAAAAATAAAAAAATAAATTCGCGCTATTGTCTTCTAGGGGTTAGTCCTGAATGTTACCCAAATTCGGAAGGATAAAAAGAATTAAAACAAAATCAGGGTATACTTAAAGATAGGGCTTGAATGTTTTATTAGTTGTCAGGTTCGATAAGATTTTCATTATGGCTTTCAGACTTTGCTTTAGAAATTTTGATTTTACAGTATATAAAAAGTATTGATTAGTTCTTGAAAAGAGTAAAGTCTGGCTGTTAAATCATTATGAAAGATGCCCGTTTGAAAAAAAATATATTTCTTTTAAGATTGGCTTTGCGTTTATAATGAATAGTGTTTTAAAGTAAATTTCTGCTTGCAAAAACAGATATGGCATATATCATTATGAAAGCCACGTAAGAAAAACATTAATAATTAATGATTATACAGCAAAACTCGTTTATAACGAATTTCAAGGGACCGTAGAAAAAACTTTGTTATAGCCGTAATTCGCTGTACGTTGATAACGAATTCGTAAAAAATATTATAGCGAATTCGTTATAAATTAAATGATTAAGGGTTTTTCCGGGTAACAGTTTTTCAAACTATCGTAAGTTATAAAATTAGTATTACTGTCATTTACAAAAAATGTCAATATAACCATTTCATTTCAATTTTAAAAAAAATTCCGTATACTATTTGAATTTGAGTATTTTATATATGCATCTTAAAATTGCATGTTTCTTCAATGAATTTTGAAATGGAAAAAATTCGTTATAAAAATGATAAAATACGTTAAAATTTTGCCAGCGGGGGTCTTAAAATTACTTTGTTATAGCCGTGTTCGTTATATACATCAATTTTCTATAGGTTTATATAAGAAATTGGCCTGGGCATGAATAATAATTCGTTAAAGCCGTAAATTCGCTATATCCGTGTTCGTTATATTCGAGTTTTGCTGTAATTATAAAATATACGAGGGTTGTCCCAAAATAGCGTAGACAAGTGGCGTTATTCAGTTAATCGAAGACAAAGGAAGATGAAATTCGTGCCACAAAGAATTCAAGAAATTTGCATTCAAATAATGTTTTAAAATCGAATATTGTTTGAGATTAAATTAGTGAAATGAAAGCATGTTAGATCAGAAATTCTACATGTGGCGCAATGTCAAAAACAAAAAGTTAAAATCAACATAATGAATTGAAAATTGGGCGAAAAAGTACTTTTCGAATGAAAAAATTCAAATAAAACATACACCGATATTTGATAATAATTCTATTATTTACTCAGAAAATGTTTTGGCTATAACAAAACTTTTAGATATTTTATAGCGCGTTTTGTGACAAGTTGAAAAGTTAAGTGGTAATAAAATGACGTTTTTAGCGTTTAAGGCGGCGCAGCAGTAACTGATACAATTTTGTAAAGACCATGAAATAAATCCTAAGCGGCTTTGGAAGTAAATGAAATTAACAAAATCGATGAGAAATGCGTTTTGTGAATAAGTAGTTTAACAACATTGAAAATATTTGAACAAGTATGATGACAATAAGTGGAAAAAAGAAACCCCGAACGATATCAATGGACGTCAAAATGTTGAACGACACATTTCGGTAAGACGGACGTTAGACAACAAGTAATACAGGGCAAGTTTGGAGCCGACAGATCGTTTGTACTTAGAAAATATTTAAAAACAAAACAAAGCTAGAAATATATATTGAATGTGCACGCAGAGTACATGTTCAAAGATAATATTTTTTCTAAGACATGTTCGGAAATAAAACGTAAATGTTATCGTGAACGATGTGGATGGTTTAGCAACAACGTAAAACTGGAAATTTTTGACATCGCACATTGCGCCGCCTGACAAAACTTGTTGTTACTAATTATTCATTATCTCGAGAAATGAATAAAGTACAGATTTGAACTTTTCAGCATTGTTTGCTAAAGGGTCATTGAAGAAAACATAGAAGTCTAATGAAATTCCAGTGAACAGATTATAAATTATGTGTCCTGTCTACATTATTTTGGGACAACCCTCGTATGTATTATCAAACATTCTAGATTTAAAAAGTGAAGACGGTATCTCAAAAATGGTGTTCAATTTGATGAGAATTTTAAACACAATATGGACTTAACATACATACATTAAAAAATTTCGTATAATACTAGAAATTATGTTAGCATTTACCAACTTGTGTTTTGATAAACTTAGCAGGAAGTAATATGCAAAAGTTATAACATTGTACACTTACATTCAAAGATGTTTATGCTTTGATGAGAGGCACTGGGACATCCATCTGTGAAGTTGTTACAGCTGTATGCATCAACATGAAAACTTTTTCTTTTTAGATATAAACAAACACCTGAAAGTCATTAAAATTATACCTAAGCCCTATGACCCTCATTAATACAAAATGATCTCATGGCATTTATGATCAGTTTTGCTTCAAAATTAATAAAACTACAAAGAAGGTATACTAATAACCGTATATCTAATTTGTCAAACTGTAAACGTCCTTTTTATACCTTCCTGAATCCATATAAAAGGTGCTGTGTGACAGAACTCTAACAGCTCCGTGAGCTTTTCGTTTGGTAAACACGTGTAGCCATTAGTCTTGTTACAGTTGAGAACTGACGATCTCTTGTTCCACTCTAATTCATTTCTGGGACAAAATGGTGTCGTGTACACAGGAGACTTATAACCATCAACCTTTTTCTGAAAAATTAAAACGTTATTTATACGGAATTTTTTTTTTTATCATGAGTAATAAACAATACATGTATATTCTTACGAATAATTTTGTCTCGGGTATGTGGTTATGGTCTATGCAGTTTCTGCCAAAAAATTGTTTTTGAAATAAAGTGCATCGAAATTACGTCACTATATCTAGAAACTCCATTAAAATATTTTGGTGTGAGTTGTTTAGAATTGAACAAGAAAATACTGAACCAAATGTTAACTTTATCAAATATTCGCCAAAAGGTATGTAATTATGCTTTTATTTCTAGGCCAGGGTTTCGTGTATCGTTGTTTTCGATATAATTAGTAAACTTTTGACTAAAACAACACTACGCTTATATTTTGAAGTTCATATTTAACACGTATCAATAGTTTAACATAAGCTTAACCTTGAAAGAGCTGTTAGAATCCTGTGTTACGTGTTCTTGTGATGCAACATGCCGTTTTCCGTGCAAACTATGTAAAAGTTGGGAATGTTTTTAGAGAACTGTGGAAATAACATAAATAATATAATTCTAGCAGCAGTTTATATAAAACTAATATTTTTTCTTAACTTGATATGTTAACGTTTTTGTGGAAAAACCGGAATAGTGTTGTTTTATCTCATTTTATATAAAAGAATATAATTATGTAAGCTATTTATAATCATCACGTGACAATGCACCGATGTTGGAGTAGTGTACTACCTGAGTTTTATTGCAGTGACATCTATTTAATGGGGTAAATAATAAGTCATTGGTCCGATTTATAACATCAATTTCATTTACGATTTTGTGTATTAGAGTAAAAAAATAAACGCTAAATTGCCCATATGCTTCCTTACACTACCCATGTATCTTATTAAAGACCCCGACCACACTTAATTCAACAAAGTAAATATGTAACTTTCTTTTTTAAAGTCAATGCTGGCAATTTACGATTTGCTATTATAATAGACTGTAGAATGCGCAATATTGTAGCAACGCGATACGGAGAACGTTCTAAAATGATCAAGGGTTTTTAGGAATAAGTTTTCCTGGATTTCAAGCTTATTTTGCCTTTCACTGGATATTCCATACCAGTCTAATGGTTGTCATATATTGTTCTTTCAAATCGTATCGTCCACTGTAACATGTTCGGGTGAATAAAATACCCGAATGTAGCAATGCATGAATCTCGACCTTTTATATGGGATGTGTAGCGATGAGCGTTACCATGGTAATAATAGAAAACGACAACTTATATATCGGTAGTCGGAGATAAAAGGTAAATAATGCATATTTATAAGCTATGTTAGTTTAAACATACTACATTGTAATCACAGCAACTAATACTCCAGCAACAATTAATGACACTCACTTAAAGAGTCCCTGGGGTTCAATGATAGTAATTTCAGGCAACGAGATATTCACAATAATTTTTTGCGTTTTATGTATATGTATTTCTCGTCTCTGTTTATCATCTAAAATCTAAACTTTTTTTTAAAAAGTCAAAATCAATATCACAGATGCTGTTAAATTTATCAAAAGATGTTCACTTTATACTTGCTGTCCTCCAGCCAAAAAAGGAGAAAACTGCAGCATTGCATTTTTATTTTTTTTTCATGGATTACTGTGGAATCATTTAAAATCGAGGGATTTTTGCTTATTCGCGGGGATGTCATTTCGTGGATTTGTTGGTTTTTAGTATCAGTAAGATAAAACATTCTTTTTAAAAAACTTTTCCTCGAGGATGTAAATTCTACATGGCTACCCTTAAATACCACGAACATTGAGCCACCACGAATTTTAATGATTTCACAAGTTTGGTGCCTACATCTGACCTCGTCAGGTGTGGACATCCACTGACGTATACAAGCTGACGCATAACGAACTATGAATCTATCCGTTTAATACAGTTTGACATGTTATTGCCATGCATTTTTTGAAAAAAATATTGCTGTATTTCCATAAGTCTAAAATTGATAGGTCTGATTAATAGATATAATTATCAAATAACATTTAAGAATATTTTTGTGACATTTAATTTTATAGACGCTTTTAAATAAATATATCAAACATTTCATTGGCCTGCCTTATTCTTTTCAGTTCATGTGACAAAATGAATTAAATAAATTGAAATGCCTAAATTCACTTTAAATGTAACCCAATCATTATATGTATCGCGGAAGCAGGATGTTTTTGTGTAAAAAAGTTTACGATAATTTATTAACGGTGAAATATTTTCGTTTCTTAAATTTTCATTGCAATACGGGATATTTATCATGATAGTTTAAATCTGGTAAAAAGCTGAAAGTAATATTCATTAACGACAAATTTAAACCAAGTCATCTGTAATACTATATCAGATGATCTGAAAATCAAGACGCGTCCATACATGTTTATGCAAAAAAAGATACATCAGTAGGTATGTGTGACGTCATAAATCCAAAAAATTAAGAAGGATAAGCAAGGAACAATTTTTTGGAGTGATGAGTTTTCACGGCTATTTCTCAGGAATGCAAAGACAAAAAAAAAATTACTACACGTTTTCTAACATTTATTTATACGAAGCTTTATATTTATGAAGAAAAAATCTTAGTGTTTAGAATAGTTACATATGACCTTTAATGATTTATGTACTGCTTTAAACAATATTTTTCATTTAGTTTGTAGGACCATTAGGTATTATATACTATTATATTTTAAATTTAATGTTTCGCCATTTGTTTTTTATCAAAGAATGCCTGTCGACACGTTCATAATCCAAAATTTCTGATAATATCATGTTTGTGCAGTACGTAGCAGTTGCAGCCATAGTTGAAACTGTAGAATATGCTAATTACATGTACATTGATATGCATAAAATATAATAAACACATTATATATTCCTTTAGTTATATTTTTTTTTTACTGTAACATTCGCAAGGACTCAGTTTTATCAAAATTGTGTTTCAATTATACACCTTAAAAATCCCAAGACTGACATTCCCTTTTTCCCTTTGTGTACGATCCTCTTTTGAAAAATAAAATTCTAATGGTGTTTTGTTTATGAGTATGACCTAAGTTATTCTTAACAACGACAACGGATTCATATTATCTCAGTATGTCAAAGAAGGGATATAGGATCTACAGGAATTATTTTGATTCTAAATGTAAACCATTATGATAGAATCTTATCAATTCCACTATGTAAAGTGAGTTGAAATGTATAAATTGATTAGTTAATAAAATCAATGAATTAATTTTTATCCTATTTTGGGCTTGTCAAGATTTTTAGTTTTTGGTTGAGTCGCCCCCACCCCCCGGTAATTACGTCGTAATATGTCATTTAACATGCAGGCACTCGTGTGTGAAATATAAACAATTGGCATGAAATCAAGGCCCTGCAAAAGCGGGTTTCAATGCACGATGTTTTTAAATCACCATTTACTTCGGTTTTGTATTCAAAATACTTAACGGACCATGTGCATGTATATGTTTTGGCTAGGATATTTTAAGATGAACTCAGGGACAAAGAGTTACAAACAGAACCATTCTCCTGTCTTATAGACCCACGATCATTATCTTGATATTTCATCCATAGAATTTGGTTTCCAAAACCAATGTTAGTTTATCTTTGGACTCATGTTGATGTTACGTAAGGTATTTTTATATCAATTTAATATATAGGCGCAGACCACTCACTTCAAGCATAACACAATCACATATTCAACGTTTAAAGATTGTCAATAATACTGTCAATAGACTAGAATATTGATTTATTTGAATGTGAATGAAGAGATAGTTTGGCAATGGGAGAAAATAAGGTAACTTTTTGTACATGCAAATGTTGAGATAAATTCCAATGCCTGCAATTTCAATATGTGCATCTTAGGTGCAATGCTATTATCCTCCACAATATTGAAATTGAAAGTAGCATAGTGAATAGAAACATAAACCACTTGAATGGTTCAACTTTAGTCAATTCAATTCTTAAACCGATTAACCATTTCATAATTCTTGAACACATAAAGTAGTGCAGGAAATATTTTTCATCGAACAATAAAGTTATAAAGGGTATGTCCAGTTGTATAACCGAAATATAGAGGTAAATTATTTACTTACGCATTTGTTTTTAACGATATTGGAGGAAAAGAAATATCCAAAAATCATGAAACACACTATTGTGTAACGGCCCATTTCGCCTCGTGAAGAAGTTTGCTCTAAAATGTTTAATGGGTCTCAACCTAAAAATAAAAACATCTCATTATTTAAAAATATCTTTCTGGTGTTTCCTGTAGAATGCATATGTTGGGGCACCGAAAGGTGTTTTATAAGAATATGTGTTACGAGGTAAAACATTTTTCTGATACCTGTTCTAAATTCAATAAAAAATACATTCATTTGCATTTATGATAGAAATCCACAAACCAAATTAAATATTTTAATCTATTTATAAACTATAAATAAACTATCTAAGCTGTTCACAATCCACAGAGACCCCTGCACCTAGCGTAGATACCTTCATGCCTCTGAATCAATACAATACATGTTTCAAAATCAATTCACAGAACCCTCTTGCCAAGGGCATTATTGGCTTTTAATAGGCTTTGGCTTAATTGTATGCTCAGGAATAGATTAATGATTAGAATACTCATTTCTTTTTTAATGTAGAAGTGACTGGCAACTTAAAAATCCTTTTGTTCACTTTTGTCGGAATTATAATTATAAAAACAAAAGTATATATTCTGCTTAATTGATGTAGGATATATCAAATTAACACTACCAGTCAACATCAGCTATCAGCTGGTGTGAAAATGGTGTACCTTTACTCACCTAGTGTATTTATCCTTGCAGTCAAGTTACTTATTCAGAACAATTGGAGGTTTATTCAGAATTCATTAAAAAAAACTTAGTTGCATGTTACTGTGGTTTCATCAATATTCGTTTATACACCGATTTCCGTGGATTTAGTTAATCCGCGAAATTAAATGTTAATTGAAGTGAAATTTCTATTAAAGGTCATATGAAACGATATCCTGATCATATTGAGTTATATACGGGAATGAGTTCATAAGTGCCTATTTAATAAGACTGACATTGTTTTTTGGATATTTTATGCAAAATGTGAGCGCCACAGTCGATCAAAATTACTTAATCGGGAAAAGGAACATTGACTTACGCGGCTTACCTCCCTTGCTTATGACGTCAGTAAGACCCAATCGCCTTATAAAGCTATTTTGTGAATACAAATATCCATGTCATTTTGCAGCATTTTAAAAGAAAAAAAATACTATTTTATATAAAACTTGTATAATTATACAATAATCAACCACGTCAGTATTTTCTCTCTCAAGAAATGAAATCGTGTGCGTTTTTATTTACATCTAATCGCGTGTACATAATGATATTCAGTTTCGAGACTGCAGGGAGAATGAATGATTTTCTTCATAGATCCACATGCAAGTATTATATTATTTTAATATAAGCATATTTATATGTTTTATTTTGATCTTTTTAATGAAATTGACATATTCAAAAAGTCTGATCGTTTTTTCCCATTTGCACGTTCATGCAATTCATTAAGATTTTTTTTCTAAACAACTTGTAGGCTCATTGTGCCTCATTCGCTTCACGATTATATTGTTTGTTTCACTTTCAAATTCACAAATATGTTACCATTCAATTATTTTTAGTCTAAGAGAAATTTCTTCAAATGTTTTGTTTTTGAAACGTGTACTTGAATGTGCGGTGTTTTGATTTTAAAACGTGTATGTGCGGTGTTTACTCACAGATCCCTTTTATCTCACTTTCTTCCGCAATGTTTTCTTTCGTTTTTTTTTATCATTATTGATGCTTGTTCTTAATAAAATCTGTTGATTATCTTCACATTCGTTCACAACTATTTTTATCAAACAACCGATTTATTTTACCGATACATTTCTAAATCCTTAAATGCCATATTTCCGCGATCTAATTTAATAAAACGTTAATACACGTGTACACAAAGTATTTTCTAAAGATATTGCTACATGTATATATCAATAAGTCAGAAATTTATATTATTTCGAAATAAAATTTAAGAATAATTTTGCAGCATTTTATAGCAGCTCTTAAATACAAACTATGTACACAATGCCTCAAACATTTTCATTGGCCTGCCTTATATACTTTTTTATGTGACAAAATAAATCAAATCAATTTAAATGCTTTAATTCCCTTTAAATGTAGCTCAATCATTATACGTACCGAAGAAGAAAATGATGTTTCTATTTCAAAAGGATAAGGATAATTCATTAATCAGCTGTAAATGTTGGAGCATTTCTTTCGTTAAATTTCCACTCCAGTTCGGGATCTTCATCATGATTTTACTTTTGTGAGAAGCTGATATTAGATTTATTCATTAACGACCAATTAAAACTAAGTCATCTGTAGGCTACTACGAAATCAAATGATCTCATTTGAAAAGAAAGACACGTTCATATATGCAAAAATTACTAAAATTTAATCGATAAACTACTGTAAAATTACACTAGTTTTAATGCATTGTTTACATCGGTGGGTCTCTGTGACGTCATAAATACACAAAATCAAGAACGATAAGCGGGCAAGAATTTTTTCAGGTGCTCAGTTTTCACGGTTATTTCTCAGTAATGCAAAGGCAAAAAAATCTTACATCATGTATTTTAACATTTTTTTATACCAAGCTTTATATTCATGAAAGAAAATCATAATTTTAAAAATCGTTTCATATGACCTTTAACATTTTGTATTGCTATGGCCATTGGCCGCGAAATAACATGAAAATTTGTAGCCTTGAATATTAATGAAACCACAATATACTGTGTTCATTAGTCTCAGTATGTTTGTATTGATCAGGTAAATAGATAATGTTTCACATTCATATGGTTACCTGTATATTAGTTTGAACACCTTCCAAAATATATCTACTCTTGGAATCGTACATTATAAATATAATTCATTAATTAGACACGTTGAAGCGTAAAAGGCATAGTCAACCATGTTTTTCTTTACTCGCTGCTATCACTACAATCCATATATATGTTGCTAACTTCTTACCTGTTGAAATTATTTCAAAGTATAAAATCCCACCTATCTTGACCTCTATTTTATATCGCCATAGTTAGTCGATTCCGATAAAATTATCAAACTTCATGCACTTAATACAATGAGAAAACATGATATCCAGATGTGCAGTAAAGCATAACAAAATCGAAGGGTTTATTTACCCGTGTGATGGTATTGGGAATAGTAAAACTAAAATGTGCCTTTTGATTGCCTGATGTCATGACGACAGGCATATCTAAGGTTTGAAAGTTGCATTCTCCGAAACAGTGCCGACAATGGGAGCAAGCAATATCATATTTTCACAAAAAAGATTAACCGATGCATGTTTAAGGTGTCAGCATTTACATTCACAATTGATGAAAATGTTATATGGGTGTTATAACAACAGCAAGCGAGAGTTTTCAAGTTAAAGGGATGTTCAATATCCAGTGCACGTGTGTAATCCTTTTTTAAATATAGATCAGCATTCCACCATATCTGAACGGTAGAAAAGTGGGGAGGGGGTCATCGCAACAAGTTGTAACATATTGTCGATTACGTTTTACTATGTAAGTAATAATTGGTTTTGGATTACCATTATACCAAGAGAGTTAAACAAATATATATTCATACAGCTGGAATGTTCACTGGAGGAACTAAATCGCCAAAGCGGGGTGTGACCCGATTTTCGTTCAGTTGGGCGATCTCATTATTCTTGAAAAGGGGACATAATTCGCTGTCTTACTAAATGTACATTACTACATTTAACAGTTACTTATCAAATGTGTTTGTTAATTCGATAGATTTTTTCGAAAACATCCTATTCAAAGTATAATATACATGTATGTAGCTGTTACAATGCTATCTCTGCATCTCTGCCAATGGTGGAGATCATTCAAATGCAAACATCTCAGCCGTTGCGTGAATGGTAAAGCAGGACTTCGCGTCCTAATGTCTCATTCATAGTTTTTGCGCTGATTAGAGGACGAGTCCGTTGGGATCATGCGAATACCCCAGAGCACACCGTGAATTTACATCACAGGCACGTAGCATAGGGGGTTGGGGTGAGGGGGGCTGCTTTCCCCTCCCCACTTTTTTGCAGCAGCCCTCCACTTTTGCAGGAGAATGTATTTAATCAAAGGCCTGAAGGGCCTGAGAGTCGACTCGCATTTGATTGTCAACAATGGAATGGGCGAAGTACAAAGATAAAGAATATTAATATTGCCTTCTTTAGATTAAGGGCATTACAGATATAATGCATGAACATTTGAATATGCAAGAAAAGAAAAAAAATAGTTTTAGTACCAAAAACTCGACACTGCACGTAAATGTACACTATCACACATGTATATAAAGCCTTCAATTTTGTATCACCCAATTGCACCTAAACGTTGTGCCCAAAGTGTTGTATTCCT
This sequence comes from Magallana gigas, assembly GCF_963853765.1. NCBI lineage: Eukaryota > Metazoa > Mollusca > Bivalvia > Ostreida > Ostreidae > Magallana > Magallana gigas. The sequence goes on from NC_088860.1 coordinate 42,421,564, forward strand.
TTCTTGGTAATAGGTTTTGCGCAATTATTTGTTGTTTTATGTGTATATTATGTTTGTAAATAATCATTCACCTGGTCATTTGAGGTAAGCATTCTTCTAGCTTTGAAAAATATGTAAAATTTGATACTAACATAGCGATGCAGCAGGATGTACGAGTACACACGGGTGAAACATCTACATCGAAATACTTTAAAATGTAAAAGGTTGTATAGATATTAGCAATTAAAAGAAAGATATATACATGGGGGACAATCCCAATTACGAGTCATGTTCATCTTTAATATCATTTCATCCTATAAAACGATATTACATATAGGATATTCAATCTGGCATTAATTTCAATACACTGCACGCGTTTTCGAAAATACCTGTCACTGACCCTTTCTTAAAAAAATGAAATATTGTTTGACTATTGTTATATCAACTATCAATATTCAATACTAATCAATCTTTTTTTTTGCAAATCCTCAACAGAACCAGCCATTTCATTCACAGTTGGAAAAAAACTGCCACTTTGTCAACCATATTCAGTTCAATGAGTGGAAATCAAGAAGAGATATGAACATTGTTTAATTCATAAAATGCAAGAAATACAGTATAAACTGTCAGTTATGAAACATTTTATCATTTTCATACAAGCCATTAATAAAAATTGACTTATAAACAGCATGCATATTGTGTAATAATCCATTCAGTGGCGAATGGACAAAGTAGGAAGTTATGCATGCTAAGTCAATAATCAATGGTGCTATAAGAGAAGGTCCATTTATACTATATTCACTATCTCAATCAGAACAATGGAATAATGAAATCTGCTACAATACTCAAAACAACAACTAAATGTAAAAAAAAAATAATACATGGTTATGACTACATTTCATTAGAAATTCTTTCTTGACTAGCTTACGTTGCACAGGTATTCATTGTTTATAAAAAAAAAACCTTGGTTTCTTATCAAAGTCTTAAAATCAAATAAATATTTTTTCACTTAGTCTAAAAAGAAACAGCATATGCATGCATCAACTTGCTTAAAAAGAATAAACATAGCATCTGCTACAAATAATTAGTTCTACAATTACTCAATGTTAAAAACTTATATTACATCTAAGAGTTAACAAATGGAAATGAGTTTTACATAAAGAAATCGTTTATTACCGGTATTAGCTTTTCAGTCATATTGATAGTGTATATAAAATATCACCTGATTTCTCACAAGTTTTTAAAAGTAGAAAAGACATTACAAAACTCTATTCAGTACAATCAAAATAAAAATTCCAAATTAACACATCCGTGCAAAAGCTGGAAGTGAAAATTTTACATACAACACTTTATCGTAAGAGAGATTATTGTGCATGAAAACATATTGCTCAAATTACAAGTTAATAATGTAACTTGACAGGAAAACTACCACTAAAATCCTCCAGCTACAGTTTTCTTCACAATTAAGGAATGCTGTGATCTTGTTTAAGGAAATTCTGTAAGCTGGATATGCTTCCCCGTCGTCAATGATAAGACTGAGGCCATTTTCCTCCATGTTATCAGCCATGATGTTTTCTGTGAGCTTTAGTTGACTTGGAGCTTTTACAGTCTGACAAATAAGACAAGTGAAAAGCTGTCAATGTGACAGCAAACCAGATTTTCTTTTATGTAAACTGTATCCATAATCCACGTCAACCCTTATCCAGTGAAATGGAGTACCCTACATGTATATGCAATATTTTGCCAAAAAATGACTAAGTTCAAAAGTTAGTATTTTTTTCATAAATTATCGGAAATCTAAATCCTAGCAATATGCACACCTCTAATATATGTACAATTGATCTGTAAAAGAACAACTTCCTATCTTGAGAACTGTAGGAGGAGTTATCCGTACAATAAGGGTACCCTATATGCAATATTTTGCCAAAAAATGACTAAGTTCAAAAGTTAGTATTTTTTTCATAAATTATCGGAAATCTAAATCCTAGCAATATGCACACCTCTAATATATGTACAATTGATCTGCAAAAGAACAACTTCCTATCTTGAGAACTGTAGGAGGAGTTATCCGTACAATAAGGGTACCCTATATGCAATATTTTGCCAAAAAATGACTAAGTTCAAAGGCTGGTATTTTTTTCATAAATTATCGGAAATCAAAATCCTAGCAATATGCATACCTCTGATATATGTACAATTGATCTGCAAAAGAACAACTTCCTATCTTGAGAACTGTAGGAGGAGTTATCCGTACAATGAGGGTACCCTTTTGGCAGCCGCCCGCCCGCCCATCCGCCCGCCCGCCATTTTCACCATTTTAATAACCGGATTTTTCCGTTGGAAAACCCGGTTAAAAATATTAGAACAAGTTCTTCCCAAACACATGCATGATATTTTAAATACATATGAAAACATTTTTTAAAGAAAATATTAAAAAGTGATGTAATTATATCTCAACTTCTGTCCTTCCAGTTGTTGAGACAGACTTCTCGTTGTTGTACGTCTGTACAACACCATCAGTGATTTTCAAGTGTTGGCCTTTACCCACATCTTTCTCGGCAAACTCTCTCCAAAGTGACACTTTGCACTTGCCCGTCCCATCCTTAAAGGTTATAGATTTGACTTTTACATCTCTTCCTCCAACTGATACAGTTCTTGCGATTCCTTCCTACAAAACATATACAGCTACTAAGGCATTGTTTAAAAAAGAGGTGTAAAAAAAAATGCTAATTGCTATTGTAAAACGCAATCATTTACATTAAGCATGGATGTTCAATTAACTTACACAGCGGTCGATTCGTTTCTTCTGCCTTGCACTTCCGGCATTTCATAGAATATACAGTGAGGTTGCCTATAACGAATCGTCTCCGTTAACGAATCACTTTCAGATAAACAACTCTATATTTTTCTATTTAAAGGTTCAATACTTAACTTAACATATCCTGTCATGTAGAGTTATTCTTGTTTTAATTATTTATCATGAAATTATTAAATTTTATCTCGTTTTATGTCGTTATTTCTAAACAAAGATGAACAAGCTTTTTGAAGACGCAGACAAAAAGCATGCGTGCAGCTGACTACTTTCACTTTTCGGTTGAGCTCTGAGGTGAACGGCTCATTGTATGTAAGCATATTTGGTACAGATGTTTAATAAAATTATCTGTCTACAAGCACTGAAAGCGCAAACATTTTCTTAATCAGAGAATAATTATATTAGCTATAATGTTGTGGGTAGTCAGGGTTCCAATAACGAATCACCGAGATGCGGGGATCATGGAGGGATTATGTCAAAATTAATTGATACCGCTACGATTATTTGCACATCTGCTTCAATAAAAAAATCCAAGAAACAACTATAAAAGATTTTTAAAACACATCTCATTCCCATTTTCTAGAACTTTTTTCCATTCGATTATGATTTCAACAATATTTTGGTTTCCCAAATTCCCTGTATTAATACGGATATTTATTGATTTAAAAACCCATGCCTTACAAATTTAAGTTATTCGTATTCGATGTCATTTAGCAGTTTATTTCCTAATTAATTTCCTACTATTTTCCTTGAACATGGATCCAGTTTGCAGATTCACTATACTTTTTTATTTTTGTTTTTAAAATATTTCATAAGTACAAACGATCGCTGATTCCATACATGTACAGGTCATGGGAAAATATTTATTTTCCTTGAACACCCATCCAGTTTGCACATTCAGTCATTCACTATACATTTCTAGATTTGTTTTAAAATATTTCATAGTACAAATGATCGCCGATTTTAAACGTCTGTCTTCCCGGTATTTGTTCTTCCATTTCTATCGGTGGAGGTTTCTTCTTTTTTTATTGCTGGATGTCAATACTGGGTCCTGTTTTTGTTTTTTGTTTTTGGTTGCTTAACTATACAATTACTAAACACATTTCTAGGCAATATCGTGTATTTTAATTTGTTTACTTTAAAATCGCCCTTGGATATGCTTCTAGATCTTTTAAAACATTTTAATATAATTAGTTACCGTGTGTATATATTCAAACGTCAACCTTTCTAACGTACGTGCTAAAAAATCTTTTAAAAATTCGGAATGGCTAAATTTTTTTGGAATAAATAAAAAAAAATGCATATATTTAAATGCATTTTCTTCTTTTTTTAAATCTTTTATTTGATGAGTTATTTTCCTCACGATATTCTTCAAGTTTCTATATGTTTATTTAATTTTTTTTAAGTGTCGTTGCGCTGCATTAAAAATTTATGATGTAGTACATATATGTTATAAAAACCCAATCTGATACAATCAATATCGACACATAATTTCAATGCAAATAACTTAAACCCGTTGCGACACAAACTTCATCATTCTGTGAGTTCTATGAACTGAATAACGTCACTTGTCTATGCAATTTTGGGCAAACCCTCGTACATGCCGTATTTCGTTTTTTTCTTGATCCATTTACATGCCATTGTATATTTCTTTGTAATTTCATGAAAAAATGTTTATATACACGTATCTCATAAAATTAACAATATTGATGACTTACAATGACTAAAAACTAAATGATTTTTAATAAATTGGTGGATCAAAGTTTACAAATCATGCAGTCATTTTTTTTACCATTGAATTCATTGTTATTTTTTCATGAATTTTCGGTTTCAATAGAATGAACTATTAACTCAAAATGAAAAAAAAAATTAGCATTTCCATTTTTCTTATTCATGCTTTAAAGCATATTAAAACTTAAAAAAAAAATTCGACACTGTCCCTAACAAAAAATAATCAGCTGTATATCACGTGATTCGGTAATGGAGAAAATGATCCGCTAAAGGAGAAAACATCGTTCATCAAAATACAGCGATAATTTTTGTTTAATCGTTGGTTGTTGGGAAAGAAATATATGATGTTATGAGTCAAGTATGGTACAATAAAACAATGTTGTATTATGAATTTAACTCGGGCTTGGTTACGTACTATCAACGCGAATTTACTTAGTGTTTCGTTAAAGGCGACCTCACTGTAGAATATTTATTTTTGTTTTGTTTGCTAGGATTTTTTGAAACCTTAACTTCGTCTTTCACCAATAATTTTTCTAAGAATTATTTGATACTGGCAAATACTCGTTACCGGTAAAACGACTGTACATTGAATTAAAACACAGGGTAAACGATTATATAGCTTTGCAGTCTAGCAAATTCTTAACATAAATATCAAAGAAAACAAACCGTTATTAAACTGTCCAAAGTAAAATAAGGTGCAAAACAGATTATTATTAGATGCAATGACTTACTGTTGCACAGTTCTGACGATCTCCACTGCACTGCTCAGCTTGAAAACTTCTCCTCGTGATTCTGTTTACTCAACAGCTGCAGCTTCCCGCGAAAAGGGTGGCAGGGGATAGTTTCGAAGGAAAGACCCGGTCAAAATTTGGAAATAAAGGGAGAACCTAGGGTTTGGCTGGTTATTTGAGGGGTAAAAATTGCTAGAATATTTATTGCATTCATTTTGTGGATAAAGGAGCTCGTGTCAATTTCATTGATATATGACACTTTAATACTGGTAGCACTTTTCATCAGATATGGAATGAAAATGCGAAACTGTGGCCAAAATTTTCACTTCCGGTTTTGTGCTTGAAAAGTAGGGTGGGTTCAGAACACGGAATGTCACTCGAAAAGAAGGTGATTGACCCCCCCCCCCCATCAATTGGTGATTATTTGCATGGGTATACATTAAGCTACCAATCCTATGGTAGTTTATGGCAGTTGCTCGGGACTGGAGCGTGGTTCTGGACCCGTGGAAATGTGAAAAAAGGGCAATTTTTCAGAAAATTTTGAGACCGTCCCTGGCTATTCTTTATAGTGCTATATGTAAGTTGTACTTGTTTTATTCTGAAATGTTTCAAAACCAATTTTAGCAAATTTAAAAATCCACTGAAAAATTAAATATCATATATGAGCACTATCTGCCTCACATTTCCTCGACCAAAAAAAACTATCCCCTGCCACCTCAGGTGAAAATCATGAAAGTTAACTTGATCGTAATATTATTCTGCAGGTGTTTCAATATTATCAACATAAGCAAACGTTTTTAAAAAAACTGACTCAATTTCTTTTTGTTTACGAGAAAAAAAGATATAATATACACCTTTTAATCATCCAAAGCAGCGCATGTCTTTTATACGGGAGTTTTAAGTTTGATACAATTTCGTATTTTGAGATAACCCCCTTCATGTACCCCTTCGCAAATATTCATCTGCATGTAATATTTACAATATTCTATTCACACTTTTAGGTGAACTTCAAGGTTATTGTGTAATAGATATGCAGGATAAAAGTTTCCAACACAATATTATCATCAACTTATTCAAATTATGAAAATAAGGCTATTGCAAGTGCCTTATTTATCAAGATTTATTTGCAGCCAGTGAAGGAACACACATACGAGTTTGTGCTTCGGTGAATCCGCAATGAATCAGCGTTGACAACAAGGATCAGCTCGCTTCGCGAGCCGACTCAAAAAAGCAAATAAGGAATATATATATATATATATATATATATATATATATATATATATATATATATATATATATATATATATATATACATGTTCTAGATCGAAGAAAAGACTGACATTTCATCTTAAATTTGCATGTTCCGTTTATGAATTTATGATCAGCAGCGAACATCAAAATTCGTTTCTGATGAGAAAGACTAATTGATACATGCATGCTTACATTGAATAATTTTGTTTAGTCAGGCAAGCTTTTTGGAAAGCTATTAAGGGGAATGTGCGGCCATTTTGTACATTTGAGGATAAGAATGAAAACATTTCTTACACTGGTTTGTTTCTGCCTAATACTGGCCAAAAATGTTGCCAAAAGATATAAAAGTAATAAATATGAAGTCATACATGCCATTTTGTTTCAAAAGTATGCATAAAGATATAAAAGTAATAAATATGAAGTCATACATGCCATTTTGTTTTAAAAGTATGCATACAAGAACAGGACAATGCCTTTTTAATCACTCAGAGCAGCTGTCGAACCGCTAAGATACATACTTATTTTGAAGATTTAAAAATCAGAAAATATATGAAAGGGGTTTATTGGTGTCCTCTCTACAACAATTTGTTGAGAAAAAGTTTGAATTTTGCTTATTTTAGTTGTAATTTTGCCTCACTATAGGGTACCCTATTTTTATCAGTTGGCATGGGATCTATTTTTCGAACATGAAAAGTCCAGTCAATATTTAGAACTGTGTCTATGTGTCTATGGAGACACATTGACGTTATATTTTCATACAAACAAATAATAAATGTCAATTCAAAACAACCCATTTTGAATTTGACATACATCTCTATACCTGTCCTATGTTTGTTTTATGGGGATTTTTTTTTAGTTCTTTAAGTATAAAATAAAGTTTATTCTTTTTAGAAGTGGGATAAGGGTCCATAAAGTGATTGTTTAAAAAAAACCAACATTATATTTCAATGAAAATATATCTGCAATGTACTGCCATACACATACAAGTATATCTTGTGATTTTTTAACCCCATTTTAAGAATAGGCTACATTACTTTGAGACAAAGTTACAACTTAAATAAGCAAGCTTACATTTTTTTCACAACAAATGGTTGTAGAGAGGACACCAATGCACCCTCTTATTTTTTCAGATTTTTAAATCTTCAAAATAAGACTGTAGCTGCGCAGTTCGACAACTGTTCTGAGTATTTAAAAAGGCAATGTTCTGTTCTTGTATGCATATTTAAAAAAAAAATGTATGACTTCGTGACAAACCAGTTCAAGAAATGTTTACATTCTTATCCTCAAATGTACAAGATGGCCGCCCATCACCTTAAAGCTGAACAACGCTCATGGATTGGCATGTCATTCTACCATTGACTTCGATTCAGCATGCGGGTATTTATTTAAACTCTTTGTATCTATTAAACCGTATTGTGGAGTACGACGTGAAATGTAACTGTTCGATTCTAAATTTTAGTGTGTTGTTGAACATGTGTTTCTGTTTGTTTTTAAATCAATTGGAATCTACGTTCATGTACATTTTCTTTCTACTGATCTTTGATTTGCCATAATTTAAAGATAAATATTATAGGTTAAAAAGTTTATTAACCTACATTTATATTATTCACACATTAACAAACTGTTTGTTTTCACACTTTACTGACATATCCTGGAGTTGTTTATAATGATATACAAAATAGGTTTGTATACAATATGTATACTGATTCTCCTTACAAATATGTATACACAAAAAATTACAAATCATCTTAATATAAAAGAATACTCAGCATGTTAACATGTTATGATATATTTTTTCACTTTACCTGTGAACTCAGCAACAAGGAGATAGTTTTTGCTGTCCACACATAAACCCCATGGATCATTTAAGTCACATTTTTTTAATGTAGCGGAGAAAGTATCCGTCCTGGTCCAGGATCTGGAAACGGTTGTTACCGTCTGCTGTCAGGATTTGACCCTGGCTGTCTGTTGTGATGCCACGTTGATTAAATGATTCATTGGAAGTAAATGGAGGACCAGTTAGGTAAACCGGAGTTGTCCGGCCTGATTGACCACCACTACTGCACGGTCTTTACGTCAGACACACATATATCTAGATTCCTATTCTCATCAATGTATTTTTCTCCACCAAAGAATAGAGTGGTTGTCCTTTGTCCTTGTACTGGATGTTGTGTTTCCTTGTTGAGCCGGAGAAACGCAGAACTTTTGTTTGTTTCCTATTATCATTGTCAGTGACAACCAGGAAGTCACCTGAGGAGGAACTACATATACCGCGAGGTTACCACTCCGATTTCCATCCTTTTAGTCTGATCAATGTATGTATCTGTGTATTCTTTACTATGATTAAGAGTCTATCTTCGTAATCAGAATAAATTAGATCACCACATCTTGTCACTGCTATATGCTCTTGCAAGTTGTTTGATTTGGTTTGAATTGACTTCAGTAGTTCTTTCTGGAGATTGCATAGTCTCAAAATCCTATCTTAACCAAACTTCCATACCTCTTCATCATTTATACATGTAACGCTACATATGGAATGCTTGTATTTTTGTGTCTATAGATGTGATACACCCATCAGTTCCGGGGTGAGAGGTCTCAGTTACATAGAGCGACATGATGTAGTTTTGGTCCTTTGTTGTACATGATAAAGCTGAGAGAGAACAAAACTGCTCAATTAAAATTATCTCTGTAGATTAAAGGCAATCTTAAATTTGGTAAGGAAGTTATGATTTAGGTGGCGATTTTCTGAACTTCGCATTCATCGATTTGTACTCATAGACAAGGCGGTTATCTTTGGGGTTCAATAACTCCATTACTGTAGCGATATACATAATGGATGTTATATCACCTTCCTGTTTATTTAGGACGTCCACATTGTTGGATTCTATTTCATCAAAAACCTATTTCAAGTTTCTGATTATTTATACTTACAAATTAAGGCATATTGCAAATAGATATCAAAATGCCTGCACCACAGTACTTGCTTACAGCTTTGGTATTTCAACACATGTGAGATAATGTCCGTAAGATATAATTGAATTTTAACTGATAAGTTTTTATTATGAAATTAATCAAAAATCTACTTTCATTTTCGATAAAGAAGACCGAAAGAGCAAAAATGAGAGTAAGGTTGCGGATCTAGTTCATGGATAGTCCCGATAAAAATATATACTTGTAATGAAATAATATTGAATGATTATGTATAGAGTTAAAATATACTCACTATGAGCCTATTTAAAGAATATGTTAAAGTCTAGATTTGATAAATGTTGAATAATTTAAATAAGTCAAATCGTTTCTCTAGTGGGTGATTTAAGGTTTGATACGCATTCGCTTGAGAAGCACGACCTCTAGTGAGAGAATGGGATAGAACTTTACAGAACAGGGTAACCAAGAACGCAGATTGACTAATTAACGAAAACTGCAGGACGAGTTCACCATACATCGTGGACAGATGCCTTGGATTTTACTTCGATAAAACAAATAAAATGGAACTTTCCAGAACAGGATGCCTACAAAAGGAGGGATTAATTGATATCATGGCGAAAAGTGTAGTAGTTAACCTTCGGCCTTGACCAGCCACTTTGAATCTGACAATTTTGGATTGAAATATGCATGCAAATGGATAATAATGCATAACCTGGCGTGTTTTAGTACATTTTCATACCACGACAGATTGGTTGTACACTTAAACATTAATGAAAAGATAATTGTATTCTACGTATACATACCGTCAATCTAATTAAAATTAAACCTTTCATCTTGCTCTCTGGTATGTATGGTTACCGCTCGTGACAAGCGGTAACCAGGTAACTATAAATAACAGAGAGCGAGATGAAAGGTTTAATCTTTATTATAATGATATACTGTCAATCGTAACTTCTCGGAAAATTGTAATTGCTATACTATGGATAAATGATGTTTGCATAAAACGGGAAAGTTTAATGGGGATGCCCCCTCCAGATTGTTTTTTCTTTTATCTGAAATTCTTATTTGCGACAGTAATAGAAATAATATTGATAATTGACCTTAAGAAGCAAATTTAGAGAGAGATACACTAAGTACCTATTTATTGTTTTGAAATAAATACATGTAGAAGAAAAAAAGAGTTGTTTTTTTTCAAGTCAGCTGCATTGCCGGATTAAGGCCTTGTACATGTACATGTGTTTATTATCCATTTCAGTTTAGATTTGTCATCCCTGCCCGCTCCTTTAAATATCAAACAACGCAGTTTGTTTTTTATTTCAAATTTTACGGGATAAAGATAAGGAAAAAAATGGACAAAGTGTAAACAAAAATGAAAAGGAAATTTGAGTAAACATATTAAGTATGATACTATAATAAAGTGTAAAGTGTTAATTCTCGCGCTTGCGCGGGGTGTCACCTAGTGGTATCTATTTCCTTGTGGCGGACTTCTCCTTGTTGAGATCTGTTGTTAATTTCTCGGAGTTTTTCATCATATGAGCGCTTTTTGCATGGAAATGTTTGATGCAGTCTCTTTAAAATGAGGATAAATGTATTTCAATAATTCTTGCAAATCTTTCTGTAACATTTCTTTCTTCCTTTCTTTTGTAAATTTGTGAGATATCAACTCGTTTATGACCTAAATGCTCCACAATAATACACTGTGTCCAAATAGGAATATTACACTGTTTACATTAGAGCTTGCATTGGTTTGGTGGGATGTTTCTTGCATTTGGGAAAATTCAGAATTGTACTGACTTAAGGTCAAGATCTAGTAAATGAAAGGTGCCTACAGGTTTATGAAACTCAAGATATGAATTCGTTTAATGATGCTTCATAACATAAAGCATAATTGTAAATAATAGCATTTATGTAAATTGTGATATGTTATCTTTATGCCAGTACCAAAAATAATAGTCTAGTCATAATATAATTGTAATTCCAAATTTTTAGTATTTTTGAGTATTTAGCTGATCTTCCTTTTTGTCTACGTTAGCCAATCAGAGTGCGGCATTTAGTCGTGCGATATTTTGACTACGTCATTTTAACTGTCAGCTGTCAACAAGTTAGTAAATAGCGCAGTCAACCCACCCTCCTTCCCCTTCATCACCTTTGTAGTTGGGGATTTATTTTGCAATGTATTACACATGTATGTTGCTGTTAATGTGTGAAATGCTGTTTTTGTTGTATGTATATTAGGTACATGTTGATATTGTATACATCTTTGTTTAATATGGGGGAGGTCATTAGCTCACTTTTTATAACTTACATTCAATGTCTGGTAATTGATATTATGACTGTTTGAAGACATCCCCTTATTGCCTAATTTTTCTTATTAGCAAAAATAAATGGTAGTATATACACACAACTATGTTTTATATTTTTATATTAATCCTAGCCAGAACAACTATATTCCATAAATATTTTTGTTTCATTGCGTGTACCGCGGCTTACATTTTGGGTAAACACAATTAAAAACTATGTTTTAAATAACTATTTCTATGAAATATGAAGGATAAAGTAACTTAGGACTTGTAAAAAGTAATGTTATATATATATATATATATATATATATATATATATATATATATATATATATATATATATATATATATATATATATATATATCACTGTTGTTTTTATCTCGGCCCTGGTATCAGCCCGAGCGGTTGGTATTGGCACAAGCTCGAAGGACGCGGGCCGATACCATCTGAGGGCTGATACAAGGGACGAGATCAAAACAACAGTGTGATGTTGTTTATATCATTATATCTAAAAAAGTTCGGCACGCTGTTTCAGCGTCTTGAAGACAAACGACGAACTAAGCCGCGTTCCGTCTCCATGTCCAGAGCGGTGAAAACCAGGCAGCAAGGCATCGATAAGTACACGTGTTAATTTGTCTCTACTAACTCTATTAACCGGACACAATAATGACTTCTGTTAAATGTATTTCTTTGAACTGTCTTGGACTTAATGATTATAAAATAGAGTAATTTTATACAATTGGGTTGATGATATTAATTGTGATGTCATATTTTTACGAGAGACACATTTTATATATTAAGGCTGGAAAGGTACATCTTTTCAAAGTAGTTTTTCTACTTCTTCACGCAGTAAAGGTGTCTCAATTCTAATAAGTAGCAATTTTCATTTTACATTACTAAACCAGCATAAATCTGCAGATAACAGTTGAGAACGATCAGGTTGATTTTTTTATAAAAAGGTTTCAAAATGGATTTCAAAGTATTTTATTAATAATGAAAACGTAATTCTTGTAGGAGAGGTTAACTGTTCTCTGTTGAGGGATAAAGATAAAAGTTTAATAAATAGTTTTGAAAATTTCCAAATCATTCCGATTTTTTCGATCTTTGGGCAAAAACTAAACCAGAAAGAAATGGTTTCACTTGGTGTGATGGTAGCGACACCGCAAGAAACAGAATAGACTATGTTTTTCTTACGCATCTTTTTAGCTATAAACCGAAAAATATTTACTTACGTAGGCCGTCATCCGTCTCAAACTTAAGAATGAGCCTGAATTTTTAAATGCGAAATTTCCTCTAATAGCAGGGGGAGGGATATTGGAAGCTAAATACGTATGTCCTTTTTGATATACAGTATTGTGAAATTGTGAACGATTTTTTATTGAATTTAATAGATGATATTAAGCTAGAGATCAATCCAAAAACTAAGTTGGAATTGAACAAACTTAAAGTAAAAAATTTAAGCATCATTTATTGCAAAGAAAAAAGCAAAAATATGAAACGAAAAATACAACTTATTGAGAGCGAATTAGAGCAAATAGAACATCAACATCATTAAAATATTAATATGGTACGGAACAAAAGAATTAGAGAATGAATTAGACGCATTATATGAAATTACATCAAAAGGGCAAGGGCCAAATGGATTGACAAGGGAGAAAAAAATTCATCCTACTTCTAAAAGCTTGTAAATAAGCATCAATCAAAACATGTTAATGATGTAATAAAAATAGTTAGCAATGCAGGATCGACCTTTGTAGAGACTAAAGATATTTGAAATGAGCTATCTAAGTTCTATGAAAATCTTTATTCCTCAAAAGATATGCCGGTAAATGAATTTGATATGATAATACATCCGCTGTGTTGTCAGAAAATGATACAAAATACTGTGAACATTTCCCAACATTACAAGAATGCGCAGAAGCTGTAAATGGAATGAAAAATAATAAGTCATCTGGAATAGATGGTTTACCTGTTGAATTTTATAAGATGTTTTGGAAAATTATCAGGAATTTTCTATAAGAAGCTATATCCCAAATTTATATCGAAGAAGAATTAACTTCTACACAAAAGTGTTCAATACTTTCTCTTAAACATAAAAAAGGGGAATTAGATAAGATAGAAAATTACAGACCAGAAAGTCTCAATACTTGTGACTATAAAAAAATTGCATTTATATTTTCCAGAAGATTACAAAAGTTAATTGATTGGTTAATAAGTAGAAATCAATCAGGTTATATAAAAGGAAGATATATTGGCAACAATGCTAGGCTTACTTTGGATATTTTCGAGTATTGCGAAAATACAAATAAAGAAGATTTCTCTTATTGGCTGACTTCCAAAACGCGTTCGATTTACTTAAAGGGAACTTTAAATAAAATCATGAGAAAAATTCAATTTTAGGAATAACTTTATTAAATGGATAAACATTTTGTATACCAATCCAAATTTCTGTATCAAAAATAATGGTTGTATTACAAGGTAAAAGGTACAGAGGAATACGACAAGGATGTCCCGGATCAGCAACATTACTTTTATTTGTAATGGAAATGAAAAATAAATAGCTCAAATTCAGTTCAAATTCAGTTCAAGGCTTTAGATTAGAAAATATGGAAAAAGAAATAAAATGTATACAACATGCTGATGAGAACACCTTTCCTTTAAGGGACATAGCCTCTTTAGAAAAAGCAATCCAAATTATAGAAAATTTTGGAAATGCTTCAGGCACAAAATTAAATATATCAAAAACTGAATGTGAAATATAAGTAGAACTTAGAAACATTCTTATGGAGGATACAACCATAACAAATAACAAATATCAAAATAAACATAAATACAGTAAAATTTCTAGGTATTCTTATAGGGCATAATAAAATAGAGTGTAATGAAAAAAAAACTGGCTATGTAAGCTGAGAGAGTTCCAAAAAATACTGGACTGGCGAACAAGAAAGCTAACTCTTTTCGGAAATGCCAGATAATCAATTCTTTAATAGTTTTTAAGCTTTTTTTTATGTCGTAACAATACTAAAAAACCCTGTAAACACAATTATTTTTTCGTTTCTATGGGGGAAAAAGAAAGAATAAAGCGTAAAACTCTAATTTGACATATATATCAGATGGAGGGATTGGTATCACCGATTTTGAAACTAATGTCGAAGCTTTAAAAGCATCATGGGTTTCAAAACTTATTCATTCTAACAATGATATAAGTCAACTCTTAAACGCTTGTATAGAAAGATATAATTTAGATACCTCTTATCTTTTAAACACTAATATTACAAACGCACAAGACCTAAATATCAAATACCTCCCACATTTTTATAAAGAAGTAATATGCGCTTTTAATGAGTGTTAAACATTGATGGCGAAATTATCCAGTTTAGATTATATGGTTCAATAGAAATATAATGTATACAGGAAAAACATTATTTTTTATATATAATACGTAATATCTTCCAAGAAAAAGTGAAAAAGATATTTGATAAAAATTTATCAGAATTTGATTACAAATTAATACACAATATTTTATCTTGTAATAAATGTGTAAGTAAATGGAAAGAAACTTTAAACAACAATCGTCTGAACTGTAATGTAGAAGAAGACATTAAACGTCTAATTTTTTATTGTTGTATATCTAACCCCATTTGGCAGAAAGTATCTAATAGCTTAAAGATGAATATTCCATGGATAGTTATTGTTATTGGTTTTCAAGCATATTGCAACAAAAACACTTCAATATTTAATAATGTTCTATCTTTTGTGCCTTATAAAATATAAAATATAAAAAGAAATGCAGAGTTTTGAACGATATTGTAACATATAACGGTTTATTTGTTTTTGGAAAAGTGCGCTGACAGTTTTATATGACAGTTAAATCAGAAAAAGGCATTATGTTTAATTTTGATATTCTTAATAGATTGAATGAAAAATTGTAATCATATTTCATATTATGTTTGTCTAAAGGTGACCTGTCCTTTAGATTATTAATTTAATTTAAGAAGTATTTTATTCAAGTATATAGATACATTGAAATGGATTGAACAGCAGGCATAATGCCTATTTATGTTCTCTCCTGAAAAGTGAGATTTTAGATTATTAAACTGGTAGGGGGACTCTCTGGACACTTATACTGAATACGTATATTACATATATGTCATATACGTATGAATTTGTTTTGCTTCTTACAAAATAGGCACAATGTGATTATTTAAACGTGTCACATGATGGCAGTCTATATTTGTATAGTTTACAAATAACACTTATTGATGGTGCATGTGCTCAACATGAAAGCTGAACATCATTCTTAATTCTTAATATTTCTATCTTCAAATCATTGATATATATAAAAACAAGGCTATAACAAAACAAAACACGTATAGGTTGGTAACTGGCTGTATATGTGAGGTTTTTAAGGCCATAGAAGGCTCGTCTTTTTCTGGCAATCTTATTATTAGGAACATCAACCAGTTTTTGGACAATGACAATGTGCATCTCAATCCTTTGGGTAACAAAAAATTCTTGAGTGACATTCAGGGGGGCCTTGAATATTTCCGAAAAGGACTTGGGACAGTATTTCCAGACGAACGCCAATAAAAGTTACTTCACATACAAACAATGCAACTTAATACTAAAATAGGTTATCCCTAAACATTAAAATCATAAATTTAATAAATGGGTTTTTGGTCGTGGGTCAGTTGAATTGGGCTCCCCTTGTGGGGTGACCTTAAACCTTCAGTTGAAGGTCATGTGGCATGTGCGCCCGTCCATTCAACTGATGTGACAAGTTTGTGAAATAATTAACAAATATATTGTTCGCGGTTAACCCGGAACAATCAAATGCTATTGATTTATGCTGCTGCTCATTTTGTGCTTGTTGCTGCTGCTGCTACCATATTGCATTTTAACTATAAACATTCAAATGTTCAAACTACAATTGCTGCTGATATTGAACTTATATTATAAACATTCAAATGTTCAAACTATAGCTGTTTGCGGTCAACCCGAAATAGCAAAAAATATTTGTGCTGCTCATGTTGATTGTACTTGCTGCTTTGTTGTTGGGTCTGCCCTGCTTGGCGACCCATGCTGCTTTTATTGCCACGACCAAAAACGCCAAACAATAAAAATCTAATTACACCATTACTTGTGTTTTGTAATTTCTTCTATATAGATAATAGCATCTATATGCATGTTATATAGATGCCTTTATCTTATGAGGAAATTGCGCTGTTCTTTTTGTTCGGGCTCGATATTGAATCGGGCTCGGTATACAAATCCTTTTCAAAATCAACCAGGGCTGAAAGGTAGCAAAAAGTTTAGCTCGCTCAATTTTTCAAAAAATTATTACAATCTTTTTAACTTAAGTTTTACCCAACCCACCCTTCCCCAATTGTAAAAAAGATACTGCTTTCGGTTTTTCCAATATATTTTTCAGATTGGTAAATGCTGATATCTTGGTGCTGCATGAAGTATAACTGTCGTGGCAAACAAAATGACTGTGCAGTGATCAAAGTGTGGAACTTGAAGCTTAACATGCGCCTGTCCTCCAACTTTGGTGACAAGTTTGTGTAAATGGCGTCTGCATTTGTCCATTGAACTGATGTAACCAGTTTGTGTAAACAACATGAGAGTCCGTCCATTCGCTGATGCGGCTAGTTTGTTGAAATGGCATGTGCGCCCGTCCATTCAACTGATGTGACAAGTTTGTGAAATAATTAACAAATATATTGTTCGCGGTTAACCCGGAACAATCAAATGCTATTGATTTATGCTGCTGCTCATTTTGTGCTTGTTGCTGCTGCTGCTACCATATTGCATTTTAACTATAAACATTCAAATGTTCAAACTACAATTGCTGCTGATATTGAACTTATATTATAAACATTCAAATGTTCAAACTATAGCTGTTTGCGGTCAACCCGAAATAGCAAAAAATATTTGTGCTGCTCATGTTGATTGTACTTGCTGCTTTGTTGTTGGGTCTGCCCTGCTTGGCGACCCATGCTGCTTTTATTGCCACGACCAAAAACGCCAAACAATAAAAATCTAATTACACCATTACTTGTGTTTTGTAATTTCTTCTATATAGATAATTAATAATGTTCTATCTTTTGTGCCTTATAAAATATAAAATATAAAAAGAAATGCAGAGTTTTGAACGATATTGTAACATATAACGGTTTATTTGTTTTTGGAAAAGTGCGCTGACAGTTTTATATGACAGTTAAATCAGAAAAAGGCATTATGTTTAATTTTGATATTCTTAATAGATTGAATGAAAAATTGTAATCATATTTCATATTATGTTTGTCTAAAGGTGACCTGTCCTTTAGATTATTAATTTAATTTAAGAAGTATTTTATTCAAGTATATAGATACATTGAAATGGATTGAACAGCAGGCATAATGCCTATTTATGTTCTCTCCTGAAAAGTGAGATTTTAGATTATTAAACTGGTAGGGGGACTCTCTGGACACTTATACTGAATACGTATATTACATATATGTCATATACGTATGAATTTGTTTTGCTTCTTACAAAATAGGCACAATGTGATTATTTAAACGTGTCACATGATGGCAGTCTATATTTGTATAGTTTACAAATAACACTTATTGATGGTGCATGTGCTCAACATGAAAGCTGAACATCATTCTTAATTCTTAATATTTCTATCTTCAAATCATTGATATATATAAAAACAAGGCTATAACAAAACAAAACACGTATAGGTTGGTAACTGGCTGTATATGTGAGGTTTTTAAGGCCATAGAAGGCTCGTCTTTTTCTGGCAATCCAAATTTAAGAAGCAAAGTTTTATTTTCAGAATAGTGGTTAAAGAACCTTTCTTATTTGTGATAAAGTAGTGAATTGCATATCAGATCTAACATGCGCGTTAGAAATAATACCAGTAACCGGAAAGAACTAACAGGATAAAACACTAGTTATTGTGGTTGAGGTACGTAAAATCGTTGCTTCTTAAGTCACTCAATGGTATTAGTTACCGTATTTGTCAGCTGACCACTCTAGTCTATTTTCATAAACTCTAGTACGCTATGGTAAGGCTAGGTTATCCAAATGTAGCTGTCAGTTGCCAGTTGTCATTACTGACCATGTACATGTATATATTGTAATGTAACAATCCAACTTCCTTGAAAATGTCCTAGCTTTACCGTTGTATAATTCTCATTTCTGACCTTAGTTGGTGAGCAACATTTATAATAGGTGAAAGAGAAATATACTATATATGTAAGAGCTTATGACCACACCACAGTCAGCCCCATACATCTTTATACAGAGTTCTTCACTTAAAAACAAGATAAATAGAGTCTAAAACTGGCCACATACTCTTAAAACTACATTTGACTTATAAATAAAGTTTTTGGGTTGTTTTTTTTTTCAAGAAAGAGATTATTTACAAATGTACGAAACTATTGAGATATGAATTGTAAATCATATTCATCATGAAATGAAATTCACTATTAGTATTAAATGCATAACATTTTATGGTTATACAGCTAAATTAAATGATATTTATTTTGTTATATTTTTAGGTGAAAGGGAAATCAATCAAGAATTATTCATTTAGATGTTTGGAAGAACTACTTGACTCTGGGAAGTTTGAAACTGAGCTATATGCTGAAGCTGCTAGCTTAGCACTATTTCTAAACTCTATTGGAATCTATATAAAGACCAAGGTAAGTGTCTATTACTTTTAAAGATGCATATGTTTAGTTGTCATTGTTTCTTGACTGTCATGTAATATACTTTTATTTAAAGCTAAGTTAGGCATGTCAACATATTTTGTAAAATGGTTGGAGATTATTAGTCAACGGCTGTTCAACAGAATAACTATTAAAATAAAAATTACTTTATCCCCTGCAAATATGTAATAATTTAAAAAGAATTGTGAAACCTTCTATGTGTCCTCTTTATATCTGCATAAAGGTCAGAGAATAAGGAATCCTAATATATGGTAATTTCGAATTCCTGGGGGGTGGGGATGACCCCAGTGGTCAGATCTAATAAACCCTATATATTGCCAGTAACAGTCAATATATGCTTATGAAAACTCTTTCTTATTATCTTTGTCCGTTTTCAAGTTATCATTTACAATAGAGTCTACAATTCTTCCTACAAGGTTCAATGTTAGACCCCACACCCTTTTGACCCCCCCCCCCCAAAAAAAAGTGGTTGTCTAACCCAAAATGAGAAAAATCAAACCAGGGTGCACAACTGTTCAGCCATCTCTGAGAAACAAGTTCAGAGCGGGAAAGAAGAAAAAGAAGAAGACGAAGAATAATAATACATGTATTAAGAACCGTACAAATTTAAAACAATAAGTCTCCAAATTTCATTCGGGAGACCTAATAATAAAAATTAAATAGAGAAAGGATCATCAAACATTGATAATTTAAAGATAATTGGCAATTTCTGATTTTAAGGGGGTCAGAATGACCCCTTAGGGTCATGAATTACAATGACTTATAATGATCTGATGCGCCATGACCTAAGGGGGAATAATATCTTTGGATTAAGGTGGGGATCTCAATGATTTTTATGATATTTGATAATTTCAGGAAGAGTACTTGGGATCATGACTTACATACCATCTGAAATGCCTTGAACAAAGAAACAATAATATATTATGTACATGATATATGATTCAATTTAAGAACCTAGATACATATCAATCATCTATGTTTTATAATACTTCCTATGTATATATACATGTATTAGTTTGTGTTTTGTTCTAAACTATTCATGTTTATGACTGTAGTATGGCATAGTCTTATTTTAAATTACATTAAAAAATTGTCAAACATATGACTTGGAACCTCCACCCCTAAACAACCCATCAAATATAAACTGCTCCCTCCTTAATTGTCAAATGATCTATTACAATCAAAATATAATTTGGGTGTCTAAAAACTTTCATAAACTGGTAAAAAAATGTTATTCTTAAAAAAAAAAATACATTACACCTTGGATAATTGACAAATGGTCTATTGAGATATATTCAGAGGTCATATTTCTACCTTGGTATCAATAACTAAAATTCATTTACAAGTTAAAATTGATAACAATAAATGATTCAAATTAAAAATGTTTATACTCCACATTCACCCCCCCCCCCCCCCAAATCTAACCTGGTGCTAAAGATTCAGTCTTCTTAATACATTCTTCCATGTGTACAGTAGCAAATTTTAAATTATTTCTTGATTGCTTTTTCTCTCCTGATGCACATTAACATTTTGAAAATTGCTTAATTCAATTTTTAAGATTTATAAACAAAATGTGATATGCATGTGTATTCGCCTATTTGGGGCAATTGTAAAGTCTCCTAAACAAAGCAGTGTCATCATTATATAGGATAGGAATTACCCACATGGATCAAACACTACACATGAATAAGATAAAATACTTTATTATTTCTAGTTCTAGAATGTCAGAATGTCTCCAAGGGGACATAACCTATATACATTTTGACGCGCAATGACACAAAGAACAAGAATAAGTTATATGGTTTAGGGATGAGGATCTCAGAAGTTAACAAAATATACAGTGTATCATCATTTCCTATTTTATAAAGGCGGTTGGGTGGGTAGGTGGGGGTGGGGGGTGGGGTTAAAGACAACACCTGGGGGTCATTAGTGTACTTTACACCATTTGATGCATCATAATCAGGGATAGACATTAACTTTTAAAATTTTGAATGCCCGAATCTTAAACTTGGTTGCCCGAATTCAGTAAGAAGAAAACCACACTGTAAATCAATTTTATTGGTACAAACAAGTAGTATAAACAAGTAGTATTGGTTTTAAATTTTTGGCACACAGTGCATACCATACATCTGTCAGTATCAGATAAACCTAAAATTGAGAACTGCTTACCCGAGCTTGTAAGTTGAGATCGACTATAGGATGAAAGAGATCTTAGGTCGTAGACTCGTATTATTTTGATAAAATCAAATTTATACCACTGCATTTATCTATCTAAGGTGCAAATAACTTTACCGATATTAGGCATACCGCATCAATTTTTTTTTTTTTTTTTACATTTTTGTATAAATATTTGAATTAACAATTCTAAAAGAAAAACAAATTATTTTGATAATAATATGTTACTTTCAACTAGTTGGACCTGAAAACCAAAGGCTTAATTTCATTCATAGCAATTTGTATAGCTTTTTCGTTTTCTCACTTTTTAAGATTTGAAATCTACGAAATTTGTTAAGTCGTACGTGAAAAAGATCATCAGAAAAGTAACTCCCTTGCGCCGAACAATATTTGAACCAATGAAATAAATGTTAATTTTCACATCATGTATTTTCAACCAACACAAAGGAAAGGAAGTGCACAACCCGGAGACTGTAAATTATTTCAACTCTTTATACCGTCTTCCAAGGAAGACGGTAATTAGTTGTATCCCAAACAAAAGACGTAGACATTATCTTGTTATTCGCTCTCCGGAGCGAATAATATTTGACGTTGTTGACGTTATTTTACTCTTCAAAAAACCATATTTCATTAATATTACCAAAGGAGTCAATGTAAACAGTCTGGGCGCACTCCGAAAACGGAGTAAACCAAAGTGATTTCTCAAAAGTAAAAATACTCCGAAAAAGGAGTTCAGCGCATGCGCAGTTAATCAAAATATCACATTTTGACGTGAAAACAGGGCACTCAGGAAAATTGATCGTGCAAAGCGGATTATTCATATGCAGGTCTGAAAATACGTTTAAATGCTTAATAAGACATGATTCAACAGAAGATAAATGGCAAATTATACGTTCGTTGGGCAAATCAAATTTTATTTGCTGTCAAAGTTGGTCAATTCTGTTTACCATGACGAATAAAAGTGAATGAATTAATGTTTTTTCCATGATTTCACTATTATAATTAAAGATAATTTATTTATGTGCTAGGGTGTGAAATACACTATTACTGTGAGTTTTATATTCCGTTTGTAGTCATTACACCGTTCTTTTGATCACGCACTGACTCGCCAAGTCGGCACTTCTTAAAACCTTGTAAACATCGTAACTAGTCGTATTTTTTAAAGAACATCACTATATTAAAGGCTTAAACACTTACATGAGTGCAACATTCAAATTCCAATCTCCATACTTCCAAGTTTTAATTTAAAGTCTGATTTGTTTTATCTTATAAGTCCTGGACTAACTAAAGTACAGTTCAAATGTTCTTACCGATTTAATTGTTTTATACTTTTAAAATTCTCTCATCCCCAAAATACTACGGGAATTCTTCCCTTGGTGGAGCAAAAAAGAATCTCGAAATAAACATCGTCTGTATGTGTATATATATATATATATATATATATATATATATATATATATATATATATATATATATATATATATATATATATATATATATATATATATATATATATACACTACCGTTATTCGCACAGGAGCGAATAATTACAAGCCACGTACTCATACTGATTTCTTCTCATACACTTGTTTTCAATATTCTTTTACTTCTAACCCTTAAAATATTCTAAACCCCATTTTATATATACTCTTCCCCAAAGTAAACCCCTTTCCCGGAAATTCTTCCCTTTGTGGAGCATATAAGAATGTCGAGATAAACATCGTCTGTATATATTTACTACCGTTATTCACACCGAAGCGAATAATTGGCACAACTCTTTTGTAGATATCCTCGTGAAGAAAAAATCTATTAGAAACGATATACTTATCTTTTTACAAAACTGAATTAATTTTAAACAAACAAAAGAAAGATACGCGTATTGAAAGAAGACTAGTTACTGAGACTATTCGGCTGTGTACATCCAGCACACATAACCTCGGACATCGGGTAAGACCTGCACCTGGCCGAACCTGTCAATCAAACTCTGTGTATTCGTTTTTCATTGGATGGTCACGCGTCTCTTCTTTTGTCAATAGCCAATAGAAATTTAATGACTTCAAGGTAGTCGGAATCAGTATTTAAAGATGCACACAATTTTAGTGATAGATTATTGAACATTAATTTGAACAAAAATAAATGTAAACATAGAAAGAAAATATACTGTTAATATCTATGAAATGCGGGAAGTAAATTCTTCTGAATCCCGATTAAAAATATCATTAAAAGTTATTATTTTAATTATTTAAACACGGATAACAGAACACAACAAGTAATTAACACACTGAAATTTTCCTAAAATGTACACATGCAATTAATTATTATGGGAATCTATATGCATTGTACTTAATTCAAATAGATTATGATAGATATATTGTACGCCGTTATGCAGGGCGCCGGTTATGTATACGAATATTGAGACAAAAAAATTATTCATTTTTATTTTTTGTTCTTTCCGAAATCCGAAATAGTAATGACAACTTTCTTTATTGTTTAATCGATTGATTTTTTTTTCTGTGATTTTATGTACGGAATATTTATTTACGCGAATGATACGACATAAAAAAAATAATCGGTTGTGATATAGCATTTTTCTAACTTATGTGACTAATTTTATTTTACACAGCATTCAAAATTATCAATGTAAATAATAACAGGTTTATTTACTGTTAGTATTTTTACATCATATTCTCTGAAACCAATAAAAATGCTAATGTGAGAAGAAAAACATATCCCGCCGAATACTTAAAAATCGATTTCAGTTTGTAATCATACGGATTTTATTTTTGGTATTGAGTATTTTGTTACGGTAACTTTTTTCTTTATTTACGGCACAAATAAGAATCATGGATATTTCTTTTGAGCAATAAATATATTTATAGAAGTAGTAGTTTTGGTTAATTCTGTGACTAAAAAAATTTTGGCTTTAGATATAAGTACCAAATTAATTTGATTAATCAATTCAATACTTATGTACATAAATGTTTCTAATATCAGTATTTCTATTATTTCGTGTTTTCTCAAAATTAATCTTACAAACAGATTCAGGGTAAAAATCCGAGAGGATCCGAATCGATCAGGATAAAAGCGTGTCCAAAGCGTGTGAAAAGCGAGCAAATCGTTTCGTGCGAGAATCGTTTCGTGTAAACCTTTCAGCGTTTTGTGTAAATCGTTTAGCGTTTCGGGCAAAGCGTGAAGCGTTTCGTGTGAACCGTTTAGCGAGCGTGCAGTGAGCGTGTGGTGTATTAGTACGTTTCAGGGTCTGTATTTACTACCGTTATTCGCACCGGAGCGAATAATTATTGGCTTGTACTGTCATTAGTTGCACCAAGACTGGATTTTTTAACCAATCGTACAAAGGTATTACACGTGTTTGTTTGCTTTTGTCATGTTTTTTTTTACATATATGTATCATTCAGAAATGTCTTATGATATTGACGTAACGTCAGAAAATGTCAAAAATTATTCGCTCCGCGGAGCGAATAACAGGATTATGCCAAGACGTACTTCTAATCAGAAATTTTACTTGCCCGATCGGACAAGTATACCCAGAGTTTCACTTGCCCGAATAGAGATTTTACTTGCCCCGGGCAATCGGGCAAACGTTAATGTCGATCCCTGATAATGACATTAGAAGATATTTTGTATTTTCCTGTTTCATGGGGTCAGAACAATCCCATAAGGTCATGACCTACATTGTATTTGATGCATTATAATACATTAAGAAAGAAATACTCCTTCCTTCCTATTATAACTCATATAAAATGATAAGTGTCTACACTTTCTTATATGTAATACACAAATTTAGCCTAATACAAAATTGTTTATACAGGGTCAATATGGGGTCAACTCAATAGTGCAAGTCTGACAAATGATAAAAAAAAATGCAATTAAAATGACAGAAACTTTACAAATGCAATAGGATAGGTAACGATGATAAGCTTATTTAAATATTAAAAGATGATGATACAGTATGCTGTCAAAGGGAGATCACATTTAGAAAGTGGAAGTAAAACTTATGTATGCTGGCATCTCATTACATTGTGCTACTGCTACGACATGGATTATGTTTACCAATATTGGTCAGCATCATAATGATAATCCAATTAAAACACAATAATGAATTCATTTAGCTGATCATCACAAACATCTTAACTAATCCTTTTCTGCATATGGAAAACACATACATGTATGTATACACATGAAACCATCTAATCGAAGAGCTGGGTAAAACTAGTACCCGCTAATGAGACCTGCAGACCTGTGTTGTGTACGTAACTTCAGATAAAGATCAGTTATTTGTAACATGCATGTATTTTTATGACCTATTCTTCAAAACCCCTTGCACAATTTTATTAGATAAATAACAGCTTTAAGGTGGTGCAGGACACCTACATATTGTAATGTATACTTCATATTGGGATAAACAATAAAATATAAATATTAATTAAATATTTACCCCCCAAATAATGTTACCTAACATTGAAGCGCAATGGGTTAGAGCGTTTACATGTCTGTAAGAGCATTGGAATCCAAGGTGTATTTTTGGTAATTTTACAACATATATTGATATAAATGAATTTTCATGGGGAGGGGGGGGGGGTGGGTCTGGACCCCTCACTCCCACACCTTCTCTTAATCTGTGCACACGATGATGTACATGTAGGCACACAGAAGCAAATCTAAAACCGACAACCGCCACCGGGAGGGGGCATAATTTAATTTTTAATTTTGTTTGTAATAATTATATAGACCATTATACTTTCTATGACATAAAATGTTAAGATTATTGATAAACTGAAAATTCACTGCAAACAGTTCAACCCCAAATTGCACATAAAGTACTGCTCATGTGTACAATCATATGGGAAGGGATCTCATCCTTCAGTTATGAAAATTATAATTTTATATGTATTACCGGAGCTTGCATGTGGCCTTCATTTTTAATTAAACTGGTACAAAACAGTGTTATTTAAGGGCAAACACTTGGTGCGGGTATTACTGTCTAATGATAGCATCTAGTTTATTTTACTGTTAATATTTGTCCATCTAAAAATGCCTGAAGAACATTTTCTTAAAATAGCTCAATCACTTATACACAAAGAAAGATTTTCTATATCAGGCCTTTTGACATACTGCCCTTTGATGATTTGAGGAAATGCCCTTTGATGGCCATATCAAATTAACAATTAGACCATCTAAAATTACCACACTTGATTTGATGATACATTTTGTGATGCTTATGCACTATTATAGGCTTGGACTTTATCTGATCCATAGGCCTAAGGTGCAAGATGAGGTGAAGATTGTTGGAGCAGGATTAAGTGTTTGGACCAGGTCTTATATCTAGGTAAATAAATTTGGGCTTATTCAAGTTTGCAGTGTTGATTTACGTGTGTATACGAAGTATATACCTATAGCTACATGAAGCTTGATTTTATATATATGGATGATAGTAAAGGTAAAAGAATTTGGGATTGTTAAAAGTTGTTACAGTACTAATTATAGAACTGGCTTGGATGTCTCAGAATACTTTTCAGCCGTATTGAGTCTAAAATAACAAGTCTGAGATAACAAGGTTGGATTGTATTTAGAATTATTCTTCAGAAAATGAAACTTCGCCATTTTTGCTTATTGGTTATTTAGTCCACAGATGTTTTGTAGACATTTGAATCAAATGCATTTCTTTCTTTTTTTTCCATTCTTTTAATTTCAAAAAGTATATGTCAGACTAAACTAATCGAGATGTCCCTTTAATCCTGAGGTATTCAGCACCTTTAATATGATCCATTGTTTCAAGTGTGAGACTGCTAGCAAGTGTCATACGTTCTCTGTTACAGTATGACTGTTTTACCAAGCACAGCACCTTAAAATAAATGTATGTTAATTAATTATTGGTGTTAAATGAAGATGCTTAGATTATTTGCCTTATTTCCAACAAAATGTATTAACAAAAGAATAACTACATCAATGTTTTATTTTTTTTCATTTCATGGCAATTGTTTTAGACGTCATAATTTTTGTGGCATAGTATGTTTTAATTAGTGAGAATGATAATAGCAGTGCCTCAAGATTTATTTCATAAACGTTAATTGCAGTCATTTCAAAGTCTGTGGAATAAAAGTCAAGTTCTTCACTTTTCTTAAATTTTATTTTTTTCTATATAATTACCATAGACAATTATATAGATTTTAATTCAACATCTTATATATCAAAATACAATACTTAACTACATGTAACAATGAATATAATATTGTAATGACATTAATAACCTTTGACGACCAATCGACTGATTATGGATTCTAATTACTGTGTTATTGTATAAACATTCAAGTAGTTGTTTGCATGAAAATAAAATTGAGTAGAACATGAGGCTTTACATTGATTGAATGTTTAAACATGGAAGTTATGAATGTTTTAACATGGAAGTTATGTCTTGCATATCATCTAGGTACACATAGATGGTTCCTGACTTTTTGTCCATTCCATGATTGCACAGTACAAAAATCCAATATACTTATCAAACATGAACATTATGCAACAATAAGTATAAAATGAAAGATGATCTTTTAATAATCCTCCGTGAAGAACAATATTTTAGACAAAGCGTCAGAAATCCACATTGTACATAAACAATTTTGCTTGCGACGACTGCACTCATTCTATTTCCATTTACTAGAATCAAAAAAGAAAAAGTCAACAACAGGAAGAGACAATGGTAAATTATTGACGTTTATAATGCTTATCGTCTATTGAAGTGATTGTAAACAATCAAAACAAAATTTTATAAAGACCAAAATAATTCGATACAACATTTGTGCTTCTATAAAAAGATTAATTTCCCATAATTATAGGTGCAAACAAATTATGTCAATTTGTGAATAGATAGATTTGTTTAATATACTAGACTTTTACCCGTGCGTGCACGGGTTGACATTGCATATGATATCGGGCATTTACAAAATATATACATCGAAACACCGTATATTGTTGACATTTGCATAACGAAACTTTAAGCCTACAATAATGCTATTAATTTCACTACACTCTGCTGAATTGGAATAATCTAACTGTGTCTCGGGAAATGCCTTCATCACATCAAAATGCCTCCATCGTTGGAACCCACGGGTTTTCTATCTGTTACCTTGCATGCATTGTAGCGGATAGAAAACCCGTGGGTTCTGACGATAAAATGCCTCCCATATACCCGTAATGTAGCAGAAAATTGCTGAATCGCTTCCAAAACGATTTTGGAGAAAATTAAGTCGCATTGAATATAACAGTCAAATTCTTCACTAAAACATTTTGAAGCTGTAAATACCTTTCTTCGAAAAGTTTAAATCTATAATTGCAGAATCGAACATATTTCAACAACGTTTTTTACACATCTTGTTGACATTCAAAACTCTCGGGATCTTTTATAGTAAATGCACTGTCTTAGAGTTATCTCCCGTATTTTCATTGATGAACATAAAAAAAAATTCAATGAAAATTAACACACATTTGTTTTATCGTTTTCAAGTTTATCCATGCAAATATGATATTGCGGAAACATAGAATAAAGAGCCTCTCGTGATTTAACGTGAATGTAATGCGCATGCGCAAGATTTTAAAATAAAAAAAATCAGATGTTTTCCGGAATTTTTGTGGAATTTTCGTTGATTATTAATTAAAGAAGCTTGGTTGAGAAAAAATAAAAACAAATTGGTAATCTTCAAGTACCAATGATGTTTAAAATATATAAAACAAAAGACAGTACTTTTCCTATTTATCGGTATTAAAGCTAAAAAAAAATCGAGTCTATTATTAAGGTCTTCCGTTTCCAATGGAAGACCTTATAGTTTTCGCACTGTTTCTTATTATTAAGGTCTTCTGTTTCCAACGTAAAACCTTATTGTTTTCGTACTGTTTCTTCTTCTTATTTTTTCCCCAAATTTTGTGCACAAGATTTCTCGAAATCTATTCGACCGATTTCGACCATTTTTTCACAGATGTTTGAGGGTGATCTAAACTTGATCCGTTTTTGTTACTTTTTTCGTAGTCACTTCCGGTACCGAATTATCGGCCATTTTGTAAGTTTTTACCACCCATTTTGTGCAGCTATAAACTCGGAAACCATTAGAGATATGAATATGATATTTTCAGGATAGGTAGACTATAGATTGAAGTTGTGCACTATTATTTTGTTTTACGCCAGTTGCGCCATTTTTTGGTGCTCACCGAGGCACGAAAATCGGGAACGAATTTTCATTCAAAATTTCTATACGTTTCGATCTGTATCCTTTTATCAGATGACATTTTGTTTAGACATATATAACAAAAGTGATAGAAAATTAAAAGTTCTTTCAAACTCAATCAAGAAAAAGAGGCTGGCTCCTTTTTTTTGGAGGGGGGGGGGGCAAAAGACTCGTCAAGTCTATTACAAATTACATAAATACGATTAAGATTTCGTAATGCATTATAGAAGCAAAGTTGTTAGCAAAGTTGTTGATTGTAGCAATATCTATCTGTAAAACTCATTGTCATACCCATTTAATACGTAATTAGGGATTTGTATATATTATCTGAAGGTGTGTGTGTATGGGGGGGGGGGGGTAATTCTGAAATTGTATCGATTATTAAGGTCTTCCGTTTTCAACGGAAGACCTTGTACTGATTCTGTTGGTAATTCTTTTTAAGGTCTTCCGTTTCCAGCGGAAGACCTTATTGTTTTCGTACTGTTTCTTATTAAGGTCTTCCGTTTCCAACGGAAGACCTTATTGTTTTTCTTAAGTTTCTTTTTCCCTATTATTAAGGTCTTCCGTTTCCAACGGAAGACCTTATTGTTTTCGTACTGTTTCTTATTATTAAGGTCTTCCGTTTCCAACGGAAGACCTTATTGTTTTCGTACTGTTTCTTATTATTATTAAGGTCTTCCGTTTCCAGCGGAAGACCTTATTGTTTTCGTACTGTTTCTTATTATTATTATTATTTTTTTTTTCCAAATTTTGTGCACGAGATTTCTCGAAATCTATTCGACCGATCTCAACCATTTTTTCAAAGATTGTTGGGCGTGATCTAAACTTTATACATTTTTCTTAATTTTTTAATAGTCACTTCCGGTACCGAATTGTCGGCCATTTTGTAATTTTTGACGACCCATTTTGTGCAGCTATAAACTCGGAAACCATAAGAGATATGAATATGAAATTTTCAGGATAGGTAGACTATAGTTTGAAGTTGTGCAGCATGTAGTTGTTTAATGCCTGTTGCGCCATTTCTTGGAGCTCGCCTGGGCACGAAAATTGGGCACGAATTTTCACTCAAAATTTTCACACGTTTTGATTTATATCTTTTTAGCAGTTGATATTTTGTTTAGACATATATAACAAAAGTGGTAGAGAATCAAAAGTTCTTTCCAACAAAATCAATAAAAAGGGGCTGGCCCCTTTATTAAGGGGCCAAGGCACTCTTAAACTCTATTACAAATAACTTAAAAACGATAAAGTTTTTGTAATGCAATATAGAAGCAAAGTTGTTGATCGTACCAATATCTATTAGAAAAAAATATTGCCACGCCCATTTATTACGTATTTAGGGATTTTTAGGGGCCAAAGTACTTAAACTTTGACGCAATATAACTAGAGAAGTAGACATTTTTTGTTAGACATGATAGAAGAGAAAATGTTTAAATTTATGATTTAAATCGATTCCACTTATCAAAACACGAATTCCTGTCCCCATTAAGATCTAGAGGGCTGGCCCCTAAAATATTCATACATTTGTATCTCAAAAATGATCAACAATTTTAGATGGGTGTAAGAACAAAAATTGTTAGTATTCTTAAGACCTTTTCAAAGAAATCAAGGAAAAGGGGCTGGCCCCCTTTTTTTTGGGGGGGGGGGGGCAAGAAACTCGTAAAGTATATTACAAATTACATAAAAACGATTAAGATTTCGTAATGCATTATAAAAGCAAAGTTGTTAATTGTAGCAATATCTATCTGGAAAACTCATTGCAACACCCATTTATTACGTAATTAGGGATTTGTATACATTATCTGAAAGTGTGTGTGTGTGTGGGGGGGGGGGGGGGTAATTCTAAAATTATATCGATTATTCATGGTATGATTAAAAACAGAAATCGCAAGGAAGACCTACTCGTTACTCGTAACGAGATCGTATCTAGTTATTATTTATTATTATTATTATTTTTTTCCAAATTTTGTGCACGCGATTTCTCGGAATCTATTCGACCGATCTCAACCATTTTTTCACAGATGTTAGGGCGTGATCTAAACTTAATACATTTTTCTTAATTTTTTCGTAGTCACTTCCGGTACCGAATTGTCGGCCATTTTGTAATTTTTGACGACCCATTTTGTGCAGCTATAAACTCGGAAACCATAAGAGATATGAATATGAAATTTTCAGGATAGGTAGACGATAGTTTGAAGTTGTGCACCATGTAGTTGTTTAATGCCTGTTGCGCCATTTCTTGGAGCTCGCCTGGGCACGAAAATTGGGTACGAATTTTCATTCAAAATTTTCACACGTTTTGATTTATATCTGTTTATCAGTTAATATTTTGTTAAGATATATATAACAAAAGAGGTAGAGAATCAAAAGTTCTTACCAACAAAATCAAGAAAAAGGGGCTGGCCCCGTAATTTAGGGGCCAACAAACTCGTAAACTCTATTACAAATAACTTAAATACGATAAAGATTTTGTAATGCATTATAGAAGCAAAGTTGTTGCTTGTACCAATATCTATTAGAAAAATTATTACCACGTCCATTTATTACGTAATTAGGGATTTTTAAGGGCCAAAATACTTAAACTTTGACGCAATATAACTAGAGAAGTAGAAATATTTTGTAAGACATCATAGAAGAGAAAATGTTTCAATTAATGATTTAAATTGATTCCACTTATCAAAACACGAATTTCTGTCCCCATTAAGGATCTAGAGGGCTAACCCCTAAAATATTCAAACATTTGTATCTCAAAAATGATCAACAATTTTAGATAGGTGTAAGAACAAAAATTGTTAGTATTCTTAAGACCTTTTCAAAGAAATCAAGAAAGAGGGGCTGGCCCCTTTAATCAGGGGCCAGGGCACTCTTAAACTCTATTACAAATAACTTAAAAACAACAAAGATTTTGTAATGCTTTATAGAAGCAAAGTTGTTGATCGTACCAATATCTATTAGAAAAAATTATTGCCACGCCCATTTATTACGTAATTAGGGATTTTTAGGGGCCAAAGAACTTAAACTTTGACGCAATATAACTAGAGAAGTAGAAATACTTTGTTAGACATCATAGAAGAGAAAATGTTTGAATAAATGATTTAAATTGATTCCACTTATCAAAACACGAATTTCTGTCCCCATTAAGGATATAGAGGGCTGGCCCCTAAAATATTCAAACATTTGTATCTCAAAAATGATCAACAATTTTAAATACGTGTAAGAACAAAAATTGTTAGTATTCTTAAAACCTTTTCAAAGAAATCAAGAAAAATGGACCGGCCCCTTAAATTAGGGGCCAGGGCACTCTTAAACTTCATTACAAATACCTAAAAAACAATAAAGATTTTGTAATGTATTATAGAAGCAAAGTTGTTGATCTTCCCAATATGTATTAGAAAAAATTATAACCACGCCCATTTATTACGTAATGAGGGATTTTTAGGGGCCAAAATACTTAAACTTTGACGCAATATAACTAGAGAAGTAGAAATATTTTGTAAGACATCATAGAAGAGAAAATGTTTCAATTAATGATTTAAATTGATTCCACTTATCAAAACACGAATTTCTGTCCCCATTAGGATATAGAGGGCTGGCCCCTAAAATATTCAAACATTTGTATCTCAAAAATGATCAACAATTTTAAATACGTGTAAGAACAAAAAATGTTAGTATTCTTAAGACCTTTTCAAAGAAATCAAGAAAAATGGACTGGCCCTTAAATTAGGGGCCAGGGCACTCTTAAAACTCTATTAAAATACCTTAAAAACGATAAAGATTTTGTAATGCATTATAGAAGCAAAGTTGTTGATCGTACCAATATCAGTTTGTAAAACTCATAGCCACACCCATTGATGACGTAATTAGGAATTTTTAGGGGATTAAAAAATTAAATCTTTAATGTGCTGTATTTGAAATGTCTCGCCTGGGCACGAAAATTGAGTACGAATTTTCATTCAAAATTTTCACACGTTTTGATTTATATCTTTTTATCAGTTGATATTTTGTTAAGACATATATAACAAAAGTGGTAGATAATCAAAAGTTCTTTCCAACAAAATCAAGGAAAAGGGGCTAGCCCCTTTATTTAGGGGCCAAAGCACTCTTAAACTCTATAACGAATAACTTAAAAACGATAAAGATTTTGTAATGCATTATAAAAGCAAAGTTGTTGATCGTACCAATATCTATTAGAAAAAATCATTGCCACGCCCATTTATTACGTAAATAGGGATTTTTAGGGGCCAGAGTACTTAAACTTTGACGCAATATAACTAGAAAAGTAGAAATATTTTGTTAGACATCATACAAGAGAAAATGTTTGAATTTATGATCTAAATCGATTCCACTTATCAAAACACGAATTTCTGTCCCCATTAAGGATCTAGAGGGCTGGCCCCTAAAATATTCAAACATTTGTATCTCAAAAATGATCAACAATTTTAGATGTATGTAAGAACAAAAAATGTTAGTATTCTTAAGACCTTTTCAAAGAAATCAAGAAAAAGGGGCTGGCCCCTTAAATTAGGGGCCAAAGCACTCGTAAAGTCTATTACAAATTACATAAAACCGATTAAGATTTTGTAATGCATTATAGATGCAAAGTTGTTGATCGTACCAATATCTATTAGAAAAAATCACTGCCACGCCCATTTATTACGTAAATAGGGATTTTTAGGGGCCAGAGTACTTAAACTTTAACGCAATATAACTAGAAAAGTAGAAATATTTTGTAAGACATCATAGAAGAGAAAATGTTTGAATAAATGATTTAAATCGATTCCACTTATCAAAACACGAATTTCTGTCCCCATTAAGGATCTAGAGGGCTTTCCCCTAAAATATTCATACACTTGTATCTCAAAAATGATCAACAATTTTAGATGGGTGTAGGAACAAAAATTGTTAGTATTCTTAAGACCTTTTCAAAGAAATCAAGAAAAAGGGGCTGGCCCCCCCTTTTTTGGGGGGGGGGGGCAAGAAACTCGTAAAGTCTATTACAAATTACATAAAACCGATTAAGATTTCGTAATGCATTATAAAAGCAAAGTTGTTAATTGTAGCAATATCTATCTGGAAAACTCATTGCAACACCCATTTATTACGTAATTAGGGATTTGTATACATTATCTGAAAGTGTGTGTGTGTGGGGGGGGGGGTGGTAATTCTAAAATTATATCGATTATTCATGGTATGATTAAAAACAAAAATCGCAAGAAAGACCTACTCGTTACTCGTAACGAGATCGTATCTAGTTAAGGTCTTCCGTTTCCAACGGAAGACCTTATTGTTATTCTTCGGTTTCTTTTTCCCTATTATTAAGGTCTTCCGTTTCCAACGGAAGACCTTATTGTTATTGCTTTGTTTCTTTTCCTCTATTATTATTATTATTTTTTTTTTCTCCCACGTTTTCTCAAAAACGCTTCAGCCGATTTTGATAAAACTTTCAGATCTTGTTTATGACAAAATTTGTAAGAAAAGTACGTGGGATTTTTTTGGTCGTCACTTCCGGTCCCGAGATATTAAAGATTTTATGTTTTTGCTTGTTCACGAGTTTTCTCCAAAAGTATTTAAGATAGAACTTTCAAATTTTCAGGGATGGTAGAAAATGTCCAGCCGCAGTATACTACGCATATCCGAACGTCCGCCGTCACTTCCGGTCGTCACCGGAAGGAAACAAAAAAAGTCATTTTTTAACTTTTTTGTTTTGAAAATTTTTTTCTGTTACTATTCGATAGAGGCACATAAATCACTTCAGAATATGAAATCCGTTTTAAAATCGATTCACGCATTCTCGAGATTTTAGGCTACTAAGTCCTACTGTCCTACCTAATTGAAAATATATCACAAATTAATAATTATTATAATAAAATAGTCTACATACAATTGTGTATGGAATACAGATACATATTAGGGGCCTTAATATAACGTGTCTGTATCAATACTAACGTATTGCTTTGAGCAAGGGATTGTGTATTTATAATTTATTTCTGTACCTTCAAATAAATGTATACCCTTGCATGCGTATGACAACTTTGTATGTGTAATATCAGATGTTCCTTCCATTGTAACTTACTATGCTTACTTAACAGTACAATACCTTTATATTTCATCCATTATTTGTTATATTCATGTTGTTTTATTGTTTTAATGCATACCCCCCCCTCCCCGAAGGCCTTTGATTGGTGAATAAACACACACTGCAGAGACTTTAATGAATTCACACGGAAGATTTCGACACTTGCATAATATGTAGACGACAACATGCGCGGATCAAGAGGGGTTGGGAGGGGCAGCCCCCCCCCTAAAAAATGAAAATTTATAAATTTACATATAGTAAAATTATCGCAAATATGCCTCGGACACCCCCCCCCCCCACCAAACCGGCAAACTCAATTATCCTGCGAACACCCCCCCCCCCTCCTTCCTGGAAAAATTTTCTGGATCCGCGCGTGGACATTCACACCTTACCTGATCAAACTGTCTTATAAGTTGCCACCTTGTTAGTTTTCATGCAAGAGGCAAAAAGAAAAAAAAATCTCCTGTATTTTAAAATTCTATAAGGTAGTTAATATGAAAACAATTATTCTTCATCATTTAAGTTTGTTCTTTTAAAAGATTTTAATGTGTAATTTTTTTCGTAACATTTGTCTGATAATTGGATGTACGTGTGCCAAGTTACATATCAAACGATTTATTTTTTTGTTCCAAAGCTGGTTGCGGAGGGGGTGAGGCAGAAACGTCCACATTTGTCATAGGAACTATGATGCACGTCGTCGGCGGTGAATCCGCTTTTAAAGCATGTAAACATATGTACACCCCCTCTTAACTTTACCGATCTATGATATGCAGTGTTTCTAAATTTATTCAATTTGTCGTCTTTTTTTACGAAGGAAATTATTCTTTTAATTTGAAACACAGGCGATGAAATTCATATGCGTCATCCGAAACACTTTTAGTACGCGTTACTAAAAATGATGTGTGACGTCAGCTTGTTTACATAAGATCGAGTCTACGCAGTTTCAGAGTTCTGCAAAACTTTCATAACTGTTTGCTGTTGTAAGAATTACCAAACTTTTAGGACGTGTTCCCAGCTCAAGAAATCACTGTAAGTATGTGTTGCACATCGAAGTCGATGTTTTAATGTTATACCTATGAGCTTTGCGAGCGAGTGTACTGTGACCTACCTTTAAATAATGGCAATAAATTGTTGAAACTGTTGCGTACAGTTTGTGTTTATTTTCAAATTAACTTTTTCATAAATTTAAACAATATTGTTTCGATTGTAACAGGGACATATAAACTTTATGGATTATGCATCTCCGATTGAAAGGAAGCTGGTGCTGATTGTCTAATCAAATGCTGGAAAACTAGTCTAATTAAATTGTTTGCCATGTTAGTTATAGCAGGTCCAGTACAATCTCTTGATTTAGCTATATAGCTTGAATAAGCTATATAGCTTTATATTGCTATTCAGAGTAGCTTTATTTAGCTATATTGTCATACATTTTTCATAAATTCATATTTTTTTCAGCATGTATAAAAAATCGCACTCTAGTGCAGTGATAGTTTTTAACTTTGAACTGTTCTGTAAACAATGCATGTAAAGATTACTCATCAAATTGTGTCTCCTTAGGAGACTTTACACTCTAAGTTCTAAAAGTTTTAGGGCAATTGTGGTGGACAGTTATTAAAACAATGGAAATGGTTTTTTTTGCTTGATATTGTTTAAAAGCTGCAACTTTAAAACTATCTTTAAATAGAATTACTTTACTAATGGTCAATAATGTAAATATGAGTAGATAGTTTATTGCGATTTTTTGTTTATTTCTTATAATTAACATTTTGGTGAATAACTGCATTTTCAAGCTATTCTGAATAGCTAAAAAAAGCTATATAGCTTTTTCAAGCTATATAGCTAAATATAGAGATTGTACTGGACCTGTATAGTTTGTCTCACATTATTGCTTCCATCACTTTTTGATGATTTTTAATAAAAATACACAAACCTGTGAAAGAAATACGGTTGAAAACGATAAAAAGGAAAATATCCAAGATATCTTTATTGACACATTTTGATTTTTCACTCATTACAGTTCTAAAGTAAAACAAATTTCTTACGGATTTTTGTAATGGGAAATGTTTACTTCTTTTTGCCATTCGGAACTCACTCAGAAAACCTCACAGTTTTTCAACGTTATTATCTGGGCTATTTCATAGCTTATGCAATGCAAAATCCCTGGACTTTCTATTTTGGTTTGAGTATTAAAGCCTCAAGCGATAGAGGGGTCATTTCAAAACAGATAAACTGGACATTTTTCATATTAGTGGATGAACTCAGTTTGAGCTAAAAGGTATTTGTGATTATCGAAATATTAAGCAAAAAGTGGTAGAAGCAAAAACTCAAGACACAGTTTAGTTGAGTAATAACAGCATTATGTGCATTTTGGTTTCCAATAACATTGATTTCTGTTGTATATATAGTTCTTAGATATGAAATCAAAGAGGGGGAGGTGGGGATAATTAGTTATTGAAGCTGCTTTTGTCAAAATGGAGTTATGGAGCATAGTGTAAATACTTTTATTATATACCCATCAATTTTCCCTTCTTGATACAAAGTGTGTGATGGGAATGGGTTTCTGATTCCGTATTACAACTCTCTGAAACTGGTGACGTAGTACACATTAAATACTCATTATTGTCTTTATTTTAGCGCATTTCAAAAGAGTTTTTAGTATTAAAATAGCTTTGTTGTATAATTAAACGTCTTATAGATAGTTTTTGTAATAAAAACATTGAAATTGACATATATTTTATCATCGTAACAGTAACTTATCCAAATAGCCGAATCACGTCTCAGCTATGTGTGGATCATCAGATCAAACTCGATGCTTTGTGTCTCGTTTGATCTGATAATATGCACTTGGCAACTCAACGTGATCCAACCCTTTGGATCAAGTTACTGTTATAATAATATTTATGATTTAATTCTGAAATAAAGATTCCTAATTGTTACATGTATACAGTGGCAGCAACTTTATTGTTGACAAAAGACACGCAAGATTCTGATACACGAACGATCACGCACGATACACGAACGATCACGCACGATACACGGACGATCACTAACTTACTGAATTTTTACGATAAACGAACCAAAACGATAAAACACGCAACCGAACGATTCTACACCAATAAACACGCAAAATCAAAATTAATTTTTAAGATTAGAATTAAGGAAACATATTGCTTTAATTTGTATTGTTTTTTGTTTGCGTTTTATTGAAAAGCGGCATGTACTTTAGTCATGCACTCAGTCTGTTTTATATTTTATGAGTAAACAATTTTACACATTCATACACAAATATATAGGTTTCACACACAAATTAATTTTTTTGTCTCCATAACAAATATTAACTTCTGTCATAAGTAAAAGAAAATTAAGTGTAAAAGAAATGAAGATAATACATAAACTATACTAAATGATTTCCAAACAAGTTGACTGTTTATGTAATCCAATTTCCTTGCGTACAATTTAATTATTCGGAATACTGGTAAATTTGTTACCTTGTTTCATAGAATTTCGATTTTTCACGTCCAATATTTTCATAATTTACTAACAGTATATAATTGATTTATTTCTATATATTCTAAATTTTAAAGCATCTAAATAGATCTTATTTCAAATGTTTATACAATGTGTCAGATAGGAATGGGCATTTAAAAGAAAAATGTTGAGAATATTTGTTTAGTTTAAAACGGGGAATGTGTAAGCTTGAGCGCTTTCATTCAACGAGTCGCTCTTGCTAATATGTTTAAAATTATGTGTCAAGACACATGGATGCTTGATAAAGGCTGATTATAAAATTATGCAAAAGTAACTCGACCGAACGAAGGATCGAATGAGCTATGGAAATACTTACTAAATGTATTTAAAGACGAAAGAGAGAATGACTGTTAACAACTGTCAATGTTCTTCTATAAAAAAAAAAAGTTAAGAATTCACATTGTTTTACAAAAATTACTTGTCGTTGTTTTAAGAATAAATCCTGGCATTACGTAAAAAAGTAACAAAACGAAAAAAAACGCAAAATCACGCACGGTAAATAACGCAAACCAATTTTCCTGATACACACACGATCCCACACATTACAGGAACGATCACCAACGTTACACGAACTATTTAACACGATTGGCTTGTCAACAATAATGTTGTTACCACTGTATGCCTGTCTATAACACATCATATAGATTGATGATCATCTCTTCCCAAGTCAAAGCTTTCTGATCTAGATCTGCTCCGGTTCTCACAGTTCTTGAAAATATGCAATCATATCCATCTTATCTTTTTTGTGTCCGACTGATATTTTCATAGCGGTAATAAGGTCGAGAGTCTCCAAACTGTGTCAGTTTTTGCTTCTTACAGGGAAGGTGTATCTGGTTTATATCTTTAATGACCAAATTCCTTACACAAACCATTTTTAGGTGAAGGAGATTCAAGTTTGTTTAAATAAAGAAACACACCCTCATTCAAGGGGAGATAATTAATATTCATTCAAAAATTATGGGCATTTTTAGGTCACCTGGTCTCTCGGATGACCTTTTGCAAATGGTCTTTCTGCATCACCGTGCGTAATGTGTCGTCCGTTAACAATTTAACATTTTTAACTTTTTTAAACTACAAGGTCAATTGTTACCATTTATAGAAGCATCTCTATGGTAACTGGAGTCTAAATTGTAAAATTCATGGCTTTGACCACCCTCAGGGCCTTATGGGGGGAATTATACAAAAAAGCCAAATTTTAAAAAAAATTTCCTCTCTACTCCCACAATGTGGGAAACAAAATAATTGCATTGTTATAATACTTGAAACCTTCTACGAAGTTGTGAAATTCATGGCCCCTGGGTCAGTGGTTCAGACCCTAGGTTGGGGCCAATATGGCCGTATAGTAAAAATGTATTAAATTTTAGAAAATCTTCTTCTCTACTCCCATACATATCATTCTGAGAAAAACTAAAATGCATGGATATGATGTCCACAAAGTCATCTATCTAAATTTTAAAATTATTCACCCCTTGGTTAGGGGGTAAGACCCTAGTGTAAGGTTAATATGGCCACATAGTGAAAATGTATTGATTTAATAAAATTTATAGTTCACTTCAACAGAATGTTCAAAATGAGCTTTTCTGATCACCTGTTGACTGTCGTCTATCTGTCTGTCTCTCCATCTATGTCTGTAAACTTTTAACATTTTTGACTTCTTCTCTAGAACCACTGGATCGAATTGAACCAAACTTGGTACAAAGGATTCTTATGGAAATGGAATTCTAAATTGTTAAAATATAGGGCGTGATCCTTTTTTAAAGGGAAATAAAAATGAAATAGTGAAAAAAGGGTTTGTGTCTTAAAAAATCTTCTCAAGAACCACTGCACCAGAAATGCCATTATTTACAACAAAGTTTAAGTATATAATTGAAGATTCTAAATCGTTAAAATCATAACCCCAAGACCAATATTGGTTCAAATTTTAACATAGAAATATATTAGGAAAAATGGTTAAAAATTTTCTTATTAAGAACTACAATGCAACAATTTATAATATTACTATACAAGCATTTTCAGATAGTGTAGATTCTAAATTGTTAAAATTGTGACCCTGGGACCAATACCGAGACCCCTAGAGGGGTTCAAACTTTAACATAGAAATATAAAGGGAAAGTGTTTTAAAATCATCTTCTCTAGAACTTCAATGCTACAATCTTTGAGATTACTATACAAGCATCCTCAGATAGTGTAAATTCTAAGTAATCAAAATCTGGACCCCTGGACCAATACTGGGGCCCCAAAAGGGGTTGAAATTTACATAGAAATATACAGTACAGGACTGGCAGACCCAACCTAGCACCACAGCAGACCCAACTAAACCTTGGGTTTACTGTCAGGTTTTACTTGGGGTTTAGTTGGAGTCTGCTTTAAATTAAAACTTTGCATTCACTCAGGGTTTACTTTGGGTCTACTCGGGGTTTACTTTGGGTTTATTTGGGATTTGCTTTTGTGGTCCACTTTATGCACTGAAGTGTGAAGCAGACCCGTCTTTTATCTTGCCACTTTACCGTTTGCATATTCCAAATACATATGTAGCATCTGCTTTCAGGAGTCTACTTCTGTTCACTCTGGGTCTACTCTGTGTCAGAGATGGGGTCAATTACATTGGAAAGTAATTAATAAAATTACAATTACTTGCTTAAAACCTTCAATTAAACTACCATTACCATTACAAGGATTTTCAAATATAATTAATTAAATTACAATTACTTTGCAAATGTAATTAGTTAAATTACACATTACATTTGAGAAAAATACATTTATTGAATTTAAGCAGATATTATTGACCTGTACAAATTTTGTCATTAAAATTTACTAATGATTTAGCTACAACACCTACACGTTTACAGTTTCATTTAATGATTATTTATTGTTCAGTATCCATGTCCCTTATTCACACCGATTTCTTTTTATTTCACATATACTGCAGACATACAATGCATAATTATGATGTTTCAAATATAAAAATTCGGAAGTGTTTATTTTATTTTAGAGATTTTGGGAAGAGAGAGAGAGAGAGAGAGAGAGAGAGAGAGAGAGAGAGAGAGAGAGAGAGAGAGAGAGAGAGAGAGAGAGGAGAGAGAGAGAGTAAAATGTCAAGTAAAAATTGGATTCCAAATGTTCCAGTGAGTATTAAAAATATCAAACCTACACCTATTATGTTTAAAAGTCTTTTCTGGGATACAAAAAGTAAACATTTATCTCCCCTAATTTTTTTTTATAATTTGGAAATACAGGCTAGATAAATCTTATGTACATGTAAT
Source organism: Magallana gigas (assembly GCF_963853765.1). Taxonomy (NCBI): domain Eukaryota; kingdom Metazoa; phylum Mollusca; class Bivalvia; order Ostreida; family Ostreidae; genus Magallana; species Magallana gigas. The sequence goes on from NC_088860.1 coordinate 42,464,295, forward strand.
TGTTATCAAAACGCATTTCACACCTATTGGTCATTAAGGGAACCCAAGATTTGGCAACAAAAACTTTAACAACTCTTCTGAAGCCATAGCTCTATATAGGCAAAGTGGCATTTAAAAAGCATGATTTAAAAGTTTATACAATTCAAATAACATTAATTTTATTTGTAAAATAAACAGATTTTTTTTTAATTCAAACTTAATACATGTACTTGGAAAAATTAATTATTCCAATAAGATAAAAAAAATTTAAGGTAAAAGAGATTGAGCATAACATCAAAATTATTTGGTCCCAAAGAAACTCCCAAAGATAATTTATATTAGAAATATTGATATTTGGCATAAATTTAGGAACCTCATGGTATGTTAAAAAGTTTATATAAGAAAAAGTACAAGTATATTAAGTCAAATGCATTTAAGTACTCTTCCTAATTTGATCTTCTATTTGTATTGTTTTATACTTTTGTACTATTGGAAGTATGGGGAACAAAGGATAGTGGACAGCTTTCTTATTTATATACACAATCATCAGAGTGTAATTGAAAAGTAATTTGAATTACAAGCCTTTTTTTAAGTAATTAATTAAATTACCATTACATGTAATTGAAAAATAGATCAATTACACATTAAATTCAATTACTTCAAAATTTGTAATCAATTACACTCAATTATTGTACAAATTACCATTACCCCATCCCTGCTCTGTGTTTACTTTGGGTTTACTCTGGGTCTGCTCGTGTAAACATGGAGTAAACCTTGAGCAGACCCTGAAAGAGGTCTACTATCTGATAGGTGGCTGAGTCTGGTCAGTACTGTATAGGGAAAATGTTTAAAAATCTTATTCTCAAGAACTACAATGCTACAATCTGTTAGTTATTATTGATTCAATTTTTAATGAATTTGAATAGATGATGCAACTTGTGTTCTGATGCACTCCACAAGCATGGATGCTGAATCAGAGCCATGGTTCAAAAACCATTTGGCTAGAAAAGCTTAATTGAACTTTGTGTTGAAGCATCCTCAGATACACTACGCAGCTAAGGTCAATGCGGTTTGCCAATTTACAGTGAGTCCTTGTGGTGTGAAATTGATTGTGGTTTATCATAGATAACTCCAGTAAAACTGTGCATCGTTCAGATGCCTACTCGTGCATCCACGCCGTCGTGGTTTTCTGAATTCAAATTCAAGTGAATACTGTTTGTCTTTAAGGTACCTCACTCTTTCAAGACTTATACTTGTTAAGTCACTATATCATGCAATTTAAATGAATATATTAATAAATTACAAACATATTTCTGAATTATGAAGTTAAATTAAAGTCAACAACAAGATTTTCAAATGTATGAACAAACAATGGAACCCGAAAGTGAAAGTATATATAGCAATGCACATGCACATATAATGCACACTTGATTTAAATAGCTTAACTGGGCCATGTGCACGGGTGTCAACATTTTGTATTGTATATGAAGAACACTTAAATGTGATGTGTACAGGGTGTAGGTAAAATAAGAATAAATATGATAAAAGATTTGCAATTTTTAACAGAAAATCCTATGTTCAGCGACAATCGGAGGTTTTTACAGAAATAATACAGTATAAAATAAACCCATTTGACATTGCAATTTAATGGATTAAAACCAAACAAAAGACAACTTATAAGTGACTTCTTTTATATTACTTAAAATTATATGTTAAGTTTCCAATCATAACATTTATAATTGTCCACCATATTTGTTTTGTGCTACACCCAACAACACATGCACCTGACTCGGTGTAGAAAATTGTACACTAGGCGTACACCAAAATACTACACCACTGCCCTTGATTTACAAAAGTGTACACTGTGTACACCATTTTGAAAAATCAAGTGCATCCATATTTATTGCATTCATTTTAGTTTGACTCACTTTAATTATTTTATTTGTGGACTTAAGGGAAGGAAAATTTTAATCAAGTTGCTTCTTTATAGCTACACAATTTCAGGCAATATTATATTGAGGGGAAATCTTTACAAAGGAAATATGTGAAAATTATCTGCTATAGTGTTGATACTTAATTTATCAAACTGATTCCATAAAATTATGGGACGCCAAAGTTTCAAACTTTGGTATAATAAATAATATGGAAACTTGACATTTTGTCAACAACTCCAATGCTAGAATATTGTGATGCTTACACCTAATTGATCTGTTTATCAACCTAAGGCAAATCAAATGTTGTCCTGTGCCTAATCAACAACTAATGTTTAATGATTATTAAAACAAATTCCTTCAGATAATTATTGATATGATTACATTTTTAATTATATATAAAACATATAATCCAATAATTAACTGAATTGATGTTGATCAGTAATATAAATCAAATTGGTCTTTTTAATTACATGTATGCCTAAAAAGTTTTATTCCAAAAAAACAATAATTTGATCTACACAATCAAATGATCTTGAATATTTATATATTAGCTGCTTAAGATGGAATAACACACCTGGAAAAAGTCATTGAAATTAACAGTGAATTGTTTGATTATGAAAGATATAATGATAATTAAACTAATCATGTCAAATAAGGGAAAACTTTGCAGTTTGGGAATAAAAAATGAATTTCTAATAATTTCAATTCAGTAAGTAACAACAAAAGCCACTGCAGGATTCAAACTCGGGATGTACGCATTACAAGTCTGACACTTTATCCACTCTGCTATGGAGTAAGTTACATGTTGCTGTCGATAAAATCCTTTAAATAAAACAAAATGTCGTTTCAATCAGAAGTCAGCCATTTTGTGATGATGTCTTATTTCACTTTTAAAAAATACACCAGGGACCAATAGAACAGACTGTAAAGAATAAAAAATGCTGCGAAAATTGAAAAAAAATTGTTAGGAAAAAAAATTTATCTGTTTTGATTTTTCCCCACATTATAACAAGTTATCAACTAATAAAATTTTAAAACAAGTAATTAACTAAGAAAATTTAAGTCAACGATTGTCGTGACAGAGTAATTATCAAGTTCTTGAAAACTTGTTGACATCCCTATTAAAAAGATTAAGAACTGAATTGCTACAAGTTGGAATATTATTATGTATGAAAGCATCATAATTCTTTTTGACACAACAACTAATGAAACAACACTGATTGAAATATTTGTATTGACTTTATACAGCTGCTTTGATTAGAGTTCGCTGCTTTGATTAGAGTTCGCTGCTTTGATTAGAGGTACAACTATTGTACTCAAGTGAACAATATGGCCAAAGGGCTTCTTGCTGAAAAGATGATAATAGGGTATAATTAAGAACTTAAGTTTATACACACGTTTAAGATACTATATATCTATTTGAATGAGAATTAAACAATCTTTGAATTTTAGGGCTTTAATATTGAAATAAACTTTTGTTGTTTTTTTTTGTGTTTTGTTTTGTTGTTGGTTTTTTTTTTTTTGGGGGGGGGGGGGACAAGCCCAGCCTTGTGCTTTGATTTCTTTTGAACTTGTATATTAAAAAAAAACTTGTGATTTATTGATGGACATGCATTTGGAATTAGAAGGGATTGAAGTTTGTTCATTTTAAAACGCCATTGTTTTAAATTGAAAAAAAAAAGAAAATGTTCTAATGTATATGTATGAAAGAATTCTCATGGTCTAACTTTACAGTATTTTTTCTTTTATTTTGATTTAATTTGGTAAGAGTACATTGAGAAAAAATAACGCTAAGTCTTTAAATCACTTTTAGCCTGTAAATGGCATTGGGGAACATATGCTGCTTCAGAATAAAGAACCTTGCATTTTATCACAAAGGTTTTTTTTTTGTCATTTTGTAGATGCCAAGACGTAAAACTCTTGAAGGCAGGAAGCAGAGGGAGAAACAAAAAATGAGAATGAGGCAGAAGAGACAGCAGTCTCAGGGCCCAGACACTCCTCCCAATGAGCTGGTTTTAGAGTCCAGTGTTCCTGTTGGACCAGTGGATGGAGCAATCTCAGCTCCCCCGAGTAATTTTCTCGGGCAGGTTCCAATGGGGTTTCCTCAAAGTAAAAAACCCCTGGCCAGAGTGCAGGCCTCTCTTCGCGAGAGAATGCACTCACCTGCCCCGAGGTTGCCATCTCCTCGGGGAAGTCGTCTGTTTGTCCGTGAACAGGACAAGGCACCGTCCCCTGACTCCCCAGCGTGGGTTTGTGCTCCACCGAGGGCACCTGGACCGGACACCGTGCACGTGTCCGATTCAGCAGGTCAGGCGCAGCTGGATACCTCCAGGGAGGAGGAGACCAGCAGTATACTAAAAGATGAGGAAACTTTAACGACAAACAAAACGGATACTGAACGAAAAACAAAACGTATTCTGAACGAACACAAGATGCTAGAAACTATATATGAGAACCAGAACAATGATATTTCAGAGGAAATATATAATAACAAACACAATGAGATAGCAAAGAATATGTATACTGATCAGGACATTGAGATAACAAATAATATGATAGAGAACCAATGCATAAACGTTTCAGAGAATATGTATGATAGCCATGATCAGAGATCAAAGAATCTGTATGAGAATGAAGAGAATATGAATGGGAAACAAGTGAATGCCATATATGTTAATCTGTATCAGAATCAACAGACGAGTACAATGAAGGATATAAATGATAAAACAGAAAACGAGAATTGTCTCAAAAGAAATAAAAATGATGGAAGAGGGATAAAGAGGCAAAGGAATTTTATTTCAATACAAAGGAGTTACTTGGAAGGAAAGCCCAATGACGATGAATTTGCTTGTGGGAAAAAATTGAAAGTGTCCTCTAAATTTCCAAGTAATGAACACTTTCGTTTTGTTTCCAATAAAGTTATTCAAGGTTCATTCCATCAGGGAGACGTAATGTTTGGAGAAAATGCAGGTACTCAGTGTGTTGCAAATTGTCTGGCAAGTATTTCTTATCACAAAATGAAAAACGTAATGTATTGGACATCAGAAGACTTGGACAAAATACTTATAACAGGCAATGAACTGTACACTTTTCTGCAAAGAAGTTCATCAATAAGTAATAGATACTTGTTGGTAGAGGAACTACCACAACTCTTTGAATGTTTCGGTATGACATATGTTTTCAAAGCAGATGAGCCTCTGACCAGTGTGATTTTGCCTAGTAAGGAAGTGAATTATGCAGATTTTCATGCCTTGCCACTGAAGGAAGCATTAGAAATATCTCTTGGAGAGACGGATGGTTGTTTTGTTTGTTATGGAGGAAACTCTTTTGTAATTGGCAAATTTGAACATGGTTTTTTTCTGTTTGATTCCCACTCAAGGTCTATTGATGGAATAGTAAATGAAAATGGGAAAAGGACAAGAATTCTTTTAGCTGATCTGGGGCAGGTCTATATGCATCTTCATTCCTTAGCTTTTTCAATGGGATACTCACAGAACGTGCTTTGTAATTTAACTGGGGTGTATTGCAAAACTACTGATTTGACGAACACACAGAGAGAATTTGAATCGTTTGGTTTGACTGTTGGTGGAGAAAAAAAATCAGAAGGGAACAATGAAGAGTTTCAGAATGATGATTTCATAATTTTATCCCATGAAATCGAACGCTTTACGTTTTTGCCTCTAAATGAAGATGTCAAAAGGAATCTGTGTAAAGACCTGAATGTTCCTTTAATACGCATTGAAAATGTGAATATCGCTCAAGATATAGAAAAAGAATTAACTTCACCCGAAACAGAAAAAAAATTATTGGAGATGGGAATTGCTTCTTTAGAGCAGTATCTTTCAGTGTGTCAAACTCAGATGATTTCCATAGTACCATTCGGAGTGCTCTTTGCGCACACATGATGGCAAATCAAGAGTTATTTAAAACATTTTTACGTAATGGAGAGGAGTCTATTGAGAATCATCTTTCTGCTTCTTCTATGACACAAGAAGGAACATGGGCAACTGAGGTAGAGATTTTGGCAATGGCACACTTCTTAAGAGTTGATATCTTTACGTATTCTGGAGGTAGATGGGTGAAGTTTTCGGGGGACATGGTTACCAAGTGTCTGAACAAGAGACGTGGAGCAATTTATTTACATCATTTACATCAAAACCATTACAATGTCGTGGTGTCTATGCATGTCAACTCGGATAGTAATGAAACAGGACTTGTGCATGGAAAAATAGGAGAACATGTTATACAAAAGAGGAATATTAAAAGATCTTCATCAAGATTGACCTCTTATGAAAAGCAAAAAGACATAAAGAGAGAAAAATATAATCACAACACAGAATTTCGAAGCAAGAAATTAGCTGCAGCAGCCCTCAAGTATAGAGAACACAAGAGTTACCAATCATCTGTGAAGGAAAAATACAGAGAAAAGTATAGGTCTGATAACAAAGTCAGAGAAAGAAGCAAGAAGTTGTATGACAAAGATAGATATGTTAAGAGAGAGATAAGCAAAAAAAAGTACAAGTATAATGATGCCCATAGAGATGACCTTAAAGCAAGGAGCACAGAGAAATACAGGAGAAACACCTCGCATAGAGAAGATGTAAAAATGAGAAGTAAAGAGAAATATAGGACAGATCCTTTACACAAAGAGGAGATGAAGAAGAGAAGTATAACCAAATACCAATCAGATGATAAACACAGAGAAAATGTTAAGAATAGGAGTAAGCAGATCTACAAAAGTGATGAAGCTCACAGAAAGCGTGTGAATTCTGCAAGTACTTGGAGATATAATACCGATGAATCATACAGGAAAAGAAATCTAAGGAAAAGGTCTGTGAAGTATGAAGCAGATGAAGCCTTCAGGTCAAAAGCGAAAGTCTATAGTAAGGAAATGTATGCATCAAGTACTTCTGTCAGACTAAAGAAAAAAGATGCAGTAATACAGCAAAGAAGAGCAAAAAGTCAAAAACTAGAGAACGAAGAGGAAGTAGCAAACTTATTTAAGTGTAAAGTAAAGGAAGGCATTGATTACATATGTTGTTCTTGCAATCGACTCTTATTTCAAAATCAAGTCCAAAGATGCAATCCAAATACTTATGAGAAGAACGCAGAAGCAGCATTAGCAGCCGAGGTCAGCATTCAGGAAAAGTATTTCCATCAGTGTTCAGAGGTTTGCCTTCCAAATTGTACAAAATCATCATTGTGGATTTGCTTTACCTGTCATAGGAAGATTCTTAATGGGAAAATTCCAGCAGAGGCGACAGTGAACAATTTGTTTTTAGAAGATATTCCGAAGGAACTCTCTGATTTGAATTGCCTCGAAAGACACCTAATTGCATTGCAGATACCTTTTATGAAGGTAATGGGGCTTCCTCATGGTGGTCAAAGGAATGTTCATGGACCAGTTGTGTGTGTGCCATCAGACATGAAAAAGGTAACAAGTCTACCACTTAAGGAAGATGAAAATTTGTTGTTGCGTGTTAAATTGAAAAGGAAATTGAATTACAAAGGATATTTTGAATATCAGTTTGTAGACCCAAAGCATGTTTTTGCTGCCTTAGATTATTTGAAACAGAATAACAAATGGTATACAAATGTAACAATAGACAAGAATTGGAAAGAAAATGATTATGATGAAGTTGCAGACATCACTGAGGAAATACAACTAGATGATGAAGAAAACCAAGTAGCTACTGATACTTGTTTACAGCCATTAGATGTTGCACAGGAAGTTTTGGATCATTATTTTGATGACATATACAATATTGCACCTGGTGAAGGTAAGAATCCAGTACGTATGTTGCAAGAACCAGGAAACGAAGCTAAATCCTTCCCATATCTTTTCCCAAGCGGAAAGTTTTCGTGGAATGACGAGAGGTCGGAAAGGATAACGTTATCTAGATATTTCAACAACCGGTTAATGAATGCAGATAACCGATTTGCTAAAGATACAAGTTACATTTTCTTCAGCCAGTATTTATCAGAACTGAATCAAGTTATTGAAAAAACTCAAATCTCAATTCGAAAATCTGTCACAAAGATTGGTAGTGAGAAATTAGTTACACCAGACATGTTACAAGACCCTGACGCCCTTTCAAAGCTATTAAGAAATGACGAGGCATTACGGTTTATGCAACCTATTCGTGGAACACTAGCATATTGGTCAGCAGCCCAAAAAGATCTCCTCGCAATGCTTCGGCAGTTGGGAATACCTACGTGGTTTTGTTCTTTCTCTGCTGCAGAACATAGATGGAATGATGCTATTAGAACAATTTTACGACAACAGAATGACCACAGAGATCCAGATTTGTTGGATTGGTCTGAAAAAAATGAAGTACTGAGAAGTAATCCAGTTACTGTTGCGAGGATGTTTGAGCACAGGTTCCACATGTTTCAGAGAGATGTCATTTTATCACCATCGGAACCGATTGGAAAAGTTGTAGACTTTTTTCAGAGAGTTGAGTTTCAACAAAGAGGATCACCTCACATGCATTGCTTATATTGGGTTGAAAACTCTCCTAAAATTGATCAAGATGGCGAAAAGGCAGTTTGTAATTTCATTGATAAATATGTAACCTGCGCAGTTCCTTCAGAGGAAGAAGACGCTGAGTTAAGAAACATTGTGCTAGCCGTTCAACAACACAGTAAAAAACACTCAAAGTCATGCAGAAAGAAAGGCTCAGAATGCAGGTTTAATTTTCCTAGACCGCCTTCCGTGCGCACATTCATCACTTCACCTGAAACTGATGAAATTGATAAAAATATTGAAGCAGAAACAAAAAGCGAGGCACAGAAAACCGTTGCTAAAGATATGCTTATGCGTGTTTGGGATCAAATGCAACTCGACAACAATTCTTCAAGGACAGTAGAGGATATTTTCAATGCATTGGGATTGACGCAAGAACAATACGAAACAGCATATAACATGATTACGAAAAAGAAGGCAATTGTTCTAAAAAGAGAACCATGTGAGCTTTGGACCAATCAGTACAACTCGTGTCTTTTAAGGTGCTGGGATGCAAACATGGATATTCAATTTGTTTTGGATCCATTTAGCTGCATAGTTTATATCATTTCTTATATTTCAAAGTCCGAAAGAGAAATGGGGATGTTGCTTAAACAAACAAAGATTGAAGCTGAGGAAGGGAACTGTGAAGCACGCCAAACATTGAAGAAAATTGGCTCTGCGTACTTGAAACACCGGGAAGTGAGTGCACAAGAGGCTGTGTATCGTGTCTGTAATTTGAAAATGAAAGAGTGTTCAAGGAAGGTAGTTTTTGTACCAGTGGGAGAAAACCCAACCCGTTTAAGCAAACCGCTTTCTCAGATAAAACAAAAGACACATAAGAAGAAAGAAGAGACAAATCAGGAGGAAAATGAGGAGGAGGAGGATATATGGATGACAAACATTGTTGAAAGGTACGAACATCGACCGAACAAAACAATGTTTCATGACATGTGTTTGGCTGAATTCTGTTCAGAATACCGCGTTCTTGCAAAATCGCAGGTTCCGAAGACTCCAAATGAAAATGTATTCGAATTGCAGAATTCAAAGGGATTTATACAAAAGAGAACAAGAACAAAACCAGCTGTTATCAGATACCCAAGGTTTAGGGTTGACAAAATGTCTGAAAAATATTATCAGTGTCTCCTACAGCTCTTCCTGCCTCATGAGAGAGAAACTCAATTAAAACCACCAGCTTTTGATCTATATCAGACATTTTATGAGAATGGTCATGTTAAAACTAAAAATGATCAGAACTTACAGGCAGTCAAATTATTGGTCGATAGAAATCATGCAAAATTTGCGGAAAATGAAGAAATGATATCGAATGCACAAGAAACGTTTGAGACTATTGGGGAACCGCAGGATGCATGGGCAAGTTTATGTCCAGAAACTGAACTAATGCGAAAGGAATGTATGGAGGAAAGAAGTACTCTAAATGTGTTGGATGATCATGTCGATGAAATACCAGATATGGAAACCGAGCCAAATTCAGCTGATGTCATGTTCAAAGTGCAACAAAATAACCAATCCAGAGAAGAAGCCATGCATATTATTCAAAACCTTAATGAGACACAGAGAAATATATTTTATTATGTAAGAGACTGGTGTCTAGAGAAATCATCGGGACAAAACCCAGACCCCTTTCACATATTTATAACAGGTGGTGCAGGTACCGGAAAAAGTCACGTTATCAAGGCTATTCATTACGAAGCTTCACGTTTGCTTGCAAAGAACATGTCGACGCCAGATAGTTTAGCAGTACTGCTGACTGCTTTCACGGGAACAGCTGCATTCAACATTGGTGGAAATACTATTCATCACCTGTTTTCAATGCCAAAGTTTATGCGTCTACCATATGAACCATTGAAAGAACAGACTCTCAGTGAATTAAGGATACATCTTCAAGATCTTAATGTACTGGTAATTGATGAAGAGTCAATGGTTTACAAGAGACTGCTGTATTATATTCATGAAAGGCTTGTACAAATAAAAAAGAGCAAAGAGCCGTTTGGAGGAGTAAGTGTCATTGCGGTAGGTGACTTTTACCAACTACCTCCTGTGAAACAACGTAAAGATGAAAGACTCTACAAAGACAATATTTCATATCCAGTTGATCATTGGCAAGAATTGTTCAAAGTTGTCGAGTTATCAGAAATCATGAGACAAAAACAGGATATACCATTTGCAGAAGTTCTAAATTCTCTTCGTACACGAGAATTGCAGGAACCACTTACTAATGAAACCTTGTCTATGCTTCATGAGTGTGTTAGGGAGGGACCAGATGATGTGTTACATGTATATGCTACAAACGATGAAGTAAACAATTACAATCTTAAAATGCTACGTAACAGTTGCGATAATTTTGTTGAGATTAATGCTCAGGATTTCGAGAAAGACACAGCAACAGGGAAACTGACTCTGAGAAAAAAGCCTATATCTAGATCAAAAACAGAAGGTTTGACCAGCTCCCTTTTGGTTGCGGTGAATGCACGGGTAATGCTGACTCGAAATTGTAATGTAGAGGACGGACTTGTAAACGGTGTCATGGGGAAAATTTTGCATTTTTTATTGAAAGATGGAAATGTTGATCATGTTCTTGCAGTTGGTGTGTTATTCGATAATATGAATGTTGGACAAAGAACTGGGAGAAAAACCCCAGAAGGAAATGTTGTTTTAATCGAGAGGGTGCAAGAGGAAGTTATTGAAAAGAAATCACGATCATTTATCAGACACCAGTTTCCTCCACGACTATCATGGGCATGTACAGCTCACAAGGTTCAAGGAATGACGGTTGACAAAGTCGTTGTCAATTTAGACCGAACATTTTCTGCAGGTCAAGGATATGTTGCCTTAACAAGAGTGAAATGCAAAGACGGATTGTTCATCGAAACCAACGATGTCAGTACATTACATAAAAAGGTATACGCCGATGCTGAAGTAAAAAGTGCCCTCTTTGGTATGAATAAATTAAAGTTTCCAAATAGATTTGATAGGTCATCTCTGTGTACCAAAGTTATACTTCACAACATTCAGAGTCTTAAAGCACACTTTTCAGATCTGCAGCACGATTTGCGTTTTACAGAAGCAGATATAATCAGTTTGACTGAGACCAGGTTGAGACCAAATGAAAATCTCATCAACTTTTCTTTGGATGGATTTTCTTTCCACTCTCAAGCGAGAGGAAATGTATATGATGATCAGTCTATAGATTTGCATACCAAACGTGTTGCAAAGGGTGGTGGAGTTGCTGTGTACATTAAAGGTAATGAAAATGATAAAAAAGTTACCCTTCTTCCTGTGAACAATATTGAAGGTATTGCTGTCAATTTACAAAGCATTCAAACAGTAATTCTTACCTTATACCGCCCCGGCACAACCACTGCATGCAAGTTTCTACAGCGCCTTCAAATGTTACTTGAACATTATAGGAAAGACAACTGGAACATTGTTTGCATTGGGGACTTCAATGAGGATGCACACTTAACAGGACCAATTCAATCGTTCATGAAAAATCAGGGATTTAGACAGCTTGTTTCTTTCAATACAACAGAAGGGGCAACAATTCTTGACCACGTGTATGTTTCTGGATCTTTGCAAGTGGGCGTTAACAAAATGTCCACGTACTTTAGTTATCATGATGCTGTTGTTGCCACAATTTATCCAAATGATGATAATGCTTGAAATGTTCCATACTTGTTGCTGACAAGCAAATATCAATGAGTGCCAAATACCACAGAGCATCAAAAACACATGGTTATTATATTGTTAAGATAATGCATATACAGTTTAATATTGGTATCGTGAACAAGGGATACATGAATACTCTTAATAAGTCAAAGTCAATTGCCGGTCCCGACCGTTTTCTCCAAGTAAATGTTTTAAACTCGAATACGGAAATCTAGAATACCCCGCTTATATCGATGTAAATTGCAGAGCCGCACCCTACTTTAACCCCGTTTATCTCAAAGTAGAGCTATTTTTTCCGATCGGGTGAACATAATTAGTGTCATTACTTCACATATTTCTGCCCAGGACATTATTCACATCTTTCAAACTAGTGTTACCTCAAACATGTAGAATGTATGTTAATTAGGAGCTCGAGTGTTTTGTACAGTTTACTATATATTTTTAAAATTAGGTTTAAAACACAGCCATGGTTACCGATAATGTGCTTAATTAAACACCATATCGATCTAAGAATGATAGTTGCCAAATTCATAAAATGATTAATTACGGAACCGAGTTTATTATTTCATGTACAATTATAAAAACAATGTAGCATGAATAGGATACGAAGATTAAATACCAATTCAAGTGTTTCAGAAACAGCTCATGTGTATTGAACATTTTAAACTAATCAGATTACCATCGCATAAATGAACGTCCACCGTCATTTCCGTTCGTCACCGGTAGGAACTATAAACATTAAATTTTCAACTTTTTTGTTCTTAAATATTTTGCTGTTATTTATCAATTAACGCGCTTTAATAAATGTCTATTGATATCTCTATAGAGGATTCAATGGAATTTGAAGAAGTGATAAGACATGAAGGAAAAGAAACACTATCCAAATAGTTTTTAAAGGTGAATTCAAACGGAAGACCTCTCGTTGCTCGCAACGAGATCGCGTCTAGTTTTTATTCTCTTTTTTTCTTCCCATTTTTGTGCACGCGATTTCTCAGAAACGGCTCAACCGATCTCCATCAAATTTTCAGATGTGATAGATAGTGGTCTGAAGTTGATAGCGAATTTTTTGCACTGATGACGTCACATCCGTTTTGGAGATATTGAGATTTTTCTATTTTTTATATGGGTATTTTGTCTGCGGCCGTTCTCCTAAACTATAAGTGATTTTGAGCTCAAATTTCTACGGTTGGTAAACGAAAGATTGAAGTTTTGCATGATTGTTGTTTTGTATGTTTAGCACTACTGGCGCCAAAGCTCGCTATGGCTCGAAAATTGACATTAAAAAAGCGTCGTAATTTTTTGTGCTTTTCTCTCTTTATCTCTTTTCTGGAAAATATTTTGTTAAAACATGTAATGTAAAAAAAGTTTATATTTACAAGACCTTTCTGCTGATATCAGGAAAAAGGGGCTGGCCCCTCAAATAAGGGACCTAAAGGGCTCTAAAGTCTGTTACCCATAACTCTTTACCGAGGGATATTTTTTAATAGATTATAGAAGCAAATATGTTTATCTTACAAATATAAAGCCAAGCAGTGTAACGATTTTCTCATATGTTACGTAATTAGGGGTTTTTAGGGGTCAGAAGTCCAAAACTTTGACCACCTGTATCTCAAAACGGAAAAATATTTTGAAATGCAGTATAAAAGAAAAGATGCTCAAAATGATGTACTTAACACCATGCAACCTAAAAAATTAGGTTCAGCGGCCCCAATAAGGAGATAAGGGACCGGCCCCTAAAACATTCTTTCTCAGATATCTCAAAAATGGTAACGAATTTCTGAACACTTGTTGAACAAAATGTCTTTATAATCAAATGACCTTTCATTTGATACCAAGAAAAAGGGGCTGGCCCTTAATATTAGGGACCTAGAGGGCTCTAAAGTCTTTTTACTATAGTTCTTTACTGAGGGATATTTTGTAATAAATTATAGAAGCAAATATGTTTATCTTACAAATATGAAGCCAAGCAGTGTAACGATTTTCTCATCTGTTACGTAATTAAGGATTTTTAGGGGTCAGAAGTCCAAAACTTTGACCACCTATATCTCAAAACGGAAAAATATTTTGAAATGCAGTATAAAAGAAAAGATGCTCAAAATGATGTCCTTAACAACATGCAGCCTAAAAAATTAGGTTCAGCGGCCCCAATAAGGAGATAAGGGACCGGCCCCTAAAATATTCTTTCTGAGATATCTCAAGAATGGTAACGGATTTCTGAACACTTGTTGAACAAAATGTCTTTATAATCAAATGACCTTTCATTTGATACCATGAAAAGGGGCTGGCCCCTAATATTAGGGACCTAGAGGACTCTAAAGTCTTTTTCCTATAGTTCTTTACCGAGGGGTATTTCGTAATAGATTACAGAAGCAAATATGTTTATATAACAGTTATGTAGCCTAACGTTATAATGATTTTTCTCATGTGTTACGTAATTAAGGATTTTTAGGGGCAAAAGTCCAAAAATTTGATAACCTATATCTCAAAAAGAAAAAATATTTTGAAATGCAGTATAAAAGAAAAGATGCTCAAAATAATGTACCTAATAACATGCAACCTTACAATTTTTGTTCAGCGGCCCCAATAAGGAGATAAGGTCCGGCCCCTGAAATATTCTTTCTGAAATATCTCAAGAACGGTGCGAATTTCTAAACACCTGAAACAAAATAGTATCAGGCACTTAAAATGAAGATCCTCTTTTCCTGTTTTAAATCATGTATAGCTGTTAAATAGCAAAATCAAGATCGAACATAAATCTCAATTACTAAAATCAGACGGAAGACCTCCTCGTTGCTGGCAACGAGATCGTGTCTAGTTATTATTATTATTTTCCACAAATTTTGTGCACGCGATATCTCGAAAACTATTCGGCCGATTTCGACCATTTTTTCACAGATGATTGCCAGTGGTCATAATTCTAGAAGTTTTTTGAAATTTTGAAATCGTCACTTCCGGTTCCGATTTACAGCCGATTTTGTAAGTTTTTACGACCTATTTTGTGCAGACATAAGCTCAGAGACTATAAGAGATATAAATATGAAATTTTCAGGATAGGTAGACCATAGTTTGAAGATGTGCAGAACGTAGTTTTTTTGCGCCAGTGGCGCCATTTCTTTGAGCTCGCCTAGGCTCGAAAATTGGATACGAATTTTGCATCAAAAATTTCATACATTTTGATCTGTATCTTTTAATCAGTTAATATTTTGTTAAGAAATATATAACAAAAGTGGTAGATAATCAAAAGTTCTTTCCAATAAAATCAAGAAAAAGAGGCCGGCCCCTTTATTTAGGGGCCAAGACACTTATAAACTCTAATACAAATAACTTAAAAACGATAAAGATTTTGTAATGCATTATAGAAGCAAAGTTGTTGACCGTAACAATATCTATCAGGAAAAATCATGACCACGACCATTTATTACGTAACTAGGGATTTTTAGGGGTCAAAGTACTGAAACTTTGACGCAATATATCAAGAGAAGGAGACATATTTTGTAAAGCTTTGTAGAAGAGAAAATGCTTGCGTTGATGATTCTAATCGATTCCATCAATCAAAACACCAATGTATGTCCCCATTAAGGATCTAGAGGGCTGGCCCCTAAAATATTCAATAATTTATATCTAAAAAATTATCAACAATTTTAGATAGACGTAAGAGCAAAAAGTGTTAGAATTTGTGAGACCTGTCGATTGAAGTTAAGAAAAAGGGACTGGCCCCTTAAATTAGGGGCCAAGACACTCGTAAACTCTATTACAAATAACTTAAAAATGATAAAGATTTATCAATGCGTTTTTGAAGCAAAGTTGTTGATCGTACCAATATCTATTAGAAAAAATTATTGCCACGCCCATTTATTACGTATTTAGGGATCTTTAGGGGCCAAAGTACTTAAACTTTGACGCAATATAACTAGAGAAGTAGACATTTTTTGTTAGACATGATAGAAGAGAAAATGTTTGAATTTATGGTTTAAATCGATTCCACTTATCAAAACACGAATTCCTGTCCCCATTAAGGATCTAGAGGGCTGGCCCCTAAAATATTCAAACATTTGTATCTCAAAAATCAACAACAATTTAAGATGGGTGTAAGAACAAAAAATGTTTGTATTCTTAAGACCTTTTCAAAAAAATTAAGAAAAAGGGGCTGGCCCCTTTAATTAGGGGCCAAGTCACTCGTAAACTCTATTACAAATAACTTAAAACAATAAAGATTTTATAATGCATTATAGAAGCAAAGTTGTTGATCGTAACAATATCTATCAGAAAAAATTATGGCCAGGCCCATATTTTGTTAAGCATTGAAGAAGAGAAAATGTTTGCATTGATGATTCTAATCGATTCCATTAATCAATGCACCAATGTATGTCCCCATTAAAGATCTAGAGGGCTGGTCCCTAAAATATTCAATCATTTGTATCTCAAAAATAAAGAACAATTTTAGGTGGTTGTAAGAACAAAAAATGTTGGTATTCGTAAGACCTTTTGAATGAACTCTTGGGAAAGGGGCTGGCCACTTAAATTAGGGGCCAAGAGACTCGTAAAGTCTCTTACAAATACCTTAAAAACGATTAAGATTCTGTAATGCATTATAGAAGCAAAGTTGTTGATCGTAACAATATTAGTTTGTAAAACTCATTGCCACACCCACTGATGACGTCAATAGGGATTTTAGGGGACTTAAATTTTAAATCTTTAATGTGCTGTATGTGAAAAAGCAAAACTCTTTGTCAAGCATTTTAAAGGATATTGACAATCGTAAACATTATCTGAAAGGGAGGGGTTGAGTGGTAATTCTGAAGTTTTATTGATATTTTAAAGGTATCGTTTAAAAAATTGAACGGAAGACCTACTCGTTACTCGTAACGAGATCGTATCTAGTTATTATTATTATTATTTTTTTTCTTACCGATTTTGTGCACGCGATATCTCGGAAACGGCTGAACTGATTTACGTCAAATTTTAAGTTCTGATAGGTAATGATCTGAACCTTGTTGGAAATTTTTTTTGTTGATGACGTCACTTCCTGTCTTGAGATATCGTGGATTTAACTGTTTTTATAGGGGTATTTTGTGCGGAGAACTCCTCTTTTATCATTTAAGATATGATGTTGAACTTTTCAGGGCTGATAGACGAAAGATTGAAATAGTGTCTAATGGTAATTAATCATCTTTATCTCAAAGAGCGCCGAAGCTCGCCCGAGCTTGAAAATTAAGATTAAAAAGGCGTCGTGATTTTTCTTGGTTTTCTTTTAATATCTCTTTTCTCGAAAGCATTTTGTTAAAACAAGTAGAACAAAAAAACTTAATTAAATCAAGAGCTTTCATTTGAGATCAAGAAAAAGGGGCTGACCCTTCAAATTAGGGGCTGAGGGGGCTCTAAAGTCTTTTAATGATAACTTTTTACCGTGAAATATTTTGTGATGCATTGTAGAAGCAATTATGTTTATTCTTAGGTCATTAACCTAAACATGGCAATCATTTACTCCTATGTTACGTAATTAGGGATTTTAAGGGACCAGAAGTCCAAAACTTTGATGCTCAATATCTCAAAATGAAGAAACATTTGGATAAGCAATATTGAACAAAAGATGCTCAAAATATTGAGCTTAACAATCTGAAACCATAATTTTCTTGTTATGCGGTCCCTTAAAGGAGTTACAGGGTCGGCCCCTAAAACGACCCTCTCCAGATATCTCGAGAACGGTACAAAATTTGTAAACACTTTTTGAACAAAATGTGTTTGAATTGACAAGAGCTTTCATTTGAAATCATGAAAAAGGGGCTGGCCCTTCAAATTAGGGGCTGAGGGGGCTCTAAAGTCTTTTAATGATAACTTTTTACCGTGAAATATTTTGTGATGCGTTATAGAAGCAATTAGGTTTATTCTTAGGTCATTAACCTAATCATGGCAATCATTTACTTCTATGTTACGTAATTAGGGATTTTAAGGGGCCAGAAGTCAAAAACTTTGATGCTCAATATCTCAAAATGAAGAAACATTTGGATAAGCAATATTGAACAAAAGATGCTCAAAATATTGAGCTTAACAATAATCAACTATAATTTCTTTGTTATGCGGTCCCTAAAAGGAGTTACATGGTCGGCCCCTAACACGACCCTCCCAAGATATCTCGAGAACGTACAACATTTGTAATTACTTGTTGAACAAAAAGTGTTTGAATTGACAAGAGCTTTCATTTGAAATCATGAAAAAGGGGCTGGCCCTTCAAATAAGGGGCTGAGGGGGCTCTAAAGTATTTTAATAATAACTTTTTACTGTTAAATATTTTTTGATACGTTATAGAAGCAATTATGTTCATTCTAATGTTATGTACATGTACATGGCAATCATATACTCTTATGTTACGTAATTAGGGATTTTAAGGGGCCAGAAGTCTAAAGCTTTGATGCTCAATATCTCAAAATGGAGGAAAACTTTGGAAAGCAATATTGAACAAAAGATGCTCAAACTATTGAGCTTAACAATGTACAACCATATATTGTTTTTATCTGGACCCTAACAGGAGTTTTAGGACCGGATATCAAAACGATTTTTCCCAGATATCTCAAAAACGGTAACCAATTTCTAAATACTTATTAGTGGTACACAAAAATACCTTTTGACTAAAATGAATGAAAAGGAGCTGATCTCTCAAATAAGGGACACCAAAGGGATAAATAGTCTTTCACCCATTACTCATAGATCCCGCCTCCTTTTCCGGATACGTTTCGTTGATGAAGGTCAAGAGTAAGGTTATTCCATATTCTAAAAATCGGACGGAAGACCTCCTCGTTGCTCGCAACGAGATCGTGTCTAGTTAAGGTCTTCCGTTTCCAACGGAAGACCTTATTGTTTTCGTTCGGTTTCTTTTTCCCTATTATTATTATTAAGGTCTTCCGTTTCCAGCGGAAGACCTTATTGTTTTCGTTCGGTTTCTTTTTCCCTATTATTATTATTTTTCTTTTTTTTTCTTACAAATTTTGTGCACGCGATTTCTCAAAAACGACTCGACCGATTTTCATGAAACTTTCAGATATAATAGATAGTGATAAAAACCTTATAGGTTTTATATTATATTGATGACGTCACTTCCGTTTTTGAGATATTGACGTTTTAGCGATTTTTAGAGGGGTTGCTTGTTCCTCTAACTTCTCCTAAACTATAAAAGATATTGAGTTCAAACTTTCATGGAATGGTAGACAAAAAATTGTAGATTTGCAATTTTATTTTCATTTTGAACTGGATTGAAAGGCGCCGAAGCTCGCCTGGACCCGAACATTTAGTTTAAAAAAATGTCGTATTTTTTTCTTGTTTTCTTTGTTTATCTCTTTTCTGAAAAATATTTTGTTTAAACATGTAATAGAAAAAAGGTTTATATTTACAGGAACTTTCATTTGATATCAAGAAAAAGGGGCTGGCCCCTCAAATTAAGGAACCAAAGGAATTTAAAGTCTTTATTCTGTAGCCCTTTACTGAGAGATATTTTGTGAAATGATGTAGAAGCAAATGTGTTTATTTTATAGTTATGTATTCAAGCAATGTAATGATTTTATCATGTGTTACGTAGTTAAGGGGTTTTAGGGGCCAAAAGTCAAAAATTTTGATCACCCATATCTCAGAAAGGAAAAATATTTTGTAATGCAATACAGAAGAAAAGTTGTTCAAAATGATGTTGTCAACAAAATGCAACCGTCAAAATTTCGTTAAACGGCCCCTAAAAGGAGTTAAGGGACCGGCCCGTAAAACCTTCTTTCTCATATATCTCCAAAACGGTAACAATATTTTAAACATTTGTTGAACAAAATTTGTGTAGAATTAAATGACCTTTTATTTGATACCAAGAAAAAGGGGCTGGCCCCTAAAATGAGGGGACAAAAGGCCTCTAAAGTCTTTAATATGTAGCCCTTTACTGAGAGATATTTTGTGAAATGATGTAGAAGCAAATGTGTTTATTTTATAGTTATGTATTCAAGCAATGTAATGATGTTATCATGTGTTACGTAATTAAGGGGTTTTAGGGGCCAAAAGTCAAAAATTTTGATCATCCATATCTCAGGAAGGAAAAATATTTTGTAATGCAATACAGAAGAAAAGTTGTTCAAAATGATGTTCTCAACAAAATGCAATAGTCAAAATTTCGTTAAACAGCCCCTAAAAGGAGTTAAGGGACCGGCCCCTAAAACCTTCTTTCTCATATATCTCCAAAACGGTAACGATATTTTAAACACTTGTTGAACAAAATTTGTGAAGAATTAAATAACCTTTTATTTGATACCAAGAAAAAGGGGCTGGCCCCTTAAATTAGGGGACCAAAGGCCTCTAAATTCTTTAATCTGTAGCCCTTTACTGAGGGATATTTTGTGATCGGTTATAGAAGCAAATATGTTTATCTTACAGTTATGTATCCAAGCAAAGTAATGATTTTATCATGTGTTACATAATAAGGGTTTTTTAGGGGCCAAAATTATAGAATTTTGATCACCAATATCTCAGAAAGGAAAACTATTTTGAAATGCAGTAAAGAAGAAAAGATACTCAGAAAGATGTACTTAATAAGATGCAATTTTCAAAATTTCGTTAAATGGCCCCTATAAGGAGTTAAGGGATCAGCCCCTTAAACGTTCTTTCCCATATATCTCAAGAACGGTAACGAATTTCTAAACAGTTGTTAAACAAAATGTGTTGAGATTCAATTTACCTTTTATTTGATATCAAAAAAGGGGCTGGCCCCTAAAATTAGGAAACTAAAGGGCTCTAAAATGTTTCATCTGTAGCTCTTTACTGGGGGAAATTTAATGAAAGGCTATAGAAGCAAATATGTTTATCTTACAGTTCTGTATCCAAGTAATGTAATGATTTTTTCATGTGTTATGGAATAAGGATTTTTTAGGGGTCAAGGGTCCATAAACTATGACCAGCTATATCTCAAAAAGGAAAATGTTTTGAAATGCAGTGTAGAAGAAAAGATACTCAAAATGATGTACTTTACAAAATGCAACCTTCAAAATTTGGTACAGCGGCTCCAATAAGGAGGTAAGGGACTGGCCCCTAAAACTTTTTTTTCTCAGATATCTTAAGAACGGTGACGAATTTCTAAACACTTATTGAACAAAGCTCTTATCCCTCAAACAAAATCGTATCTGGCCCTTCTAATAGAATGTAGACCCCGTTTTTCTATTCTAAATCATGTTTAGCAAAATCAAGATCTAACATATCTCAAATTCTAAAATCAGACGGAAGACCTCCTCGTTGCTCGCAACGAGATCGTGTCTAGTTATTATTATTTTTTTTCTTACAAATTTTGTGCACGCGATTTCTCAGAAACGGCTTGACCGATTTTCATGAAACTTTCAGATATGATAGATAATGATCGAAACCTTATAGGTTTTTAATAATATTGATGACGTCACTTCCGTTTTTGAGATATTGACGTTTTAGCGATTTTTAGAGGGGTGGCTTGTTACTCTAACTTCTCCTAAACTATAACAGATATTGAGTTCAAACTTTCATGGAATGGTAGACAAAAGATTGTAGATTTGCAATTTTATTTTCATTTTGAATTAAATTGAAAGGCGCCGAAGCTCGCCTAGAACCGAAAATTTAGTTTAAAAAAATGTCGTATTTTTTTCTTGTTTTCTTTGTTTATCTCTTTTCTGAAAAATATTTTGTTAAGACATGTAATGTAAGAAAGGATAATATTTACAGGACCTTTCATTTGATATCAAGAAAAAAGGGCTGGCCCCTCAAATTAGGGGACCAAAGGGCTTTAAAGTTTTTAATCTGTAGCCCTTTACTGAGAAATTTTTTGTGAAATGTTATAGAAGCAAATATGTTTATCTTACAGTAATGTATCCAAGTAATGTAATGATTTTATCATATGTTACGTAATTAAGGGTTTTAGGGGCCAAAAGTCAAAAATTTTGATCACCCATATCTCAGAAAGAAAAAATATTTTGTAATGCAGTACAGAAGAGAAGTTGTTCAAAATGATGTTCTCAACAAAATGCAACCGTCAAAATTTCGTTAAACGGCCCCTCAAAGGAGTTAAGGGATCGGCCCCTAAAACTTTCTTTCTCATATATCTCCAAAACGGTAACGAATTTCTAAACACTTGTTGAACAAAATTTGTGTAGAATTAAATGACCTTTTATTTGATACCAAGAAAAAGGGGCTGGCCCCTTAAAAAGGGGACCAAAGGCCTCTAAAGTCTTTAATCTGTAGCCCTTTACTGAGGGATATTTTGTGAAATGATGTAGAAGCAAATGTGTTTATTTTATAGTTATGTATTCAAGCAATGTAATGATTTTATCATGTGTTACGTAATTAAGGGGTTTTAGGGGCCAAAAGTCAAAAATTTTGATCACCCATATCTCAGAAAGGAAAAATACTTTGTAATGCAGTACAGAAGAGAAGTTGTTCAAAATGATGTTCTCAACAAACTGCAACCGTCAAAATTTCGTTAAACGGCCCCTAAAAGGAGTTAAGGGATCGGCCCCTTAAACCTTCTTTCTCATATATCTCCAAAACGGTAACGATATTTTAAACACTTGTTGAACAAAATTTGTGTATAATTAAATGACTTTTTATTTGATACCAAGAAAAAGGGGCTGGCCCCTTAAATTAGGGGATCAAAGGCCTCTAAAGTTTTTAATCTGTAGCCCTTTACTGAGAGATATTTTGTGAAATGATGTAGAAGCAAATGTGTTTATTTTATAGTTATGTATTCAAGCAATGTATTGATTTTATCATGTGTTACGAAATTATGGGGTTTTAGGGGCCAAAAGTCAAAAATTTTGATCACCCATATCTCAGAAAGGAAAAATATTTTGAAATGCAGTAAAGAAGAAAAGATACTCAGAAAGATGTACTTAATAAGATGCAATTTTCAAAATTTCGTTAAATGGCCCCTATAAGGAGTTAAGGGATCAGACCCTTAAACGTTCTTTCCCATATATCTCAAGAACGGTAACGAATTTCTAAACAGTTGTTGAACAAAATGTGTTGAGATTCAATTGACCTTTTATTTGATATCAAAAAAGGGGCTGGCCCCTAAAATTAGGAAACTAAAGGGCTCTAAAATGTTTCATCTGTAGCTCTTTACTGAGGGAAATTTAATGAAAGGCTATAGAAGCAAATATGTTTATCTTACAGTTCTGTATCCAAGTAATGTAATGATTTTTTCATGTGTTATGGAATAAGGATTTTTTAGGGGTCAAGGGTCCATAAACTATGACCAGCTATATCTCAAAAAGGAAAATGTTTTGAAATGCTGTGTAGAAGAAAAGATACTCAAAATGATGTACTTTACAAAATGCAACCTTCAAAATTTGGTTCAGCGGCTCCAATAAGGAGGTAAGGGACTGGCCCCTAAAACTTTTTTTTCTCAGATATCTCAAGAACGGTGACGAATTTCTAAACACTTGTTGAACAGAGCTCTTATCCCTGAAACAAAATAGTATCTGGCCCTTAGAATGTAGACCCCGTTTTTCTATTCTAAATCATGTTTACCAAAATCTAGATCTTACATATATCTCAAATTCTAAAATCAGACGGAAGACCTCCTCGTTGCTCGCAACGAGATCGTGTCTAGTTATTATTATTATTTTTTTTTTCCAAATTTTGTGCACGAGATTTCTCGAAATATATTCGACTGATCTCAACCATTTTTTCACAGATGGTTGGGCGTGATCTAATCTTCATACATTTTTCTTAATTTTTTCGTAGTCACTTCCGGTACCGAATTGTCGGCCATTTTGTAATTTTTGACGACCCATTTTGTGCAGCTATAAACTCGGAAACCATAAGAGATATGAATATGAAATTTTCAGGATAGGTAGACTATAGTTTGAAGTTGTGCAGCATGTAGTTGTTTAATGCCTGTTGCGCCATTTCTTGGAGCTCGCCTGGGCACGAAAATTGGGCACGAATTTTCATTCAAAATATATTTTCACACGTTTTGATTTATATCTTTTTATCAGTTGATATTTTGTTTAGACATATATAACAAAAGTGGTAGAGAATCAATAGTTCTTTCCAACAAAATCAATAAAAAGGGGCTGGCCCCTTTATTAAGGGGCCAAGGCACTCTTAAACTCTATTACAAATAACTTAAAAACGATAAAGATTTTGTAATGCAATATAGAAGCAAAGTTGTTGATCGTACCAATATCTATTAGAAAAAAGTTATTGCCACGCCCATTTATTACGTAATTAGGGATTTTTAGGGGCCAAAGTACTTAAACTTTGACGCAATATATCTAGAGAAGTAGACATATTTTGTTAGACATGATAGAAGAGAAAATGTTTGAATTTATGATTTAAATCGATTCCACTTATCAAAACACGAATTCCTGTCCCCATTAAGGATCTAGAGGGCTGGCCCCTAAAATATTCATACATTTGTATCTCAAAAATGATCAACAATTTTAGATGGGTGTAAGAACAAAAATTGTTAGTATTCTTAAGACCTTTTCAAAGAAATTAAGAAAAAGGGGCTTGCCCCTTTTTTTTGGGGGGGGGGCAAGATTTCGTAATGCATTATAAAAGCAAAATTGTTAATTGTAGCAATATCTATCTGGAAAACTCATTGCAACACCCATTTATTACGTAATTAGGGATTTGTATACATTATCTGAAAGTGTGTGTGTGTTTGTGGGGGGGGGGGGTAATTCTAAAATTATATCGATTATTCATGGTATGATTAAAAACAGAAATCGCAAGGAAGACCTACTCGTTACTCGTAACGAGATCGTATCTAGTTATTCTTTTTTTTCTTCTAGACGTTTTTTAAAACTCAAATATCTTGCTTGTTTGTTGTCCTATAAAGTTCAAATTTGCAGAGCTTATTGGTAGTTACTATTTCTCAATATCTATGGAAAATCGTTGATATCGACACTTCCGGTACCGAGTTATTCCCCTTTTTCCCCAAAATATAGGCATTCTTGTGCACGCAAAGGCTCTGAAACCGCTCACAGCCTGTGTTACAAAGTCACAAATCTTCAAAATAGAGAGTTTGAACGTTGTCCTCCGAGTTTTGTTTTTACAATTTTCCTCCTTTAAAGTTTCAAAAAATTAATTTGAATTTGTGTTTCAAAAAATGCTGATTTTTTGTTGTGTTTTTGTTATGTAGCTCTTTAGTTTAAAATTTTCTCTAAATACATATAGAACAAAATTTGTGCAAAATGTCAAGGGCTTTCACTTGACACCATTGAAAAAGGGCTGGCCCCTTAAATTAGGGGTCTAGAGCACTTAAAAGTCTTCGCTTTATAACTCAAAAATGGTTAATATTTCGCTATAGCTGTCGATAGAAAAGTTGTTCATTATTGTGTTATCAATGTCGTTACAAAACTATTTTGTACCAGTAATGCGTATTATGAGTGTAAAAAGCTTGTCTTGTTAACATGTACCTGTATTCATTTGGCAAGTAAGCGAATCGTCTTCGTGCGAATAACGTACATATATTAACAGCTGAAAGTGTTCCAGCATATACGGGATGCTTTGATTCATTTGAAAAAGTGTCTAAAAAGTATACGTGTACATGTTTTTCTTACAGCCTTTTTTTTTGGAGTAACCTCTGTTTAGGTCCTATAGTGGACAACCGTTAAGAAAAACAAAAACGAGAAAATATAAACGTTCTTTTTCTTATCTAGTGAGATACATAAACTAGATTTTAAAAAAAAAATAACTTCCATGAAATGGATTTGAGTCATTTTACTGCAAGCATTTCAAATCGACCTAAATTCTTAGTTGTGTGCGTCATTACATAACCCATCTCGCCCGCGGCCGAGAAATTCGATCGCCAAGGTCGCGGCTGGACTACCTAGCGGTCAGCGGTTATCTAATACACAAGAATCGCGTCTGTCATATGTGATTTTACTTAGCAGCAAACACAAGAATCGTACACAATGACATTAAAGCTTACTCTTCTTAATTTGAATTAAACGATAGAATAAGAAATCGTTCTGTTTAATCATAAACTCGAACTGAAGCAGTATCAGACAGATAGATCAACTGTGGGATTAAAGGGGAAAAAAACTTATATTAATTAGAGTTTATTCATCATACTGCAAACATTGTAAATCTTCCTGGGTTCTGAGCTTTTTATGTGTGTTTTAACTTTACGTAAGTTATCCGATCCCTCTTCCGCGGCCGAGGAAATCGGTCGCGGCTGCACTACCTAGAGGTCAGCGGTTATCTAATAACAAGATATATATACAAGAACTGTTTCAATTTTATGTTCTTTTTGTTCACCTTCAATTTATTGAATGAAACATTAGAATGTGAATTGAGAAGCCCCTCTAAAAATTGATAAAAGCGATATTGTTCCAAATCAGAAACATCATCAGACATAAATCAATAGTGAATTTGTAATTCTAAAATGTTCTAAAAACTATACATGTACTAATAATGTTATAGATAAACAACGAAAAACCACAAAGATTAAACCTTCAAATGATCACCCCTAGAACATAGCCAAGGAGATCCCGCGCGAGTGGATAAGTGATCCGCGGTAGCTCGTGTTCTTCTGCATGTACTTGATCACACGTGCATGTTTATTGATATTTTGTACGATTCCAACTATTTGTTTATTCGAGATTTTGACCGGTAAATGTAAGATTGACTTGTGTTTCAATTTAAGATTTTTTTTATTTACCCACGAATATTTCCGCTAGATACTGCTGAGAGGTTTTATAGATATCGTAGAAAGTAGTTGACGTCTTCATAAGGTTGCACATAAAATGAGAGAGAAGGGGAGAGAGAGAGAGCGCGCTCAAAATTGGAAGCATTATTTAGCCGAATTAAGAAAATGAAACAGTCTCCAAGCGTTCAAGGCAGGATAAAAAAAATCAAATATCAAATTAACACATGCGGTACAGGCAATTGCAACTTCTCTGGCCTTTCTGGCAAGTTTGGAAAAACACCTCGAATGTATTAACATCACCGGATGTTAGAATATTATACAAAATGGAGTCGCTTCCCATTAAAATAAGTATCGGCAAGAAGTTTTTTATGTCGTTTCTGTGTTATATTTTAGTGTATATTGATACCTTTAATGAAATATAGCTCACATCTCAACAGATCATAAAATGTGTTGTAATTATATCAAGTTTTAAAAAAAGGGGGGTCGTCATGGACGCCTAGGTAATACATTCGAAGTGTTTTTCCGAGCTTGCCAGAAAGGCCCGAGAAGTTGCGATTGGCGGTAGAGGCTGACACGATAGAATTGAGGGATTTAGTGATTATTTTTAGAATGTTCACATGAGTTTTTAAACAAGATTTGTTTAGATTTTATCGGTTTCATGATCACAGTGCAAGGGATTTTTTTTTTTCAAAATGTGGCGAAGACCCATTTTTGGCGACTGCTTAACATGTGTACATTTTTCTCCTCAATGTATGTCACCTTCCCACCCGTGTGTTTATTCGGTCAGTCTATGCTAAGTCAAATGAATCCGCTCCACGTGCGACCGAAAATCTCGTGTCGCGTCAGCGCACATAGCCTAGAATATTGCCCCTGGGCTGCAGATCAGCAATTGATAAATAATTGAGTAACATTTGGAAGGATGCTTTCAATGCAGCGGTCACTTGTTAAACAATAAGTGTTTAAATATTCGATGTCAATCAACCTCACATTAAAGGTGCGATATCGTAATCTGAGAATGTGGCTAAAAAATTAACCTGTTGAACACGCTAAACTTCTATAGTTATGAACAGAATAAAATATATATTATAAGAGACTTAAATAACTTAATAAGTTATTTATGTCTCTGGTTTTATAAGTTAACAGTTTTAAGTCAGATATTAAATACAATTTGTTCTCAGGATTAGAAGTAATGATATACGACTACATTAAGCAATAAAGTCGGTCGATCGTCATTAAATCATCAGAGTACTGCAAGTGTCGACAGTTTCTTATTTCTTTGAAATAATTGTAGTAGTTCAATTGACTTGCAGACTATAATATAGCGACTTTTCTGCCTCCCAAAAATGTATGCATTTAATTGCGATAGAAATTTGTTCTTGGGGATTTTACTTATTGTTATATGCACATTGATAAAAAAAATCATTGAAGTTGTGTAATATGAGGTTGTAATGCAGATTAAAACTCAGCTGAATATTTTATTTTTAATCTAGCTTGTCAAAATTGGAGATTGTTAACTTGTAGCTTGTTAACTCTGAAAAAGTCTAGAACAGAAGAAATAAAGTCTTTATAGCTTTCGCTACATCTTCTTATTTATGTGTACGCGTACATAAAAGCTATTTTAGATTATTTTTTTACTGTATAAAAAAGTGTTGTTTTTCCTAACCTTAAATTTAAATCTATAGAAATTCAATATCTACATGTAACATCTCAATAGCTTTGATAGCTTATTACCGCTTTGAAATCATTTAGTGATGCAAATTGACAAATGCCCATGAAAAGACATTATTGGACCCCAAGGGTTTCTTATCCTTTCCGACGATGATGAGAAGAACTCAAATGTGCATACAAATCATACATTTACATGTATATTTATATGTGATATGATAGAAATAATTGAAAAATATAGGTCTTTTTTGTGCCGCACAAAACGGGCGAAAAAGATTTTTAAACCCCACGAAAAAAAATTGAGGGGGGGGGGGGTTAAATAAAAATCACCTTGTCCGTCCGTACGTCGTGTCCGGTCTATATCTTTCTGATGGAGAAACATTGGAAGTGTTCTTACTTCATACAAATAATACTCATTAACTGACGAAGCTTCATGACCTAAACCCAAGGTCATTTGGACAAAGTAAAGGTCACTGGCAGGAAAAGTGCAAAATTTGTTACCGGTCCACTTTGGAATTTCTTACTTCACACAAAGATTGCTTATGACCTGAGGGTGTGTAATGATTTGTTCCGAAGTCATTTAAGGAGAAACATTGGGAGTTTCTATTTCATGTAAAGATTCCTGATGACCGATGATGTGTCATGAACTTGACCCAGGGTCAGTTGCGCAAGTTCAAAGTCATATTAAACATGTGTCATATCTTGTATTAATGGAAATGAGTAAAAGCTAGAGTTTGTCATAAAGATTACTTGTGACCTGTAAATATACCCTGCCTTGTCTGACTCACTTATTAAAGAAAACGATCCATCCATTATTCTCTAACAGAGAAATACGTGAGTAATGACTTCTTTCTTAGCGGGGATAGCATTTGTGAGCTTGCTAACAGTACCTTTTAGATGGTCCAGTGGGAGCAATGCCCCCTTTCTCTCAACCAAAATTTCCCTTAAGTTAACGCTTAGAAAATTGATTTTTGGGTCATTTCCCCCACCGCCACATCCACACTTTTATTATGATTAAATTAATTATATACATGTACATAAATGATGTACTTTTTAAAGTTATCCTAAACTTGAAGTAAGTTAAACGAAGAACTTGCCTGGTTTGAAAATAATACTTTGAAATTGAGTCTCGTTTTCGATTTCTTGAACTTACTATTATCATATTGATAATCCAGTATAATTAAAAACCATTTCCTTTCTCCTTACACTCGCCAGGTTCTGATAGACCTGTATCAATAACAGACTATACCCACTTGACCTCCACATTTGCATACAAATTAAATAAACACCTACTTAGCAAAGATATGCCTTTATCTGTTTAATGAGTAGTGCAATACTCAATCTAGAGGTTACATAGAAAACAGGTATGAATTAATTTTTTTTGTCTCCATTTGAAGAGTTCCAATCAATTTTCTAAATCTCTAATTCGTAAGAAGAAATTGTCATGTAAAGATGACCTTTATCAATACAGGGTCTGTCAGGCTCTGACAAGTGTCAGGAGAAGGAGGTATTTTAATGAGACTGATGGACAATCCTTTCGCGACACGAAGTTGCGACGGAAGACCTACTCGTTGCTTTGCAACGAGCTCGGCTCTAGTTCATGGTATAATTTAAAACAGAAATCGCAAGGAAGACCTACTCGTTACTCGTAACGAGATCGTATCTAGTTAAAGTCTTCCGTTTCCAACGGAAGACCTTATAATTTTCGTACGATTTCTTTTTATTAAAGTCTTCCGTTTCCAACGGTAGACCTTATTAAGGTCTTCCGTTTCCAACGGAAGACCTGATAGTTTTCGTACTGTTTCTTATTTTTTTTCTCCAAATTTTGTGCACGAGATTTCTCGAAAACTGTTCAACCAATTTCAACTTTTTTTCCACAGAAGATGGGACTTGATGTAAACTTAATACATGTATGAGATTTTTCCTGTCATTACTTCCGATACCGATTTATCGGCCATTTTGTACATTTTTACGACCAATTTTGTGCAGAGCTGATCTCAGAAACTATTAGAGATATGACTATGAAATTTGCGGGGATAGATGGTCTATAGTATGAGGTTGTGCACCATTATGTTGTTTTACGCAAGTGGCGCCATTTCTTGGAGCTCGCCTGGGCACGAAAATTGGGTACGAATTTTTATTCAAAATGTTCATACGTTTTGATCTTTATCTTTTTATCAGTTGATATTTTGTTAAGACATATATAACAAAAGTAGTAGATAATCAAAAGTTCATTCCAACAAAATCAGGAAAAAGAGGCTGGCCCCTTTTTTTAAGGGGCCAAGACACTTGTAAATTCTATTACAAATAACTTAAAAACGATAAAAATGTTGTAATGCATTATAGAAGCAAAGTTGTTGATCGTAACAATATCTATCAGAAAAATCATTGCCACGCCCATTTATTAGGTAATTAGGGATTTTAAAGGGCCAAAGTACTTAATCTTTGACGCAATATATCTAGAAAAGGAGACATATTTTGATAAGCATTGTAGAAGAGAAAATGTTTGCATTATTGATTCTAATTGATTCCATTTATCAAAGCACCAAAGTCTGTCCCCATTAAGGATCCAGAAGGCTTGCCCCTAAACTATTCAATCATTTGTATCTCAAAAATGAACAACAATTCTAGATAAGTGTAAGAACAAAAAATGTTAGTATTTGTGAGACCTTTCGACTGAACTCAATAAAAAGGGGCTGGCCCCTTAAATTAGGGACCGAGATACTCGTAAAGTCTATACACATACCTTAACAAGATAAGGATTTTGTAATGCATTTTAGAAGCAAAGTTGTTGATCGTAACAATATCTATCAGGTAAAATCATTGCTACGCCCATTTATTACGTAATTAGGGATTTTAGGGGCCAAAGTACTTAAACTTTGACGCAATATATTAAGAAAAGGAGACATATTTTGTTAAGCATTGTAGAAAGAAAATGTTTGCATTTATGATTCAAATCGATTACATTAATTAAAGCACCAATGTCTGTCCCCGTTAAGGATCTAAAGGGCTGGCCCCTAAAATATTCAATTATTTGTATCTCAAAAATGAACAATTATTCTAGATAATGGTAAGAACAAAAAATGTTAGTATCCGTGCGATCTTTCGAATGAACTCAAGAAAAAGGTACTGACCCCTTCAATTAGGGGCCAAGACACTCGTAAAGTCTATTACACATACCTTAAAAACGATCAAGATTTTGTAATTCATTACAGAAACAAAGTTGTTGGTCGTAGCAATATCAGTTTGTAAAACTCATTGCCAAACCAATTGATGACGTAATTAGGGACTTTAGGGAACTAAAATCTTAAATCTGTAATGTGCTGTATGTGATAAAGCAAAGCTCTTTGTTAAACATTTCAAGGGATATTGAAAATCGTATGCATTATCTGAAAGGGAGTGGTTGAGGGGGGGATTCTGAAATTTCATTGATATCTTAATCGTATCGTTTTAAAATTGAACGGAAGACCTACTCGTTACTCGTAACGAGATCGTATCTAGTTTTGATATACTTATTATAATAAGTATAGATATGAAGGTGATGATCAATGATATAAGCAAACGGATTTTGAGTCCATGTAGCATTGGACGTCATACGAAATGTCTAAGATCCAAACCGTTTAGTTTGCACCAACAATAAATGTGCGTATTACAGAAAAATAACATTTCTTACACACTCAAGTGTAAGGTCAAATATTTCAAAATTTGTCCATGAACAACTCCTGAACGTGTTAGGTGGCTTAATTATCAAAACACACATTTACTATATTATGAATTATAAAAATGAAGAAAAAATACTGCTCTCGACATTCTTTCAACGTGACAGAATTCAAAAAGGGAAAAATATGAATCTGGGTCATATATATTATTATAAATGTTGTCTTTTCGTTGCAAAAAACCCGTTGTGCTATCATTTTTATCAGCCAAATCAAAATAAGTAAGATTAAGGCCACTAGAAAGTCTAGGGTCTGCATTCCTTTCCAATAAGATATTGGCGGTTTTGTATTGTCTGCAAGCAAATGCAATGTAGAGTGGACTGACTTCGTCTTTGTTACATAAATTAATATCAGCCCCATGATCCAGTAACAGTTGTACAGTGCTATCATGTCCGTTTTGACAAGCTATAAAAAGAGGACTGGCACCGTTTTTCTTACATAAATTAATGGCTGCTCCTTTACTCAGTAAAAGTTGTACAATGCTATCATGTCCGTTTTCACAAGCTATAAAAAGAGGACTGGTTCCGTCCTCCCTACTTAAAATAATGTCTGCTCTGTTTTTCAGTAAAAGTTGTACAGTGCTATCATGTCCGTTTTGACAAGCTATAAAAAGAGGACTGGTTCCGTCCTTCCTACATAAATTAGTATCTGCTCCATTACTCAGTAAACGTTGTTCAGTACTATCATGTCCGTGGTGACAAGCTATAAAAAGAGGACTAGCTCCGTCCTCCGTGCAGTAGTTAATGTCTGCTCCTTTACTCAGTAAAAGTTGCACAATGCTATCATGTCCGTTTTCACAAGCTACATGGAGAGGACTGGGTTTGCCATCTTTACGTAAATTAGTGTCTGCTGCCTTACTCAGTAAAAGTTTTACAGTGCTATCATGTCCGTTTAGACAAGCTGTAATGAGAGGACTGGCTCCGTCTTCCCTACATAAATTAGTGTCTGCTCCTTTACTCAGTAAAAGTTGTACAATGCTATCATATCCATTTTGACAAGCTATAATGAGAGGACTGGCTCCCTTCCTTTCACATAAATTAATGTCTGCTCCTTTACTCAGTAAAAGTTGTACAGTGCTGTCATGTCCGTTTTGACAAGTTATAAAAAGAGGACTGGCACCGTTTTTCTTACATTGATTAATGTCTGCGCCTTTACTCAGTAAAAGTTGTACAGAGCTATCATGTCCCTGTTGACAAGCTACATAAAGAGGACTAGCTCCGTTCTCCGTGCATAAGTTAACGTCAGCTCCTTTACTCAGTAAAAGTTGTACAATGCTATCATGTCCGTTTTCACAAGCTACATGGAGAGGACTGGGTTTGCAATCTTTACGTAAATTAGTGTCTGCTGCCTTACTCATTAAAAGTTTAACAGTGCTATCATGTCCTTTTAGACAAGCTATAATGAGAGGACTGGCTCCGTCCTCCTTACATAAATTAATATCTGCTCCTTTACTCAGTAAAAGTTGTACGATGCTATCATATCCATTTTGACAAGCTATAATGAGAGGACTGGCTCCCTTCCTTTCACATAAATTAATGTCTGCTCCCTTATTCAGTAAAAGTTGTACAGTGCTATCATGTCCGTTTAGACAAGCTATAGAAAGAGGACTGACACCGTTTTTCTTACATTGATTAATGTCTGCTCTATTACACAGTAGCAGTTGTACTGTTCTATCCTGTCCGCCAAAACAAGCCACAGTTACAGGACTGGTACCGTCCTCCATGCATAAATTAATGTCTGCTCCTTTACTCAGTAAAAGTTGTACAATGCTATTATATCCATTTTGACAAGCTATAATGAGAGGACTAGCTCCGTTCTCCGTGCATAAGTTAATGTCTGCTTCTTTACTCAGTAAAAGTTGTACAATGCTATCATTTCCGTTTTCACAAGCTATATAGAGAGGACTGGGTTTGCCATCTTTACGTAAATTAGTGTCTGCTCCTTTACTCAGTAAAATTTTTACAGTGCTATTATGTCCGTTTTGACAAGCTTTAGAAAGAGGACTGACACCGTTTTTCTTACATTGATTAATGTCTGCTCCTTTACTCAGTAAAAGTTGTACAGTGCTATCATGTCCGTGTCGACAAGCAATAAAAAGAGGACTAGCTCCCTTCTCCGTACATAAGTTAATGTCTGCCCCTTTACTCAGTAAAAGTTCTACAATGCTATCATATCCATTTTGACAAGCTATATAGAGAGGACTGACTCCCTTCCTTTCACATAAATTAATTTCTGCTCCTTTACTTAGTAAAAGTTGCACTGTTTTATATCTTCGCGTTTCACCCGGTTCTTCATGGTAATAGTTTCTGCAATCCTCTGTATCGTTTCCAGCTGCACATAAAAGGGGCGTCAAACCAAAGTACCATCTTTGATTGACATTGACACCTTTCTTTACCAACTCATTGAGTAGTTCATAGTTATGGAAGACAGATACAATGTGAATAGGGTATAAACCTCCCCATGTCACGGATAAAGATTCTTTCACTTGGTTTTTAAAAACAGTACAAAACAATTCTATTGAACCATTGCAACACACTGCGGGAAAAAACTTAATAAAATCGGTTTGCATGGATTGTAGATTATTTAAGCAATATTGTGATAGTTGTGTATGACAAAACACAATCAACGCAAAGAGTGGCGATACTTCATGTTCTAAATCCAAAAATGATGGTTTGGTCAACAATATTTTTTTAGATGTCTGATCAAGCCCTTGTTTATCAATTGTAAGTTTCTTTGTTTCTCCCAACTTTTTTATATTTTCGGAATGATCTGCAATCTTTTTTTCCAGTAATTGTATTATTTTTTCATTCCTTAGACAAGGATTAAGTACGACATTTAAAAAGCGTTCTCCAAACAGTTCATTGAAGAGTCTTTCTCCAAGTTCTATCACGTATTTTTCACTAAGATAAATAGTGAACTGATCATTGGGTTTCTCACAATCTCCTAATCTTACTCTTCTTCTGAGGAAGCCGATATCAGCAAATTTTATCATTTCAGTGGGATAATCCGTCCCGAAAACATAAGTTGTAACTTCCATCACAAAATCGTGATAAAAATGATACATATCGCCAATTTTTTTAACAAAAAAACCACCCTTTAGGGACACAAGAGCATCTCCAATCGCTAAAGGTGGTGTGTTCTCTTGTAATCCACAAAGTTTTAAAGTGTGTTTGAATTTGATTTCCGTGTCTTTTTTTTTCAAAAGATCGCTTACACAAAGATCATCGTTAAAAAGAACAAGGAGAGCTAGAGCACAGTATTTAACCATATCTTTTTTCCTGAACCCTAATATTTCTTCCTTTAGAACTGTTACAGGTTCTGTAAAAAAATCGATACCCTTAATTTTGTAATCTTCATTGCTAGAATATAATTTACACAATAACGGAAAATACCTTTCTACTTTAACAATTGCATCACATTCTTTGTCTGATAAATTCATATCGAATGTATATTTTGTCAATATCTGCCGCTTTTCATCAACGGATAATTTATTTTTGGTATTATCAATGTCTACGATATGTGATTGATTAGCTAAATAACATGACAATCTCGTGTCGGATATTATGTGGTTTCTGCACGATATCATAAGTTTAGCTTTTTCTAAGTACAACTTTAATTCTTCTTCATATTTTTGCCATGAATTATTAAATATTTCATTAAAAGATTCTTTTCCGAGTGGATCATCAAATACACAGATGGTTTTGTTCTGTTGAAATCGACTTGAAGAATATTCATTCAAAATATCTTCGACTTCTTTTACTCGTTTTATTGTCCACCCGTTTTCTCGGAATTTGAGTGCAATATGTTGAATAATGAATGACTTTCCGGATCCTGATTGACCAGCCACAATGACCAGATTCCTGCTTCTAATGCTTGTTTCCACTTCATTACACGCCCTGGTTGAAATGAAGTAAAGGTCGTCCTGTGTCCATTGGTTGAACATGGCCTCTTCAATATTTAATTCTACAATAAAAAAAATTGTAAAACAGCAGGTCAATGTACATATAAACTTAAAAAAGGATATAAGATTGAGTTCAGACTTTAACATATATAGTTTATCTCAATCAATTGTAAACGTACGAAAGAAAATTCAATATAAAATAGTTTCACTATATGTCCATATTGGCTGTACACAGGGGTCATGAACCCCTGCACCAGAGGTTATGAAATTCACATTATATAGGTACAAAGCGTCATGAATATCATAGCCTTGCATTCTGTTTATCTTTGCCTTGTGGAATTAGAGAAGAATGCAATTTGTTATAAGGACATACTGTAATATGATGATCTGATTATTCTGTATTGTTAATATTTGGTTTGCAGCATCTTTAGAGCTATAGGCTTAAACATATAAATTGTGAAGGCAAAAAAAAATGAAGTTTCAGTCTTGAGTAAAAAAAATTATAATATTTTAATGACGACCACCTTCCTGCTTGTAATCTTTCAAAAAGGACTATGAAATCTATAATTTTAGCGAATTTCTTTTAAAGATCATAAAAGAGTGCATGACCTGATATTGAAAAGGTACATGAAAATACTTGAAATAACATTCCCATATTTGTTAACTTTCAAGGTTTTATGTGTATATGTTTTCATAGATAAACTAAAACAAGGTGGCTAGTAGACATGTTTTTTTAAAACAACTTCCCATTCCCCATCCCCAGGGGCATACAAAAACTTTCCATGACGGCATTTAAACGAAAACATAAAAGAGAACAGCTATATACTATAATAATTTTGTTCACTTCTGTTCCAACTTCCATCCTACATACTCTGCTATGACATCATCTGATATTTACACCAAAATCATTTTACATGTACTGTTTATCAATGATTTCGAGTAGCTAATTAATATTTTACTATTAATGTGTCTATTTATTTAAAGACTTCAAAAACTGTTTTTGTTTCAATAAATAAAAATACTTTCATAGTTTTTTTTTGTTTATCACACAACTTCTTAATTACACTATATTTAATGATTAATAACTCCATTATGAAGAAGCAAGTGAAGAACACGCCATTATGAAGAAGCAAGGGAAGATAACTCAATTAACTTTGAATTCACAATATCTTAACTTTGATACACAGCTTCATTCCCTTTTTTTTCAAGTATGCATGCATGTGAAATATCTCATTTCTTTCATTAACATTCCTGAGCAGAATAAAACAACTAGACAAACATACCCCATCCTCTCCAAGCAATAACACGTTCCTTACATGTAGGTGGCATGTAATATTATAAAAGATGACAGCTTAATGTTTTTTTTTCTAAATATGCAGTCAGTTTTTATTCCGTGTTAGTAGACCTTTTTTAAACATTCTCTACATAAACTGTAAAAGACCATGCTTTTAACCACACCCTGCATTAAGAATCCCAAACTTATACCCTATATGAGTGTTTTGACCTCACCCTAGATTCAGAACCCCTACCTCGGGGGACATGAAAATATAACAATTGGTATAGGACTTCCTGGTCTACAAAATTGTCAATGAAGTGTATGGGAGTAGAGAAGATAATTTTTAAACATTATACTGTGGTTTCATTAATATTCAAGGGTATCTATTTTCGTGGATAAAGTGAAAATCACAGTTTCAAGGAAATGTAAATTCGTGGCCAATGTCCCCATCAATACAAAATGTTAATAGAAATTGCATTTCAATGAACATTTAATTTCATGGATCAACTTAAAAACGAAATCCATGAAAATTGGTATTCAACGAAAATTGGTAAAACCACAGTATGCATTAACACTAAACATCCATTTTAGCCCATCCCTAGGGTCTACACTCATTGTCTAGGGGACATAAAATTTCCAATTTAAATAGAGGACTACCTGGTTAATATAATTATGAAGTCTGTCTTTCTTACAGATGTGTGAGAGTAGAAAAAACGATTTTTTAAACATTAAATGCATTAACACTTTATGACCATATTGACCCCCCCCCCCTCCTACAGCCTGAACCCCTGACCCATGGGCCATGAATTTCCCATCTTAGGTAGAGGAGTTTGTAGACATCATAACCATGCAATAAGTTTTTTCCCTACATGTGTGGGAGTAAAAAGGAAGATTTTATAAGATTTAATACATTTTCACAATATGACTACATTGGCCCCAACCTAGGGCCTAAACCCCTGCCCCAGGGGTAATGAATTTCACAATTTAGGTAGAAGACTTAATGGACATCATAACCATGCATTTAGTTTTTAACAAATATATATGGTAGTACAGAAGAAGATTTTCTAAGATTTAATACATTTTTACTATATGGTCATATTGGTCCCACTATAGATCATGAACCTTGACCCAGAGGCAATGAATTTCACAATTTTGATAAAGGGCTTCATGGACATCATAACCGTGCATTCAATTTTTCTTTACATGTGTGGGAGTAGAGAAAAAGATTTTTAAAACTTTGGCTATTTTTGCATATTTGGCACCGCCCGTGGCGCCCTTGGGATAATAGAGCCATAAATTTCACATTTTAGATTTTTCTTACCATACAGATGCTTCACACAAAACATGGTAACAATTGGCTTTCTAGTTTTCAAAAGTAATTAGCTACGTACGTGGTAGGTGGGAATAAAATTACTCATCATCATGGAATTAAAATCGAAAAAAGTGCTACATTTTTAATTTTCAGGAATTGTACTTTAATGACGACGGATATACTCATACACCCAAACACGTTAACATGGATGAAAAGGCGTATAGTTACGCGTTTTGAAAAAGAATGATATGACAACCACTGCACTGACAAGGAATATCCAATGAACGACGAAACAAGACAGACTGAAATCCAAGCACAGATACAAAAAAAACCTTTATATTTCTAGACCATTTTCATGTGTATGTTATTACATCGCACATGCGCAAACCACACCTTGTGGCAGATCGAGCAAAGTCAATGATCGCATCGATTTTAGAAAAGGGGCGTTTTTTGTAGAAACCGATGGAAACGATGTTACGTTGTTTCTTTCTTAGATTAACTATCATTTAGCTACTGTGTTGGATGTAGTACCGCCGGGGGCACTATATGTGCTAAATAATACCGATACCTTTGAAATTTCTCCAAAGAATAAATATATTATACAATTATTTAATGCTTGAGCAGTCAATAGACCAAAATATTTTTCCCGAGGTGCAGGGAACAGCTCAGTATGATCTATTGCCCGAGGCCAACGGCCGAGGGCAATAGATCATACTGAGCTGTTCCCTGCACCAAGGGAAAAAACTCTGGTCTATTGACTGTTCAAGCATTAAATAATTGTTTTATTACCTAATTCCTTTTTTAGTTTTCGGGGTTTACAATTTGCATAATGTTAATGCTTTTCGTGCCTTTATGCAATATATATGCATCTTTTACATGCACAAAACCTGTTGCATGCATTACAACATCTCAATTTAATATTAGTTTACACAAAGAAGGGGAAGTCTTCAACCCATTAGATTTTAAATAGTCTTTTACCTTATATAAAGCTTTAAAACTGTTGATTATTTGATACTCCATTTTGATAACATTGAATTTGGTTTCACTAAGTACTAAAAACAGCGTCTATGTAAAGGAATATATATTCCATGAGAACTAACATTAACATACCCGCGTTCTGAAATACGTTGCCGGTCAAATAGATCGCAGTCTATTGACCGGCGGTCCAATAGATCGAAGTCTATTGACCGGCGGTCCAACAGATCGCAGTCTATTGACCGGCAGTTCAAAATAGACGCAAATGTTTAATTTGTAATAAAACAACAAAATCCCTTTGATTAGGTAATAATGTATTTTATTGATTGTTAATACCTTTATTCTTTATAAAAACATTTTACTACAATGTGTAGTTAATGCATTTAGAAGTCCGTGCAACCTTAACGCCTCGATCGGAAAGCAACCGATAATATCTCTCTCAACCGATATATATACCCCAGTGGCAGTAGAGAATCGATCGAAAATAATATGGCGACCGAATGCTTTTATGAATTCATGTCAGCTTTGAAGAAAAGGTAGGTTTATTATACCTGCTATTTCTAAAAGAAAAAGTTTGGGTATATTGTTGTTACCCTGTTACCCTGTTCCATCCGTCCGTATGTCCGTCTGTCACGTTTTACTTTCTCAAACTGCTCATATCTTAAAAACCAGCAAACTGAACTCTTGGA
The DNA here is from genome assembly GCF_963853765.1 of Magallana gigas. Lineage (NCBI taxonomy): Eukaryota > Metazoa > Mollusca > Bivalvia > Ostreida > Ostreidae > Magallana > Magallana gigas. The sequence goes on from NC_088860.1 coordinate 42,504,581, forward strand.
ATTTAATTTGGGGTGTCGTGTTGTTTTGTGAAAGGATTTCAAAAAATCTCTGGTAGTCTTGGGGACAAATAATTGGTAAACAATTTTTTTCACAAAAAAACCTTCTTCCTCGAACTCCTCCTACATTTTCAACAGTAGACAAAACATCTCATGGAATATGTTTAAGGGTATCTTAAAGATGCGCAATAAGGTTTCGAAAATTTCAATTTTGTCTTAACGAGGCCGGGTCTAATTAGTTCTGCCCTAGATTTTTTAATGAAATTTTTTACCTGAATTTCTACTGATATAATTATTATTTTTAGATTAAAAAAAAGACATTTACCACACCGTTTGTTTAGGGGGTCATCTCAAAGTGTGTTAATCTTTAACATAGGACCCTATGGGATTTCGCTTGAAATGTATAAATTTTGCACATTTTTTTAAACTTCTGCCCTAGGGATTTCTTTTTTTGTTCTTCATATTAAAGTTATTGCTAAAAGGCATCAAATGATCAAATAAAAAAAACCTTTTATCTCCTGGTTTGTTCCAGGGGTCTTATCAAAGTTGATTTTTGTATGCCCAATTTCCCAGATTTTTCAGATAATGGCTATTTTTAATTTGACAAAGGCGGAAAAGGTGATCTTTATAGTATTAGTAAAGCCTTCAGACATATTTAAGTAATAAAAAAATATATAACATCACATATTTGGGGTCATTAATATAAAATACATGGTTACTGTCTTGAAATATATGAATTAAGCTATATTTAGGCGGGTTAAGAAAACGTGACAGAGGGTTTGGCCTGCTGAACCCTCTTCACGTTTTCGACCCGAGCCCAAATATAGCTTTTACTTTGAGACAGTTATGTTTATTCCACAATATAACATTAATTTTACGCATTAAACGAGCCATTTTCAACAAATTTCGCTGAATATCTGCAGATAAAACTATCACGCCATGGCGTCAAAAAAAGTTTTAGGTTTTAAAATTTAAAATTTCATCCAGGGAGTCAAAAAATAGCCGAAAATTGAAGTTTATCACAAAAAACAGACCCTAGAACTCCTCTTATGATTTAAAGCTGCTTGGTCCGATTTTATATCAAGTTTTATGCACGCTTTTAAACAATGGCTATGCTTAGTATACGTATAATAATAAACATTGCAGTAGTTTTTTCAATTCAATTAAGCCAAATTTTAATGAAGAAAAATATGTACAAAATTTGCTTACAAAACAAACGACATAAAAGGGTACCGCGTTATTTCGCCTTATGTTAAATTTCAACCCTAACGACGAGACGGGTATATGGTTGTATTACAACTTTGACATTGCATTAAATAAAGGTCCAAATAATCAGACAAATTACAAATAAACATGTTTACGTACCGTTTTGTTCGCTAATATTTCTGAAGTTTGCTGTCTTTACAATCGATTTATATCATGCGGGTTGAATAACCCCAATCATTCGGGGGGCGAAACCAAACGGTTTCCTTTTCTAAGAATTTCCGTGATGCACTTTGGTTTTTTTTTCGTTTGTCCAAAAAGAATTAATTTTTATTTACTTTGAATATGTTTAACTTTGAAAGGAGACTGATTCTGCTCGTGTAAATAGAAGAAAGTTCATAACTTTCTAAGATAAATGGTTTGTATGGAAAAAAATTTGATACTGTGATAACAAACAAATCGGTTAAACAAGCAGTTTAATGGATAGACACATTATATCTTTGGATATGATAGGGACTATTCTTTAGATGTGCAGTAAGGTTTTAAAAATTTAAAATTCATCCAGGGAGTCAAATAGTAGCAGAAAATTAACGTTTATCACTAAACAAAAAAACCCCCAAAAACATAGATCCCAAACCTCCTCTTATGATTTAATGGATAGACACATCATATCTTGGGATATGATACGGACTGTTCTATAGATGTGCGAATTAAATTTAACCCTGGGGCCGATTACCTACATACTGTTTGATGCCTTTTAAGGATCAAGAATATATATGGTTAATGGGTGGGGATCTCAACTGTTTTCGATATATTTGTGCTCGTGGGGGTCACGACCACCCCCGGGGCCCATGACTTACATACCGTTTGATGCCTCTTGACACAAGAAACAAGAATATATATGGTTTAAGGGTGGGGATCTCAACTGTTTTGAAGATATTAAGGAACTTGCTGTTCGAGGGGAGCCAGGGCCACCCACAGGGCCATGACCTACATAACATTTGATGCCCCTTGATATAAGGAACAAGAATATATATGGTTTAGGGGTATGATTATAACAGTTTGTGAGATATATGGTAAATTCCAATTCCTAGGGGTGGGTATGACCCAAGAGGTCAGATCTAATAAACCCTATATATTGCCAGTAACAGTCAATATATGATTATTAAAACCCTATATTATTATCTTTGTCCGTTTTCAAGTTACCACTTACAGTAGAGTCTACAATTATTCCCATAAGGTTCAATGTTAGACCCCACACCTTTTGAACCCCCCCCCCCCCCCCCGAGAAGTGATTGTCTAACTCCAAATGAAAAAAAATCAAACTACAGTGCTGCTATCCTGAAAACTGACAAGGATAGGATAGGATAGGATGCAGGATGCACGATACATGATAGAAATATAAAAGTTAAGTTCTATCCTATCCTATCCTATCCTATCCTATCCTGCATCCTGTAGCCAATCAGATTCGAGTATAAATTTCAGAGTTATTTTGCGAAACGAAACTTGGCTAAACAATGTATTTTCAATGTCAATTTAATACGTTTTACAAGTTAAACCATTTAAGATTAATTATTATATCAAGAATGCGGTGAATAACATCTTTGTCCATTCGTACGCAAGTACGGAGTTACTGCGAGAATTCGTTGCAACATTTGACAACGTCAGAAATAGATTTCTGTATTTACTTCATTAAAAGTCTGCAAATTAATAAAAGCTTGAATTTATAAACGACTAATTTGGCTTTTCAAAAGATAAACATGAATTCAAGAAACAGACATTGTTCCACGTTTCATATAATTTCTTCGATGCCCAATAACAGGGACGCATATTTCTGTCCGATATTAACCTGAACATATCGAATTAATAAATGTTAGCTAGCTATAAATGCTTAAGAATTTTTACTTTAAAAATAACTCCGAGTGGTTTAACTATAAACGATATAAACTTCCTAAAGGAATTATTTATTTCCAGATCGTGTTTACATTTATCGCCGAACGAATCGCTCGAATAATGAGAATTGCGCTCAGTTATATGTGATAACAAAATAATTTGATAAAAATATGTGACTAAACAGTTCCTCAATAAGTGCATCGAAGTTATTTATCTGTTTTTTTATGCAATAATATAATTAAATCAAAATCTAATCGCTTACCTGTTTGTTTACGTTATTGTGTCCATCCCGCGTACGATTTAATTTTACCGTAGCACAAGTAAGCTAGTTATCCCGCTCGATGAATATTCGGTTTTAAGATTTAATTACTCATTTTGAGTACTACATTAATTAATAAAATCATTTCATTTTTAAATTTCGTTTCATTTAACTTGCATTCCTATATTTTAAAAGTATGGGATAGGATAGGATAGGATAGAGCTTATTTGCAGGATAGGATGCAGGATACAGGATATAGGATAGGATAGGATAGTTTTGTCAACTTTCACGATAGCAGCACTGTAGATATGTAGGCCTAGTGTATCCTAAAGTTAAAAGATAAATGACAATTTCTGATTCTAAGGGGGTCAGGATGACCCCTTAGGGTCATAACTTACATGCAATAATGATCTGATGCGCCATGACCAAAGGAGGAATACTGTCTTTGGATTAAGGTGGGAATCTCAATGGTTTTTATGATATTTGATAATTTTTTTAGGAGGAGAACTTGGGATCGTGACCTACATACCATCTGAAATGCCTTGAACAAAGAAACAATATTATTTGTACATAATATATGATCAATTTAAGAACCCAGATAGAGATCTATCATCTATGTTTTGTAATACTTCCCATGTACACGTATATATACATAAACAAATTGTCAAATATATGACTAGGAACACACACCCCAAAACAAACTCAAATATAAACTGTCGACCCCACCCCCTTCCCCCTGGAACATTTTCTGGATCCGAGCATGTATTCCTCCTCAAACTATAGATAAAGTGAAATTAAAAAAAATTGCATTTAAAATAACCTTGCATTTACACTTTTTTTCATTGTCGAATGATGTATTAAAATCAAAATATAATTTGGGGTCTAAAATGTTTTAAAAACTGGTTAAAATGTTTTAAAAACTGGTAAAAATGTTATTCTTAAATAAAATCACATTTCATCTTGCATAATTGACAAATGATATATGTGTATTTGTCTATTTGGGGCAATTGTAAAGTCTCCTAAACAAATCAGTGTCATCATTAGGCTGAGAACTACCCACATGGATCAAACACTACATATAAATAAGATAAAATACTTTATTATTTTTAGTTCTAGAATGTGAGGGTTTCTTCAAGGGGGTATAACCTATATTATACAATTTGATGCGCAATGACACAAAGAACACGAATAAATTATACGGTTTAGGGATGAGGATCTCAAAATTTATCGAAATATACAGTGTATCATCATTTCCTATTTTATAAGGGGGGAGGAGGGGGGGGGGTTAAAGACAACACCTGGGTGTCATGTACTTTACACCATTTGATGCATTATAATTACGTAAAAAGATATTTTGTATTTTCCTGTTTCATGGGGTCAGAACAATCCCATAGGGTCATTGCCTACATTGTATTTGATGCATTATAATACATTAAGAAAGAAAAACCCCTTCCTTCCTATTATAACTAATATCAAAATGATAAGTCTTCACACTTACTTATACATGTAATACACAAATTCAATACAAAATTGTTACAGGGTCAATATGGGGTCAACTCAATAGTGTAAGTCTGACAAATGAAAAAAATAACTTTTGCAATTAAAATGACAGAAACTTTACAAATGCGATAAGATAGGTAACGATGATGAGCTTATTCAAATATTTGAAGATGATGATACAGTATGCTAGCAAAGGAAGATTACTTATTTAGAGAGAGAAAGTAATACTTGTGTACATACCGGTGTCTCATAATATTGTGCTACTATACATGTATTATTCTTACCTATATTGGTCAACATCATAATGATAATCCTATTAGAGCACAATATGAATCCCTTTAGCTGATCATCACAAAAGAAATGTTTATGCATGTTAACAAATCATTTTCTGCATATGGAAAACACATACATGTATGTATACATCACGTGAAACCCATCTAATCGAAGAGTTGGGTAAGACTAGTACCCGTTAGCTAGACCTGCAGACCTGTGTTGTGTATGCAACTTCAGACAAAGATCAGTTATTTATAACATGCATGTATTGTTATGACCTATTCTTCAAAACCCCTTGCATTATATATTTTATTAGGTAAAAACCAGATTTAAGGTGGTGCAGGACACCTGCATATTGTGACGTATACTTCTTATTGAAATAAACACTAAAGTATAAATATAATACCCCCCCCCCCCCCCCCAAATAATGTTACCCTAACATCGAAGCGCAATGGGTTAGAGCAATTACATGTCTGTAAGGGCAGTGGAGTCCGAGGTGTATTTTTGGTAATTTTAATATTGATATAATTATTAAATGAATTTTCTTTGGAGGGGGCGGGGGGTGGAGGGTCTGGACCCCTCACTCCCATCCCTTCTTTTAATCCGTGCACACGATTATGCACATGTAGGCACACATAAGCAAATCTAAAGGCAGCAACTGCCGCGGAGAGGGGGCATTTTTTGTTGTTGTAATAATTATATAGACCATTATGCCGTCTATGACATGAACTGTTAAGATTATTGATTAACTTAAAATTCACGTGCAAACAGTTCAACCCCAAATTGCACACTGCTCATGTGTATTATCATATAGGAAGGGATATCATCCTTCAGTTATTAAAATTATAATTTTTTGTATTACCTAAGGTGCATATGGCCTTCAGTTTTAGTTAAACTGGTACAAAATAGTGTTGTTTTGGTGCGGGTATTACTGTCTAATGACAGCATCTAGTTTACGTTTGAACTTTTTCTTGATAATTTTATATTTGCTGGAAGAAAACAAACTGGAGAATATAAGAATTAGATTGAAATATCTAAGCAAACATTTGATGAATTTAGTATTCCATTGGCCAGATAATAAAACGCAGGGTCCAGTGATTTGTTTTTATGGTTTGGATATTGAAATTGTCCAAAGGTGTACTAGAATTCATACATCAACGATTCTGAAATTAAAATGTTTAATAAAATTTGGTTTATTAAAAAAGATCAATAAAAAAGATTGATAGGAAAAAAGTAAAAAAAAAAAGGAACTATAGAATCATAAGCTGTAAATTAAACTTCTTGAGTACAACTGTTAGGGGTATTAGAGCATTTAATAGGAGATTGTATGGTGCCTTAATTTAAGAGGCTAACCCAAATTTTAAAATAAAGATATTTAAAGCAGTTAGGGAGGACATGGAGGACATGCTCACGTGACTTATTTTTTTGTTTGGGGGGGGGGGGTAATATTAATGGGATAACTTTCTTTTCAATTCGAGAGTGTTACAGTTGTATACTGATAATGCAGGATCTCAGGATCTATTTGTCTTGGTTGTGGGTTTTTAGGTCACCTGAGTCACTCAGGTGACCTATTGCAATTGATCTTCGTCCGTCGTCGTGCGTCGTGCGTTAACAATTTTACATTTTTAACTTCTTCTTGAAAACTACCAGTCCAATCGTTACCATTTTTGGTGTGAAGCATTTCTATGGTAAGAAAAATCTAAGTTGTGAAATTCATGGCTCTACCACCCCAGGGGTGCCACGGGCGGGGCCAAATATGCAAAAAAAAGCCAAATTTTCAAAAATCTTCTTCTCTACTCCCACACATGCGAGGAAAAAACAGGTTGTATAGTTATGATGTCCATGAAGCCCTCTACCAAAATTGTGAAATTAATGGCCCCTGGGTCAGGGGTTCAGGCTGTAGGGTGGGGTCAAAAGGCCATATAGTAAAAATTAATGTATTAAATCTTAGAAAATCTTTTTCTTTACCCCCATATATATTTGTTAAAAAACTAAATGCATGATTATGATGTCCATTAAGCACTCTACCAAAATTGTGAAATTCATGACCCTGGGTCAGGGATTCAGGCTCAAGGGTGGGGCCAATATGGTCATATATAGTTAAAATGTATTAAATCTTAGAAAATTTTCTTCTCTACTCCAATATATATTTGTTCAAACCTAAATGCATGATTATGATGTCACGAGGCCCTCTGCCAAAATTGTGAAATTCATGACCCTAGTTCAGGTACTAGGATGGGGCTAATACAAGTATGACCATATAGTAAAATGCATTAAATCTTAGAAAATCTTCTTCTCTACTCCCATGTATATTTATTAAAAACTAAATGCATGATTATAATGTCCATGAAGCCCTCTACCAAAACTGTGAAATTCATGACCCCTGTTTCAGGGGTTCGGGCTCTAGGGTGGGGCCAATAGGCCATATAGTAAAAATTAATGTATTAAATCTTAGAAAATCTTTTTCTTTACCCCACGCATGTAAGCAAAAAACTGAATGCATGGTTTTGATGTCCAATAACTCCTCTACCAAAATTGTGAAATTCATGGCCCCTGGGTCTGGGGTTCAGTACTTGGGGGGGGGGGGCAATATAGTGTTACATTTGTAATGCATATAATGTTTAAAAATCTTCTTCTCTGTTCTCGCACATCTGTATGAAAAACTGACTTCATTATTATGTTTACCAGGAAGTCCTCTACCAAAATTTTAAATTACATGTCCCCTGGAGTGTGGGTTTTGACTCTAGGGCAGGGCCAAAATGGATGTATAGGTCTTAAAGCATATAATGTTTAAAAATTATCCTCTTTACTCCCACACACCGAAAAGGAAAACTGAATTCATGATTTGTAGACCAGAAGTTTTTCACAAAAATTATAGGTTTCATAGTTGTTTTTGAAAGATTTCAGGCAGGGAGGTGGTCGTAATTACAGATTTATAATTTTTCTACTCCAGAATGAAAACTAATTAAATCCATATATGAGACTCTTCGACAAGTCTGTGTATGGGTTATATGTTACTCATGTGACCGTTAAGGCCAATTGACCTCTTGTTTTTCAATATAGTTTAATGTATTTTAAATGACCACTTGATTGGGAAAATGAAGCAGTGATGAGAGATATTACTTTCCTTGAGTTGGTTCCAATTACATTATCAGTAATGACATAGGCTAGGCACTTGGGTTCGAGGTCCAAGAGAATCATGCCCCTACTCAAGGAATTGTTCTTAATGTTGTTGCAATTTAATATCTATGCTACTTTATTAAAATAATAGACTCGAATTTTTGGGCTTTCATACCGAGAAATCGGAAGAGTTTTGTCTTTTGTTTTATATATTTTTAACATTATTGGTACTTGAAGATTACCGATTTGTATTTATTTTTTCTCAATCAAGCTTTGCTAAATAAGTTTCAGCGAAATTTCTTTCTAAAAATCCGGAAATGATCTGGATTTTTTGGATTAAAAAAAACTTGCACAACCGCATTATATTCTCGCTAAATCACGGGAGGATCTTTGGTTTTTGTTTCCACAATATCACATTTGCATGGATAAACTCAGAAACGATATTACAAATTCATGTAAATTTTCATTGAAAATGTGTCATATATTCTTTTCATCAAAGGAAATACCGTAGATAACTCTAACACAGTGCATTTAAAATGAAAAATCCACAGAGTTTCAAATGTCAACATTGTGTGTAAATTCAAAGCGAGTAAAACACGTTGGTGAAAAAGTGTTGAGTTCTTCATTAATATTAATTCAATTTTTAGATGAAAGGTATTTACAGTCTCAAAATGGTTTGTTATGAATAATTTAACTGTTATTTACAATGCAGCTTCATTAATTTTCTCTGAAATCGTTTCGGAGCGATTCTGAAACTTTTTGCTACATGACGGATATAATGAAGGCATTTTAACTGTGGCGAAAGCCTGTCCCGAGACACAGTTAGATTATTCTAACTAAGTAGAGTGTAGTGAAGTTAATAGCATTATTGTAAGCTTAAAGCTTAGTAATGTAAATGTCAACAATACGGTGTGTTGAAGAATTTACATGTACATTGTATTTCGCAAATGTCTGCATCTTCGCTAACGCAGGTTTTCGATCCACTTTGCTCCCCATATACCCTTGGCAGATTTCATTACGAAAACTCAGTGATGTGGTGGCGCTATCTAGCGAGCAACTTGAGTTGCGCCCTTGCATATTTACATTTTAATCGAATTAATTAACGGGTTATATACACACCACGGCATTAATACAATTTGAAAACATGTTGACTATCGAATATTGGAACATACTCAACGATGCTATAAAATACGAATGAAGTTATAACCTAGGGAAAGCACGGAATGTTTTGTAAGGACCTGTACCAGGAGTGAAAAAGTCGCCGATTTATATGAAAACTTTCATGCCATAAAACCAGGTATCGTTGTCGTTAATATTGTGGACCAAAGAAATTAAAAAAAAACGAATCTCATTGAAACTTCAAAAGCAATGACCATAAGCAGGAACGTATATACTAACGGGATAGGCAACTTCTACATTCGCCATGTTTACTTCCCATGTTAACACGCGAGTCTTGACAAATTTGTAGAACTATGTTCAATCCCAGTAAAATATAAAGGTTTTTAAAGCGATCTGGTTAGACCATCGTTGGGGAGGCTCTGTACTCGAGAACTTTTGTCTCCACTTGTTTAAAGCACCGAATATTTTACAAAAGATCACAAATGTTGTTTTCTTTTAAAGTTTATATTTACAAGCACTGCGATTAGATCCGCTACTCGGAGCTGCAGCCAATCATAAAACGGAGCTCGTCACCGAGTTTTAGTAATGAAATCCGTTAAGGGTTTATGGGGAGCAAAGTGGACCGAAAACCCTTGGCTAGCGAGGATGAAATGTCTGATACCATATGCAATGTCAACCCGTGCACGCACGGGTCAAAGACTAGTTACATTTAAATTTAACATATTCCTGACATATGCAATTCTGCACCGGATGCTCGTAAACGGTGGGAAAGGTTTTGTCAATTGACATCGTTAGCAAAGAAGGATCTGGAGGCAATTTTATAACTGAATGAGCTTTGGAGGTTAATATTGCAGGTGAAACATCTAGATTGTTATAGGCAGATATTTCGCGTAATAAAATATATAATATAGCACAGGGTTGTATGCATTTGAACATTTTAAATTAAAATTAAAGCTAATATTCAAATGTTTGGCAACCTCCTCTAGACCACATTGTCAATTTTAGAGCTTATTAGTATTTTTCATTACATGGCTAAGCTAAATCCACAGCAAGAATTAACATCGCAGGCATTGGGTACCAATGCAAAATCAATAGTTATCTAAACCAACCAATAGCCTCATTGTTTGAAAATTACTAGATGGGCTTAGGAGATTGAATGGACTAGCAGATACACTGTAGTAGGCTTCCAATTACAGGGCAAATTTTTGGTAGAATTGTTGGGACGTGATGCAATATTTGTTCAAATACTAATGAATCTAAATAATCCACTGCACCATATACTATGACTTTCTTTGCCTTCCTTAGAGTAGGGTACATAGTACTGCCAAAAGGCAATGATTCTCATTCTATACTTGCTATTAATGATGTAAGATTGCAGAACAACCAGCTTACCATTACAATAAAATCTTTTAAATACAGAAGGGGATAACAATAGTACTAAACTCTTATGATTCCTTCATTTGTCCAGTGAACAGTATATTAATCTGTTTGCAGATAAGTTGTCAGGTCCTTTGATTTGTCATTTTGGGGGAAAACCTTTGACACGATATCAGTTTGCTGCAGCTTTAGTTAAGGTAATAGCTGCTATTGGTTTGGATAAAGAACTCTACAAATCTCACTCGGCAATGCTTTTGGCCAAAGTCCATTGTCTAAACTGTTGCACAGAATCAAGATGGACATCAGACTGATTGTCAGCTTGTCTGGTCCTTTATATTGCCACAAATTACATGGAGGTACTTGCAGAAGCCTAGGTTGATGGAGCAAGCTAGACATTAAAGGGTCCATAGCTAAGCTGCGAAGGAGGTTTAGTTTTTGGAAGGAGAATACTAACTTAAAATACATTCAGTTTATTGGCAAACCCCTAAAGTTCTCAGGCAAGATGGTGTTTACTTATCTAAATTCGGAAACTACTACCTTCTGAACTATATTCAGGGAGCATTCGACTTGAATATGAATATATTTGTTTGAGAGTTATGGCTAGATGTTTACATTGACTACCAAAAATATCATGTACGTTTTGAAAAAAGTTAATTTGTAAATTAAATAAAATAAATTTTGTAAAAAAAAAAAGATTGCATCTGAATAAATCAACGTAATGTGTTTTTCTTGTTGATAGGGTCTGTTTCATAAATTTTGAATTAGCATGTTCAAAACTGAATGAGATATTAGGAAAATAAATACCCGATTTTAGCGTCATTATAGACACGGCATGCTTATGTGAGAATTTAATCGTCGTAATTATGACCTAATATCGGAATGAAGTAAAAAATTACATTTCTTATTCTTTAAAGGATGTTGTGTTAATTAATGTTTTCAATAAAAAAAAAACGAAAATTGATGCATAAAACGACCTTTGGAATCGCGTCATGCGAGAGTTTCGGCAGTTGCTTATATATATCTGGTTGTAAATAAATGCATATAAAGTAGAGGTGTCGTATTATAGAGATTAAACTGAAAAAAAAAATTAAAGATAATAAAGTAATAAAACGTCCATACATGTAATTCATGCTGCTCGTACAACGATTGTGAAACTTTTTTTTTCAATCATTATACATTATGATAACTAAAACCCTAGAGTTAACTGTGTATGGCTTAAAATCAAGAAATGGAACTGAAAAAGATATGCTTTTTGTAAAGACGAAAACTAATACCGGCCCTACAGGTTAATTCTTTTGTGTATACAAATGTTCCTTTGTAGATACATTTATAATCGATATTTAACTTCCATAATAATATATCTTTATATTTTTATTATTAAATTATTAACATTTTAAGACAATATTGTTGCACTTGCGTACAAGTACTTACGTTCTGTAGAAAAATCATTCTGCACTTTCTCTGCATCTGTTAGAAGGTTTTTTCTTTCTTCCAATTCATTTAATGTACTTTCTTTATCAGTGCTTCCATTGCAACTGGAAAATTCTATCATAATAGAAAGTTGTTAGGTATAGAGAACTATGATGAATATAAACTAACACTATAACATATATTTCTATTACATATCGCAGTTCGCTTCAACGATGGTATTGTGTAACATAATCTCTGAGTACAGCGAAGCATATGTCAATTCAAAAAAATTCAAAAGAATGACTTGTGTTACATGAACACACCTGTGGTCAGTGGTATATATTGACATTCATCAAGTTTCATTCCCTCTCTATATCTTACGGAAACTTATTTATATTCAAAGTTCTATTAATAGAGACTAACAGGGCTGAAATCTACCCGCCCATTTATCAATTGGTCGAAATCGACAGTGACTGAAACTGACAGGGCTGAAATCGCATCGACTTCCATTATATTTATAGGCCGAAACCTACAGCAATTTAAGCAATATCACGGATTGCACTAAGTCATCATGATGATGTCAGACGCAATTTCCCATCGGATACAATTTTGCTGTTTCTCATAGCTATCTATTGTAGTTTAACAGTAATTTGTTTCTTCCCGAAACTGGACAACAATGTTGCCAACAGATATAAAAGCAATAAATATGAAGTCCTACATGTCAATTTTTTTGAAAGGTATGCAAAAAATCAAATCAGCTGTCAAAGTTCGCTGCTAAGACTTATTTTGAAGATTTAAAGTCTAAAAAAAATTGAAGGGGGTTCATTGGTGTCCTCTTTACAACCATTTGTTGAGAAAAAGTTAGAATTTAGCTCATTTAAGTGGTAACTCAAAATAGGGTACCCTATTTTTTTATCAGTCGGCATGGAATCTACTTTTAGAAAAAACCACTCTTTACTTAGAACTTCTGTGTCTATTGAGACACTTTGGCGTTATATTTTCATAGAAAAAAATAAATGTCAATTCACAATAATCCGATTTAAATTTGATATACATCTCTATACCTGTCCCATGTTTGTTTTATGGGGATATTTTTTAGCTTTATATGTATAAATTAAAGTACATTCTTTTCAAAAGTGGGATAGGGGTCCAAAAAGCAATTGTCTTAAATTAAAAATGTATATATCATATTTTAATGAAAATATATATACTTGCATTGACCTCAATGGCACAGACAAATATATCTTGTGACTTTTTGGGTCCATTTTAAGAATAGGATACCTTGCTTTTAGACAAAGTTACAATATAAATTAGGAATATTCAAACCTTTTCTCAACAAAAAGTTGTAGAGAGACCACCGATGAACCCTCTTCATATTTTTTTTCTTTTAAATCTTCAAAATAAATCTGTAGCTGCGCAGTTCGACATCTGTTTTGAGCGATTAAAAAGGCATTGTCCTGTGGAATGTGGGACTTCATATTTATTGCTTTTATATCGTTTGGCAACATTGTTGTCCAGTTTCGGGCAGAACCAAGCCAGTTCAATTAATTAATTAATTCCCTTTTACGTCCGACTACCGTAATATGAGTTGTAAAGGCCACAAAAAATATATGTGTGTTTCCTATTTCATCAATTTTAAAAATAGGGTAGGTAGGTTGGGTTTTTTTAAATAGCTTTTTAAGTTTCCCCCTTTCCTAGCATATGATTTTTCTATACATAAAGAACATGTGTTTTACACATTAGCAATTCTGGATACGCAGCACAGTTAAGGCTGTCAATAAACTCCGTTCAGACAAAAAGTACGGGAAATGTGCATTATGACATCACAGTATATTACAAACCTTGAAAGTACTTATTAATCTATTTATTAGTAAAATTAACTTATACTAATCTTTTAATTAAAAACAACAAATGCTATTATTTACAATTTTGATGTCCGTTATATCGTACACACTGAAAAATAAGCGAGATGTCGTTCTCGCTGTACTACAAAATATGACGTCATATGCTTCAAAATGACGCATTAAGTTAAATCATTGAAGGCTATCGTGCAGTTTTAAAGCGAAGAAAAATAAATGTCATACATTAACGGAAAAGTATAAATGAATATTTTGATTAAAATTATTATTAGTCGAATGCTACCCATATAGTCTTATTTTCATTTTGTTAAAAGTATGCATCGTATAAAGAAGCCACCTCGGTTTTGTACAAAATATCGTATATCTAAAATCTGAGTACCTAAATAAATCACTTAATTGCAAGGGCATACACTTACCTGATCCCGACAAACTTTTACATGTGAATTTGAAATATGCTATGTAACTTAAAAACTTCTACGATCTTTGTAAAATCTTACAAATTAATTATTTCTTAATGAAATGAACCCTGTGACCTTCAAAATTATTCAACATATGCATTATAAATTACGGTTTCTACTAACAAATATTCTTATCTTAAAAAGTTCGCACCGTTTTTCAAAATCTACGATATAACATCAAGTTATTTCATAATTCTGTTGTGAATTTTGACATGATTATGCCCTTGCAATATTGAATTTTTTAAATGACCTCAAAACCACAAATTCATCTGCTTGTACCATGCGACTGTCATATCACGTGACCACATTGAACATAAAATATTGTACTGTTATATATATATTTTAGAAATATATTGCATTTGAGTGACTGTTATTGATTTTAAAAAGGACATGCCAGTTTAACTAAAGTATACGTGTTTTCATCACAAAAATTTGCCCATATTTTTATTGACCGCCTTAACTGTACTGCGAAGTGACAACTGTTATAGAATTAAAGCTTTCTTAAATCTAAGATTAATTTGAAATGTATACGAAGATTTTATTTTCATGTAATTAGAAAATATAAATATGACAGCCACTATAGGTTAACAGTGTAAAATACTCATTACCACAAATATATTATATAGTAGTTATTAGTTTTATTTTCCTGATCAACTGACATAACAGAAACAGAGGAAAGTCTGGTTGATTAGACGAGAGCCTTAGAATTAAATCTGTTCACTATTTTTTTTAAATGAATACATAATTAATGATTTGAGACTAATTGTAAAAATTTCATTTGCAATTGAAATGCAGCATTTTGAAATCATATTTATAATGTGAATGATTGTTAGGCCTATTCAGAGACTTACGATGTCTGCAGTCGCCAAACCCAGATATAAAGAAAACAACTTTGCCTCTGCTTTTTTCATGTACATCTTTATATCGATTTATAACACATCACTGCCCTAAGAAACTATTTATTGCCTTGATAATTTAGCTATTAAATTAACCAAGGATAATTTTCATCCGTGGTGTCAATCTGCACTTAAAAATATTTAAAACGCTTTAATAAGTGGTGTTTTCTATTGTTACAAGCGTTTTTTGAACTCTGATTTGTAAAGACTCAATTGTTTAAACCAATTATGGTAATCTGGATTTGGAATAAAAATGTTAGGATCGGCACAAAAAAATAGGGTCGGTCGGGAAACCGGAAACACATATTTTTGTCCAATTTCTATTGTTCCGCCTATCACTACATACCTCCTATTGTAATGCCGAGAGCAATATTCATGCTGGTATTGTCACGTTAGACGGAAATATCTGAAGAAACGCGTTTTAAACAAAAACTTTGAGACAACCACTACACTGGTAAGGAATATCGAACGAAAGACGGAACAAAGCAGACTGAAATTCAGGGACATATATTTCAAAAACCCAGGATCATTGAGGAACATTCTCCTCTGTCATACTGTTATTATAGTATTACACATGCGCAGATCATGCAGTGACAACATGGACTTTAGAAAACGGAATATATTTGTAGAAATTGATAAAACAATGTTACGTTGTTTGTACATAAATAGATTGACAATCACTATTTTCTGTGTTAGATGCATTGTGACCGGGTCTACAGAGAGATGTATACATATACGTTATGCACTCTGTATAAATGACACACGTTTTGAATATGAATGAGAAGTACGACAGCACAGCACTATGTGCAAGACAATGTGGATACTATGAAGAAAATTCTATTCACAGTAAATTACAGAAATAAATATCTTAATTACGACTATCGTCACATTGCCTGGCTATTGAAATAGGTATAGATAATAGAACAAATGAAGAAAATAGATTTCGTCCACATTGCCAAACTAAACTAAGTGTTGAAGATGAATTCCGATTTATATTTATTTGTCCTATGTACAGGGCACTGCTTAAAATTATACACGAAAGAATTTTATTAATAGAAACCTTTAATGTTAAAATAATTCAATTTTTTAATATTGAAAATGTTAAAGATCTCTGAAATATTGGCAAATACATGTCAAAAAGTATGCTATTAAGAGACAACTGTATTACATAATTGTTTTTTTTTTCTCAACCTGTATATATATATATATATATATATATATATATATATATATATATATATATATATATATATATATATATATATATATATATATATATATACATATAGTAGTATAGGTTATTATTTGTACGTGCAAAACTTCTCCTGTAAATACACTTCCACCTCATGTTATACATATATTACTGTATATTGATGAGCTGTAAAGCTTAAAGAAGTAAAGAATTGAATTGAATGGAGTAACGATCTAAACTTTATTATGGCTACCAAATGATTTTAAAATTAATGAATTGTTGTCAGCTTTAAGGTAATTATTACTTGCTCCAAAGGTTAGTTGTTATTTGTGCTGTTACAGGTATAATGAAAGCAGATACCGACAAGGACGATGTAATGTCGTTTCGTGGGCAGTAATTACTCAGATATTGAGGAATCATTTAGAGACAAAAAGTGTAACAGAAGACACTACTAATAAAGGAACTCGAGGAATGAAGCACAAGGCCATACCTCGATATGTTCTGTTAGTGCAAGTACAATGCGGGCAAGGGGAAAATAAAATGAAAAAATCAAAATGCTAGTCAGAGAGTGCAAGGGTTTTACGGGTTAGAAATAATTTTCCTATAGAGAGAAAGCGAGATCATCTCTTTACTACAGTAAAAAAAAATGCCCGTAATTGAGAGATTTTGACACATTTTTTCGGTATCAAATTGTTTTCTTTAAAGGTATATGTGGCGTATTTGGAATAAAATTGTTGACATGAGTTTGAGTAAAAATATACACCATGCTTCTTAAAATTAGACGAATCACAATGTTTAGGCCTATAAAACATATTCTGTCGTCAGCTATTTGCCTCTTAACATTGCTTCTCGTCTGATGAATATTAATGTGATCCGCCACTTGTAACGCTACTGCGCATGAGTGCGGGAAAACGTAGTGTTGAAAACACGGTGGAAGAACAGTTTGTTTACAAATTAGCATCACGTTTTTCATGTCTTGAATAAGATAATTCTTATATCAGATGATACTCAAAGCATGTCTTTTCCGATATATATTAATATAGAACGAAATAAATTGTAAGTTATGTGTTACAAAGATGAAATACGATTTTAGCATCATCGACACTGTAAACGGAATAAGTACCCCCTCTCCCCGAGGGATGAATGTACTGTTAATATTTTCTTTATTCATAAATTCATCTACACGAAAATCCACTTTTGGTTTATAACTTATATAACAGTAAATCTATCTTTCTCATCGTTGCCAGCATTGTTGATACACTGAGATGGATGTCACGTGACCCATTTAAGGCGGGGTTATTCAAATTATTTGTCTTTTTTACCGTGCCGATAAAAAAGCAAAAAAATATGTTTTTGATTTATTGTATCTTTGTTATGCAAGTCTCTAAGTAAAAAAATGGAGCAAATAATCAGTTTTTGTAATTGTTATTCACTAAAAATACGCCATATATACCTATATATTAATATTTTACATATTAATGATACATTGTTTGATATGTTGAACCATATTTCTTGTTCATTATTTTATTAAAATAAGATTTTTTTTTCTGAATATCTTCCTTCATCTATTTTTTTTAATTAAAATTAAAAAAACAACACACACATGGCTGAACATTTATTGGAGCAGGCAGAGTTAAACAGGGTTGGCTGGGAAATACCAGTGCTGGGAATTACCGGTGGTAAATACCGGTATTTCCCGTCCCGGTAAATACTACTGTTTTTCATTAATCTGGGAAATACTGGGGAATACAAATTTATAATCTTTATTTCTTTATTTTTTTTTTCAATGTAAAAACTATGTTTATGATATAAGATATTAACAATAAGCATCAAAAACCAATCTATCCTACTTTCCCATTTCACTGCCAGTTTATGAATCATAAATTCACCAATCACCTATTCCCGAAGACTTCTATAGCTGCTTAATAAATGTACAAGTTTTAGTCCAGCTTTTTGAACTTCAAGTTTTCTGTTTTACAGATAATTCAAAGCACAAAATAAACTGTTATATTTACTGTAGGTGTTACAAGTAACAATTAAATAATCACACATGTTGTTATAATAAATAACACTTGACAGTTTTGTGCTCCTATTGTGGGGAGATATATACTATGAGTGGGGCTGATTGGCTTCTTCTTTAGTGTGTTGCATACTGAGGTAGTGACACAGTCACACTTTATTTTTCACAATCTTCTTGCCTTATTTTCACATTCACCAAATAACCAGAAAATGGAACTTTTGATATCATGTTTATGATAACTGTATAGATTCACCTTTACCTGACTAGTCTTAAAAACAAAATAACAATGGTGTCAATGAATGAACCATGTTTGGAGTAAGAAGATAACCAATGCATTACTGAGCAGTCAAAACTTGTAAAAATCAAAGAACATTATAAAATGTCAAAAAGCTGATAAGGTGTACTATTGTCTACATCCCTACAGATTTGATTAAGACTAATGTCTAAGTATGAAGTATTTTAATATGTTGTTGTACTTCATTTCCCAGTATTTCCCGGGAAATACCAGTAATTCCGGGAATTACCAGTATTTCCCACTGGGAAATATGAGTATTTCCCGCTTTTTTGCCAACCCTGGAGTTAAAAAAATTAAACTGATATGATCGATAAATCCATGTACCTGGCCTTAATTTTCTTTGTGCAACTGACTGGAAAAAGAGTAATCAAACCTTTTTATTTTATTTCAAACCCGTGGGTGGGAATGAAGTTGCTTTGTATCTCTAAAGTTTGTTCGTCAAATGTCAAAATCTAAATTAAAAAAAATTAAACTGATAAGATCGATAAATCCATGTACCTGGCCTTAATTTTTCTTTGTGCAACTGACTGGAAAAAGAGTAATCAAAACCTTTTTCTTTTATTTCAAAGCCATGGGTGGCAATAAAGTTGCTTTGTATCTCTAAAGTTTGTTCGTCAAATGTCAAAATCTGCTGTGTTTTATCAGTGTTCCAAAAAAGAATTTCAGATTAAAAAAAGGTTTTGAAAAAAAATTGAGAAGGGAGTCAAATCACCATTCAACTTCTCCGTTTTATGCATACCAGTAATAAAAATAATTTTCGGGAATTACCAGTATTTCCCACGGTCCTGGGAAATATGAGTATTTCCCGCTTGTTTGCCAACCCTGGAGTCAAAAAAATGAAACTGATATGATCGATAAATCCATGTACCTGGCCTTAATTTTCTTTGTGCAACTGACTGGAAAAAGAGTAATCAAACCTTTTTTATTTTATTTCAAACCCGTTGATGGGAATAAAGTTGCTTTGTATCTCCAAAGTTTGTTCGTCAAATGTCAAAATCTGCTGTGTTTTATCAGTGTTCCAAAAAAGAATTTCAGATTAAAAAAAGGTTTTGAAAAAAAAATTGGGAAGGGGGTCAAATCACCATTCAACTTCTCCGTTTTATGCATACCAGTAAAACCAGTAATTCCCGGGAATTACCAGTATTTCCCACTGAGAAATATGAGTATTTCCCGCTTGTTTGCCAACCCTGGAGTTAAAAAAATTAAACTGATATGATCGATAAATCCATGTACCTGGCCTTAATTTTCTTTGTGCAACTGACTGGAAAAAGAGTAATCAAATCTTTTTATTTTATTTTAAACCCGTTGGTGGGAATAAAGTTGCTTTGTATCTCTAAAGTTTGTTCGTCAAATGTCAAAATCTGCTGTGTTTTATCAGTGTTCCAAAAAAGAATTTCAGATTAAAAAAAGGTTTTGAAAAAAAAATGGGAAGGGGGTCAAATCACCATTCAACTTCTCCGTTTTATGCATACATCAATACATCATTTAATTATATAGACGCGTGACACAATATGTTCATTGTTTACAAATGTGTAAGGTTTACTACCAATCTGTCGTGGGATAAACATGTATTAAAGTAAAAACACGCAGGAGTATGCATATTTCATTGCATATTTCAAACCAAAATTGCCTGATCCAAAGTATCTGCCCGATGGTTAACCCGCCCTACACTTTCCGCCATGACGTTTATTAGTGAAACCGTGTTAATTAGTTACCCATTTTTTGGAAAGTTTTATCGCATTCTCTATCTAACTAGAACTATATTGTATTAACAAAAGATGTCACATTCAAGGTATATCTGTCTGCGAAACGCGATAAATTCGTCCTTAATCACTTTTCGCCATGACATCAATTTGTCAACCCGTGTTTTTGGTTATCCCGTTCTGAAAAGATCTCATTCTCTTACCAGAGGTAAGTCAAAACTCAAATCGCGCATTTAAGATCGAACGAATTGCATGGGTTTTGTTAATTACTTAATATGTTTGTCAAATCTTAACTTCCATCATATATTTACTCTTTCCTCAATAATTTAATATTATTCTCTGCAAGTACACTAGTGTATATATTTTGATGCAAACTCCCACTGACTTGAATCCGCCAAAGCGTATCCATCACCTTACTCTCATTTTTGCTATTTCTGGCTGGTTTTTCGGAAATGAAAGTAGGTTTTGATAAGTTTATAATAGTTACTTATAATTAAAATTGTTGAAATGTGTAAGCAATTACTCATGTGCAGGCATTTTTTAGATTATTTGCAAAATGTCTTAATTTATAACTATAGATTTTCTTAGAATTGAACATTTTACAGATTTATAGTTTTGTCTTTTGGATTATCATTATTTCCAAGAATGTTTTCAAAACTTTGAAGCCTATATATGCATTTTTTAGTGCAAATTGCATAAGATATTGTTACTAATTCCTTACATGTAATCATGAATCAAACTTTTGTTACAATTTAAAATAAAACATACATAAATTGTCATTTCGGAATTACAGAATCTTGACTTTAGAGTAAATGACAAAAAATCCAAATGTTAAATATAAAAATTCGAACCATAGAACTTGCTTCAATGATTGGTTTATGGATACACACATGTTATGCTATTTTTGATGGTCCTTTGCATTACAGAACTTCAGAGAGATGAAAGATTGAAATATATTAAAATCAACAATGATAATTATCAAACATGGTTTGATGGTTTGGTCCGATGAAAGTCTCATGAACGAAAATAATTTGGTGTGATAACTTTTAAAACCTAAAGAAAACCTATCAAGTCAAGGCCAGTTGATATTTGATTTGTAACCGATGCATCTTTAAAATATTGTGGAGCTTAATTGATAATATCATGACAGAGGTTAAAGGACATTTTCAGTATCATGCTGTCATATAATTCTTTTAACAGAATTGTTAGCACTAAAATCGTTTATTTGTTTTGGGGGTAATTTTGAGAGTGTAAATCAAAACATACCGATCTGTTCAACCTAACACCAGAGTAACCCCCAACAAAATTTACTTTTTGTAAATTAAAGTCCACTCAGGGTTTACTTTGGGTTTACTAAGATATTGCATTGACCCTTTCTGCCCCTTGTATATTCCGAATACACAGTTAGCGTCTGTTTTAAGGGTTATACCTCTGACTGGGTTTACTCTCTGTGTCCACTCTGGGTTTACTTTAGGTTTACTCTGGGTCCACTCTAGTAAACCCAGGAAGTAAACCCAGGGTTTAGTTGGGGTTTACTTTCTGTTAGATTGGGTCTGATCGGTACTGTGTATGTTTTTAAACTGACAATACAACTGCGGTTTCCTACATTAATACAATTATGATCTTTCTTGTAAAGTCTGGAAATGATAGTGATATTTCTTTTAGTACAGTATTTACCTGGGGTTGAAAATATATATGATGTTTATTCAGAAGCATTAATATTTTCTTGACATATCGCTGATTCTACTGAACGCATATTAAAACACAATCTGTTCTTAAGAATATGCAAACGTTTTCTGTCCAGATGTAGATCTTTTTTCACCTCCTATTATTTAACAATTGGAGAAATTTGTTTCCTTGAATTTTGATCCTGATACATACCATGTTGATGCTTTTACCGTATGATGCTCAAATTTAAGTCCATATATTTTCCCACCTTTTAAATTAATCGTTAGAAAAATATATTAGGCTTTATGAATTGATTGTAAGAATAATAAATCATTAGAGGGAAAAGTTTAGCAAGCTATCATTATTGCTCTCTTATGGAAAACCAACAATTGGTTATGCAAGTCTGCTTTGTCAATCTTCCTCGGCGCAAAGATCTGTTGATGATACCACATATAGGAGAGTTATATCCACTCAACAAGATAACCTTGTTCGCCTGTCTTGTATCAAGAGATCCCTCTACGATAACGGATTGGCAAGATTCAATAGTGACGGCATTGTGACCTGCTACAAATAAACAGTATCAATGCTGCTAGCGGAAGTCTCTTAAGATACACTGTTGGCTCTTGATTTAAAAAAAAATTGCATTCTTTACTGATATTGGTTCTTTTAATCAAAATGTTTTGAAGATATGCAAACCTGGAACCTCCTATACTGATAAAAAGATATTTGTGTTTTTCCACTCAGAATGAATATCTCAAAGGATAACAGAAATTCTTTTCCATTGTTTGTATCTTATCAAACATTCAATCCTGTCTCAAAATGTACATAAGTGAGATGGGTCAAAACTGTTCTGGAATTGTCATCAGGGATCAGAAATAATTTTACTGCTCATTCTTTCCGATGAACTGTTTTGTTGAAAGAAATTGTGAACGAAGCAAACTGGTCCTCTTCAAGGATTTAACATTGTGTATTTTACATTCATGTTTTGTTTGTTTATTTGTGACAAAGTCTTTAAATATGCCACATGATACCCTCGTAGAGCCAAAAGGCAATATATAGTAGAATGAACCCAAGCATCCTTTAGGATGTAAAGAATGAGGGTCATTCTATGTTATGAGCCTAAGGCTCAGGAGCTTGTCATATACCCATCCCAAATAGTTGATAAAAAAAACTGTAAAATATTACCCACAATACATTTGTTAGTTGTTTTTAACAATTTTCCAATAATGACTTCGGCATAGAGGGCTGTGCTACATATGCCGCTAAGCAAAGGTGTGTTCACGTCACACAGATCATTCTTTTTAACTTCTTTGAATTGAGATTCGCCGCGCTGCACTCGGAGGTAATGATACATGACAGCCTCTTCAGGGTGTGTTCATTACATAGAACGACCCTCATCCCTTACATTCGTAAATGATGCTTGAAAGAGGGTCAATTATATACAATATTTAAAAAAAAAAACCACTCACTTCTTTTACGGTAGACGTAAAGCATGTATGATGAAAAACTAACAACCGCAGCGATGCCGATCACAATCAAGATCCAGAGCCAGTCATCCATGTCAAGTCCTGATGTTTCAGGTTGGTGAGTTGTGTTTGGAGAACTGTAAATTTTTAAATATATTACCGGGAATGTTAATTATTATTTTCCTTAAATCAGTTTCACAAGATTGATAATTCAGATGTGAATATTTGGATATTCCTCAAAGTAGGTATGTTTTATTTTTATTTTTTTTATTTTTTTATGCAGATAAAAATTTGATGTGATAGAAAAATAATTCATATGATTTTTACTTTACTAACGTTTCTACACTTACTTAACATTACTTAACCCTATACCCTTTTTCTGACTTAATTAACCAACCTTTTACAAGATCGTTCGGCCAGGAAACAACCATTACCAATAGTTATACAAGCTGGATCTGTAAAATACCACTGAATATATAGGTGATTCAACTGTGCAGACATTGCACAAGAAAGTTAATTTCTCTTAGCTGTTAATTTTGTTAAAAATTGGACTCCGCGTTGGATAACACCCGATGTCTGATTTACTAGCTGAATTATCCCCCCAACAAAAAATTTAATCCCAAAACTTCAAAGTTTAAGTGCTTTCATTAGAATTAAAATAAATACAGTATCAACTTTTCTAAAAAAATGAAAGGATATTATTAGTAACATTGTTTGTAGTTGACCTATTATGGTTTATACATAGTCAGTAAATTCCATATGAAGCTCCAGATACGCTCTGACCCCATATGGTATGTATTGACCATGTATAAACCCTATCAGGTCAACTACAAACCATGTAACAATTATATCTTACCGACTGCCTTTGTTTTAATGATAGAAGTAAATAAAACAATGAAAGGACTATATTTGGTATGGTCAAATATCTGCCCCCAAATTTAATCAATTTTTTAAATAGTATCGTATAAAAATCATATCTTCATAAATCATTGTATAGAGGATGCCTTCACTTTAATCCAGATTTTAGTCATCATTGCTCATTTGCTGTTTATCTATGACGTCACCTTAAGGACCAAATTCCCGCAATTTTGCAAACCAAATGTAAATATTCTCATTTTTTACATCATATTTTGCATTCGGAAGTAAAGAGCGCAAGTTTGCTTAAGTATGATTTTAAAATATGTTTTTCTTCATATAATTTTACACATTATTATACAAATATTGACAGGGGTTGAGGGCAACATTGATTATATTAGCCCCCAAGGGACGAAATATTGCCCGACGCGAAGCGGAGGGCAATATTTTCCTCCCAAGGGGGCTAATATAATCAATATTGCACGAAAACTGACAGTCAACATTTGTTTTGTTATATGAAGAAACAAACCAAAATCTAAGGAGGTAATTAAAACAGATCGCTGTGATTTTCTCAGCTCAACAAAGAATTCACGAATTTAATTTTGTGTGAAGTTCATCTTCAACATATCCTCAGCATCAAACGGTCACTGGTGATATTCCGCTGCCCGTAAGAATTAACATACATATGTTCTATCTGATTTTACTTTACATAGATTTGCAAATTCTTATATCCGTTATGATAGCAAAATAGTTGAATTGCGCGTCCGTTGTTTGCTTGCCTTGACTGACTGTCTATTATGACGTCACCTTGTTTTGGAGTCGGAAAGAGTTATTTACACTTTGTACATCATCGTTTACGAATCAACAAATCAGAAGCGATTAATTGAAATAGAAGGAATGTTCTCTAGGTATTATTCCTAGCCGGTCAATATTGAAAAAAATATTGACCGGTCAATATTTTTCGGACGAGCTAATATTATAATTATTGACTATTCGTCTAATAGAGTTATATAGTGAGAATATACAACTGAATATAACAAACTAAAAAATGGTACTTGAGCAAGCCTGCTCTCGATGTTACCCAGTCGAAAAATCATCGGAAAACACCCATATTTTGCTACAAAACATCAATTTATCAAAATAATACAATCTTCATGATGTCATTTCTACGTTATGACTTCACTGTGGTGATAACCTTTTACAAACTTCTTTTGAATATGATTTAAACTATCTTCCACTTAATTTTTAAAGCTTTTTATAAAACTTTTATTTTGGGGGCGAAAAATGCATAATACCGCACATAGTCCTTTGAGCTTTTACAATAATATTACAAGTTTCAATTTACCGAGGCAGAGTACAGAACGAGTACGCACGCTTTCGCCCAGCGTTTCATTTGTATTGTGACGTCATATGATTGCCCATGATTGATGCGTAAAATTGATATTATATTGTGGAATAAACATAAATGTCTCGAAGTATAAGCTATATTTGGGTTCGGTTCGAAAACGTGAAGAGGGTTCAGCAAGCCTAGCCCTATGTCACGTTTTCTTTACCCGCCTAAATATAGCTTAATTTCTATATTTCAAGACAGTAACCATGTATTTTATATTAATGACCCTTAATATGCGATGTTATATATTTATTTATTACTAAAATGTGTCTGAATGTTTTAATAATACTATAAAGATCACCATTTCCGTCTTTGTCAAATAAAAAAATAGCCATTATCTGGCAAACTGGGAAATTGGGCATAAAAAAAACAACCTTGATAAGACCCCTGGATCAAACCAGGAGGTAAAAGGGTTTTTTTTATTTGACCATTTGATGTTTTAAGCAATTACTTTAATATGTAGAACAGAAAAAGAATTCCCTAGGGCAGAAGTTTAAAAAAAATGTAAAAAACGTGCAAAATTGATACATTTCAGGCAAAATCCCATAGGGTCCCATGTTAAAGATTAACAGACTTTGAGATGACCCCTTGAACAAACGGTGTGGTAAATGTCTGATTTTTTTTCCCTTAAAATAATAATTATATCAGTAGAAATTCATGTAAAAAATTTCATTAAAAAATCTAGGGCAGAAAAAATTAGACCCAGCCTCGTTAAGTTCAAAACCTAACGTCATACTGCTTTAAAATGACGTCATAATGCTCGAAGGGAGCAATATTTTGTACTGACTATAAAACGAATATACGTGACTGCTGTAAGCCAATGGTTTTTTAATAGTTTAGCAGGAGGTAAGACATAGAGTAATCCACAGATAAAATTAACTAGGCTATTAAAACGAGACATTAGACTATGCAGAGGAAGTTACAAAGGACTCTAGTCCATGCAGAGATCTTTAGACTGGGAGGGAGGGGGTCGTTGAGGTTTATTTTCAAGAATATGTCTCTGACCTTTCCCCTGAAAACTTTAACACCGCCCCTTTCCCTTAGCAACATTTTGTGGATGTGTGCATGTTATAAGCAAACTGTAGAGCGCCAAAAGAATAATTTATTCTTTACCTAGACAGTTAAATAGTTCATGATAATTCTGAAATATTACTTAAATGCAAGCGTCTTGACATATTGTTAATTCTAAATTGTTTATAATGTGGCATTTGGACAATCCATGTGCTCCACAAGGGATTCAAAGTTTTTTGTAGGTTTATATATATGTATATATGAACAATTGTTTAAGATCTTCTTGGTATTCACAATGCTCAATTTGTGATACGATTATGAAATCATCTTATTGTAAAAGGGGCTCAATATTTAACTTACATGTAAAGAATATCTGGAGAAAAAAATGACTTATCTGACTCCATAAAACTGATTTAATTATGGTAGTTGTTGCCCAGGTGAGCGATGTGGCCTATAGTCCATTAGCATTTTAACTTACGTTAGCATTTATTTTTCAAATATTTTGAATAACTTTGTTGGAACGTTATGTATCATGCACAAGTTACTACACTTACAATCAAAGATTCTTCTGCTTTGATACGAGGTGTTGTGACATCCATCTATGAAGTGACTACAGCTGTATGCATCAACGTATGAACCTTTTCTTTTTAGGTATAAACACACGCCTGAAAGTGAATGAACGTTTATCTATCTAGATATTTTAAACCTCATAATAAAGCCATAAAGTTAAGGATCTTTCTTTTACAATAAACTCATA
This sequence comes from Magallana gigas, assembly GCF_963853765.1. Lineage (NCBI taxonomy): Eukaryota > Metazoa > Mollusca > Bivalvia > Ostreida > Ostreidae > Magallana > Magallana gigas. The sequence continues at coordinate 42,532,302 of NC_088860.1, forward strand.
GAAAATTTATGCAAGTATACGTATATGTATAATTTTACATCACGTGATAGGTAAATATATACATTTGTATTGGTATATGGAGGATGATTGTTAAGTAACTGCAAAAAGAGCACAAGCAAAAAAAAAACAACAACAAACATCTTGTCTGTACCCTCTTGAATCCATATAAAAGGTTGTGTATAACAAAACTCTAACAGCTCCGTGAAGTTTTCGTTCGGTAAACACGTATAGCCATTAGTCTTGTTACAACTGAGAGCTGACGACCTCTTATTCCACTCTGATTCATTTCTCGGACAAAATTCTGTTGAATACACTGGGAACTTATATCCCTCTAGCTTTTTCTGAAAAATCAAAACATCTATGCCTTAATTATTATGTATTCTACAAATCTGTTTATATCATGAAGCTAATAAACAATTATTTACTCAGAAGGCTATTTTTTATTAATCGTAAATGGCTCAAATTTCACATGATAACATCTTTGTCTGATTCCATAAATCTACAAATTTCTCAATTGTTTAACTCAATTTGTGTAGCTAACTCCTTACAAAAATTACCACCATGTAATTTTGGTCTTCAAAGGTTACTTTTTATTTGCTCAAAGTACAAATAAGGCTCCGAAGGTAGTTAAAGCAAGAACAATGAGAGAAACAAATTGTAAAAATTTCGAGATGATTTTATTCATAACTTTTTTTTAAAAAGGTTATCTGTAAATCATAGGTCAAAATTTGTTCAAAATTACAATTATACCGTACCTTTTCAAGCAAAATAAAATCCAGAGTAAGGGCAAGCTGTAAAGTCTAAATGCTTTGATGTACATGTAAGTTAACTTTTGAGCAAAAACTATTTTGTTAACTTTAAGAGTGGAAAATCGTGCATAATTTAATTCATAACAATAGGCTACGTATTTAAAACTGTCATAGCGACTCACTAAGAGAGTTTAGTCACTGGCTACTAAAATGATTGTCTCATTTATTTTAAGATTGTGGAACATTTTGTTATGACTAAAAGAATAAAAAAAACTAGACCCGAGCTCGTTGCAAGCAACGAAGAGGTTTTCTGTTACAGCTTCAAGTCAAGAAAGGATTGTCAATCAGTCTTAATAAAACCACCCCTTCTCCTTACACTTGTCAGGGTCTTACAAATATTGATAGGATGTTTTTTCACACTACCTTAACTTTTGACCAATCAGGGCTTTAGAAAATAAATTTGAACTCTTGAAAATTAGTTCATGCGTTTTTTCTATGTAATAATGTAACCCCGAGACTGCAGAGTATTGAAGACTTAGATCTCTAGTTAAACAGATAAAGGCATGTCTGTAATACGGTGGTGATATATTTAGACAAGAAAAGTATTGACTTTAAAACAATATTACGCACAGAGATATATTCCCTATACGCAAAATGAAAGCGGCTATGCATGTCTTCATGTGAAGCTTTTAACTCTCATATTACGCAATATCTTAACAATACTATACTACAATTAGATTGATAAGATAATGAAGAACAACATTTCCAGCGACATCATTATCGCAGCTTGTATCGTTTTTTAGTTATACAGCAAAGACTTTCCGGGCGCCTAGATCCCTTTTTGAAGGGGCCAGCCCCTTTGTTCTGGTCTCAAATGAAATCCCTTCAATCTATTAACAACCTTTGCTCTATATGCATTTAGAAAATATTTCAAACTAAAAAGTTACGAAGCAAAAACATGGGTAAAAATGAGCAATTTTTAAAACATAAATATCGATTACATGGTTCAAGTGGTACAATCACAGAGCGAAAAACAATCGTTAAGCAAAGCTTAAAGGTGGCTTAAAGGTGGCGTAAAGGTGGCTGAAAGGAGACACAATCTTTAAGCCACCTTTAAGTCACCTTTAAGCTGAGCTTACAGGTCCTTAATGTCCAAACTTCTTTAAGTCACCTTTAAGCCATCTTTAAGCTACCTTTAAGCATCTTTAAGTGGCATTTACGCTCCCTTTAAGTTGTCTTTAAACCATCTTTAAGTTCCCTTTAAGACAGATTTGATCAAACTGAACAATAAAACATGTATTAAATGCAAAAGCTCTTTTATAGGGAGAGAAGGGGGTGATCCGAGTGATGATATAATTTCCAAGGAAAGGGAGGGGATGTTCCAGGCGGTTTTATTTTTCGTGCCATTAAACACATATCGCTATCATCAACACCGCTCCGATGGACACAGATTGCCGTTATAAAATTCTTTATAATTTTTTTTTTCAAAATTATTCAAAATTATTGTAGGGGTGAGCGCAGTCTCTGTATCTAAATTTGTGTATGAAATTATATTTAATTATGTTTGTTTCCTATTATAAATTAATCGGTGAAATATCTCTCTCTCTCTCTCTCTCTCTCGCTCTCTCTCTCTCTCTCTCTCTTAGTTCATCCGCTTATTAAACAAAAAAAAGATAATGAACCAAAACTGCATGATTTAATTTAATAATCGGTTGAAGGTATATATTTTTTTCAATTTTAATTATTTCTAGGTCTAATTCTAGATCTGCTAGATACATGTTAAAGATGAAAATACTCTCAACTGTCTTTGTTATATCGGGCAGGATATTACTGCTTTGTTTGTCTAGACATAGTTTTGTTCGTTTGTGTATATCTAATTAGAGTCTTTTGTTTGTCCAACTTAAGAAAACCCCCGGAACTAACACAGAATATACAATATATACACAACAGTTGTGTCTTGTGCCCAGGCGCATGTTTGTGTATATCTAATTAGAGTCTATTGTTTGTCCAACTTAAGAAAACCCCTGGAACTAACACAGAATATACAAGATATACACAACAGGTGTGTCTGTCGTGTGCCCAGGTGCACGTCAGTGTTTCTAAAGGCGTTGAATCCTAGTATGTACGTGTATACGATAATTCTAGTGAATAAAAGTTTATTTACATTTGTAATTCATTTTCAAAGAATTATTTCCCACTTCTGTGTTTTAAAAATGTTACGTCTACAAATTAAAGATACATGTATGTAAGAGTAAAATCAAGAGGCTAATTAATTCCTGTACCGGTGATCATAAATAGGCGTTAATTGTTTAAATATATGTATAAGAGGAAATATGTCACATACCCGGCCTGGTACATCATACAATTGTATGTCCAAGTATATGTATACATCATTTGCAATTGCCACATGCAGTAAATTCGTCGCCCGTTATTGGTAATATTGTTTGTTATAGAATTGATAGTCTAAAAATCATGTATACAAGTAAATGTTTAAACATACTGGGACGGCGCCGTGATCATGAAAACCGTAAAATTGCGTAGAACTAATACCCTAATAGTTTCAATGCATTTAATAAAAGAAATGATTTCATCTTCTTCCTTGCATTACATTTAGCTGTAAATTAGATGAACGTTTATCTACTCAGTTTAAATTTATTTACTAAATAAGCCTTACGGTTTCCATTATGGTATAATATATTTTTTTCACTGAAGACCAAGTTCCATATTTCATTCTTAATATATGCATGCATGTAATTTATAAATTAGATATGATTGATTGTTATAATTTGAATGGAAGTCAAAATCTTTTCAAGTAAAAAATATACATTGATTCAATATCCACTGACATATAGAATATAAAAACCTCCCGAAATATGTAAGTAGCCGTGGCGCAGAGGAAGCGAGTTAATGATGGTAAACGAAGGGTACCGGGTTCAAACCTCGTCTTGGGCGTTTTGATTATTTTTTTTTCATTTTATTTCCTAGAACAAAAACCGTTTTTAATACCTTTTCTATCATTATCATAGAGTTAATATATTTTGTTGGTAAATTAAGCACAATATTGAATTAAAAGATTTTTTAATGGCTTAAAGGTGGCTTAAAGATGGCTTAAAGGTAGCTTAAAGGTAGTTTAAAGAAGTTTGGACATTGAGGACCTATAAGTTGTCCTTAAAGGTGGCTTTAAGGTGGCTTAAGGTAACTCCGTACCTATAAAATTATGGGTTCAAAGTTAAAAATCTTAACTTTTTGTAACTTATTGGACTTAAATTTTATCAAAAAATAAATAAAATATATATGTATCCATACTATTTAAGATGTAAGGTAATGAAAACCAAAGGCTGAAATTATCATCTAAAAATCACACTTTTTTTGTTTAAAAATTAAATATAAGTGGATGGATACTTGTTTGTCTATTTAAATTTCATTGCTTACTATGCCAAAAAACTAAAATTAATTTAAAAAAAAGAAAAAATTGTTTACATTAAAAAAAATATAGCATATAGATATATCACTTAGAGGAAAATAGAAAAGAGTTATTTCCCTTTGTCATTATTGAATTATGTCGAATTTAAGGATGAAAAACCCTTATTTAATATCTCCAAGTAAACAATGATTTGAGTTTTTGATGTGCACCTATAATAAAATAGAAATTACAAACCTTCTTGCAAGAATTTTAATGATTTCATGGTTTATGTAAAACTTATGACGTCACAGGAGGGTGGATTTACTTTAAAGATAGTCTTTAAGCTGCCTTTAAGCCATCTTTACGCTTTCTTTAAGCCATCTTTAAGCAACACATATATCTTAAAGGTAGCTTAAAGGTGGCTAAAAGATCGTCTTTAAGCTGCCTTTAAGCATCGTTAAGCTATCTTTAAGGAAAACTTAAAGATGGTCATTCATCCTGTGATAAAATACAAAAATCAGAGGACAACATTCAACGTGTCAATTTTAAAGATTTCTAACTCTGGATGGATTATTTGCTACGAACCATTTCGGAGACTCTGTCCGGAAAAGAATGCCTTAAAAGGGGGAATAACTCGAACTCGAAAGTTACGATTTCTCGCCTTTTTTTGATTAAAAAACTACATCTAATTTACAATACACTCTGAAAATTTGAATGAAATCGGATGACATACAAAAAAGTTATTAAGGTTAAAAAAAGTGTAGAAGAAGAATAACAATAATGAAGAATTACCATCAGAATCAGTACAAGGTATTCCGTTGGAAACGTTAGACCTTAAAAATGTTTCAAATTCTAAGATCTTGGCTATTATAGGAAGGTTTATTGGACAGCCTCTTCTATAAGAGACATTTGTCAGCCAGGAGTCTTTATGGATGTCTTAAAACGATTTACAATTTGTTAAACGTTTATTAAGCATAGTATTCACCCTGATGCTTTTCAACTGGTTGGCCTTGCAAAATTACAATCTTTTATGCAATTTAAGATCTTTAAAGGGCTAAAAACGCAAAATATATCGTCAAGGAACTAGACGATTTCCCGCGCAACCGCGGGAATAACCACTGAATGCATTATTTACGATACAATGCTTTCTGTATTTGTCTTTTATTATTTTTTATGCAGATGACAGGGGGGAAATTATAAAAAAAAAAAAATTAATTTAAATTTCGAACAAGGGATTGGGTGTATAGTGCGCCTTACATGTATTTCTTTTCTTTTGTTATATAGGTCATATCCCATATTTACTCTTATCATTGGGTCAGACAAAAGACTGCCCCCCCCCCAATCAATCTCTCCGTTTTATGCCTATATTCATTTATTTATACAGACGTTTAGCTTATGTTGTTAACATAATATGTGCATGGGTCGCTATTCAGTGTATAATGTTTCAAATCTGTAGTGGAATGAAAATGTATTGTTATTTAAAAACGTTAGTATATATTTGCATATCATAAACCAAAGTTGTCATATCCAATTTAAAGAAACTGTTCGAGAATTAACCTGCCCTACACTTTGGCCATGGCGTTAATAGGTTAAACCGCGTTCATGGTTACCCGGTACTGGAAAGTTCTTTCCATTAAAACTTAAATTGTGCATTTAAGAAACGAAATGGCTAATTTTATTTATTCAACATATGCGATATATCTTAATTTCTATGTATATCCTAAATCAGTTTCATTCTTTAGGTAATCATTTAAAATCATTTTATTGCAAGCATATAGCTACAACCCCCACTGACTTGGATCCGCCATAGCGTGTCCACCACCTTACTCTCATTGCTGCTATTTCGGGTTGGTTTTATCGAAACTGAAAGTAGGGTTTTAATTTATTTCGCAATACTTACATATCGAGTATAATTCAATAATAGCTTACAGACAACAAATCACACGTGTTGAAATATGAAAGGTGTAAGCAGTTACTCTGGTGCATTTAATTTGTAGTTTATTGGATTTTACTAAGAACAACGTGATATCTTCAAAACTGTTATAGCGACTCCTATAAAATAGTTACATTACTATCCCCCGACAAGTATTGTCACATTTATGTAAAGACTTAGGAACATTTGTTGTTATGCATAGACCAAGACCTTTTAAGGACATCAAAATTCAGGGACAAGCCCCCTAAAGTAGGGATGCTAAGACAGGTTTTTTTCTTAAGATATGATTAAAATATGCAAGTAAACATTTTAAAGGAAAATCTTTTATAAATGTTTGGCGTTTCAGAAGACGATAATATATTTTTATTGTTTTTATATAACTCTATCTTTTAAAGGACTGACCTTGGACAAGAAGGTATTTTCAAGAAAATGATGTTGACATTGAAAGAAAGGGCTGATTGTTGCGCGCAATGAGATCGTATCTAATCATTGTGTACTGCGCGTTGAACATCTTATCATCAATTACTAGTATTTACAAAGGTATTCTATATAGGTAGTTTAATTTGATTTTAATGAAGACGCGTTAAGCAAGCAAATGATAAAAAATTACTTACACATACACATGTATTTAAAACGATTATGGAGGAAAAGAAATATCCCAAAATCACCAAACACACTTTTGTGTAAAGACTCATTTCTCTCCTTTAGATTCTGAAATGATTGGTTGTCGTTTGTGCTGTTAAAAGGCACTCAACCTAAAATAAAAACAAATATTCCTTTTAAAGGAATGATCGGCATGAAATACCATTGGTCAACTCTGTTGATATAATATACGCTACATGCAGTAAAATATATATAACGCCGTTTTAATGATTTCCAAAATGGTAAGGCATGAATAAATTTTACACTTAGTAGGCGAATCATACTTCCGACTAATATTCTTACGCATATGTGAAAAAAAACGTGATTTAAATCTTGATGTATGTAACCTTATAAATGTTTTATTTTCAGGGTAAAATAAAAAGAGCAACGTTGTAACTATGTCTAATTATAGATTTAAATAAGGTTGTCATTGTATAGTAAATAAAATAGTACATGGCGCAATGCGTGCGCAAATAGTTGAATTTGCCGGATGCCTCATATGGACACAACTGTGATCGGCCGAAGCCGATCACAAAAATCTCATTATTAAAATGCATTTTCCTCGTGCCCACTTTTGGGGCAACCGAAGGGGTTTTATCTAATTTCATTAAATCTAAAACATTTTTTTCTCCTTAAAAGAGAAATATGTCCTAGATTTAATGAAAAAACCCCACATATTTACTGATAATAGTAACCAACCGTCAAAACGAAAAGATTTAAAATCTTTATAAACAATAAATCAACTATTTAAACGTACTGTAGCTAACAATCCACATTGGCACCTGCACCTAATGTAAATAACTTCCCGGTAATTTAGTATAAAATCCAGATCTAGTTTCTTAAAAAGAACCCTTTTGATAATGACGTAATTCTCTTTTTACAGCTCATTACTTTTTTCACGCTAAAGAATAAGTGTTTCTCATCTTAAAAATTGCTTAGTGTAGCTATAGAGATGATCGATCATTTAAAAAAAAACGCATGACTTTTGTTCAATTCTGTGGACGTAGATTCGTAAGAACAAATTTAAAGTGTCTGTTTCTTTGACGATAAAGAATCATCGCATTGAACAATTTTTTGCTGTTGTATATAAACGTGTACCTTAAAACACAAGTCTCAAGGTTCATTTTGTTTTGTATTATCGGGTTAACAAACTATTTGCATGATTACCGGTATATAAATTTAAACACTTTCAAAATGTATATGTACCCTTAACACGTTTATAACTTACAAACGTTAATGCGTAAAAGCCACTGCCGCCATGTTCCTTTTACTCGCTTCGATCCCTACCACTTCTAAATATGCTAATGCCGTCTTACCTGTTGACCTTTTTCAAAGTTCAGGTCCCACCTTTGTTATCCTAGATTTTAAATCCCCATAGCTACTCAATTTGATAAAATAATCAAACTTCGTGCACTCATTAAAATGAGAAAAGAATCATCAAATATATACAGGTGTGTGCATACTACACTTCGGCCATGACTTCTAGATGTGCTGTCAGGCATAACAAAATCAATAACAAAAAGAGTTTAAATACCCCTGTGCTAAAATCGAAAAAATGTGCCTATTGATGAGTAATTTAAAGTTGAGAAATACTCGTTGATTGGCACATCTCCAGTTTAATTATATTCGATCTCGATTCAGCTTGTTAATTAGTATTTACCTAAACTCTTTGCTTGTATTACACCGTATAGTCGAGTGCAAGGTAAATGATTCCTTACATAGTCGTAGAATCTTCATTTTTGGTATGTTATTTAAAGGGGATGTGCGGCCATCTTGTACATTTGACAATAAGAATGTAAATCTTTCTTGAACTGGCTTGTTTCTGCCCGAAACTGGCCAAAAAGGTTGCCGAAAGATATAAAAGCAATTAATATAGAGTCCTCCATGTCATTATGTTTAAAAAGTATGCATACAAAAACAGAGCAATGCCTTTATAATCACCCAGAAAAGCTGTCGAACTGCGCAGGTACAGACTTATTTTCAAGATTTAAAAATCTAAAAAAATATGAAGGAGGTTCATTTGTGTCCTCTTTACAACCATTTGTTGAGAAAAAGTTTGAATATTGTTTATTTAGGTACATCATTTTTATCAGTCGGCATGAGATCGTTTTTTAGAACAAGAAAATTCTAGTCTGTTCTCAAAACTCCTGTGTCTATGGAGACACATTGACGTAGTATTTTCTAATAAAAAAATAAATGTCAAATCAAGAAATTCGTTTTGAATTTGATATACATCTCTATACCCGTCCCATGTTTGTTTTATGGGAATTTATTAGTTTTATAAATATTAAATAAAGCATATTCTTTTTAGAAGTGGGATAGGGGTCCTAAAAGTGAATGTCTTAAATTCAAAAAAGTATACATCATATTTCAATGAAAATATATATGCAATGTAACTACATAGACACATACAAATATATCTTGTGGTTATTTCGGCTTATTTTAAGAATAAGTCACCTTACTTTAAGACAAAGTTAAAACATAAGTAGTCAAGCTTGGACATTTTTCTCCACAAATAGTTGTAGAGAGGACACCAATAAAATCCTTTTAATTTTTTCAGATTTTTTAATCTTGAAAATAAGCCTGTACCTGCGCAGTTCGACAGTGATTAAAAAGGCATTCTCCTGTTCTTTTATGCTCATTTTTCAAACAAAATGACTTGTAGGACTTCGTTTTTATTGCTTTTATATCTTTTGGTAACAGTTTTGACCAGTTTGGGACAGAAACAAGCCAGTTCAAGAAATGTTTACATTTTTATCCTCAAATGTACAAGATGGCCGCATATACCCCTTAATGCGATTTTTTGTTTGTTTTTATATGAATCTTATCGCGTACTATCTTTCGACTGACCTTGCAATAGGAATTAAAGCATTCGAATTATATACGACAGGTGAGTTACAATAGTTATGAAAATCGTACGTCTACAATGTTAACGTCTGTTTAACGAAATATTAAACTATGAGAATCAGAGACCTCTTAGAGATTATACAAAAAGAAGTGAAGACAAGTTGAACACAAAGGGTGGAGGATGCCTATATGTATCATAGTAATTTTTTTTAGTCAATGATAAATAATTGTGTTTATACAGCTGATGACAAATACAAATGTACAATCCTATCTAGCTATAATATCAAACTGTATACATTTATTTTGAGGTAAGTAACATCAGATCAATCAAAAAGTGACAAATTGTGTGTTTTAACTGTGTGTTGTTGGGTGTTTTACTTGTTACTGTATTACATGCATGGGTGAATAGTATGTTCCTTTTTGGAGTTTATTAAATTTGCGATCATAGTTTATCTCTGTCTGCAGCATTTGTTGAATATTTCTGAATATTTGAGCTAGTAGGTGTATTTTGTACTTTTCGGGGGAAGTTAAATCAATGAAATGATTGGGCAAAACCTGCAATTAATGTTTTTTCATTAATTAATTCAGTGCGAACTGAATACATTTTTTCAACTATCCTTTCAGGCTGAAGGTAATAAAAGAAACATAGACTGAACGTAAAAAAAATTCTCAATTATAAAAAGATAATTTTAGCAATTTTTTTTAAAAAACGCCAAAAAGTTTGTGCCTGCTTTGGATCTGCCAAGCCTTTCCACTGTTCATCAATATTGTTTTCGGAACACAATGTTCGCATAGGAACATATGAATTTGCCAGGTCCTGTATGTACGATGGTGACGTTTCTTGAAGCGTCTTACCAGAGTCACAAATAACCTATACCTGATTTGAAATTCCACTGGTAGCCAACAAAAAGGCAAAGCCTCCGGAGTTATATGATCATGCTTATTTCCTTGTTATATTACTGACCGCTGTATTTTGAATTCTCTGCAGTCTTGACAGGGACTCGAACTTAACCCATCCAGCAATGCATTTCCGTAAACAAGTCTAGAGGTAACGAGTGAACACACTAAGGATACGGTTGTTACCGTTTGTCGCAGTATGCAGACAATATCTGACTTTAACTGTTTGTTTTGATGCTAGTTGGATAGAATTATCAATTGATAGTAGAGGGAGGACCAGTGAAAGTTAACCGGAGTCTCAAGGCCTGAGTAAACATCAAGATTGCACGAGGCACTGCTTGAAAAAACAGCTTTACAAAGTAAGTAAAGGTATTGTAAATTTAATATTTACATTTACTTTAATTAGATTTACTGTTTTAAGTCAAAGTTGGTAAAGATCATATTTACATCAACTTTACTTGACCTTAAATGTGATGTAATGTCCCACATTGAATTAACTTTACTGAAATCAAATTTTAAGATTTAAGCAACTTTAATTTGTTCTTAAATAATAGATTTAGTACATTAAATTCAATATTTAAAAAACCTTAAATATCAACTTTAATTGCAGTAAAGTCAATTTTTGCACTATGTAAACTAGAAATTTTACAAAATTAAATCAATGTAAATATCCTTAAACATCATTTTTAATTGCAGTAAATATAATGTTTACAAATTGTAAATTCCAAACTTAAATATGAAGTTTACTTCCTTTTTTTTAGTTTAAAGTTATTTGAATCTAATAAATTCATAACCATGGATTTAAAAAATGAAAAAGAGAAAATAAAAAAGGGTGCAAAAAATGTTTATTAATGAAAATATTTCCTTTTGATAAATGCTATTTAGATAAAAACACATTACATTTTCATAATTTACATATATATATTGTGTTACACAAAGAGTACATGCAATCTTCACCAATCATTAATTACAAAAAGGTTTACAGTTTTCAATTTATACAAAAATCCAGGAGAACTCCTCCTCTATGTCCGGCCTTTGCTGCTCCTTAATGGAACCCCTGGTTCTTTTCTGGAGGAGCCTCCTGCTTCTAGACGGACATACTTCCAAATATTTTTTGTCCAAATTTTCTTTCACTGTCCTCCAAGTATCACTCTCCCATGAATATGGGTGTGATATGAAGCCCTCGTCAGCCTCTTCATCACTCGACATTAGGTTATGTGCTGACTTGGACTTCAATAGCTGTGTCACCATTTTTTTCTTTTCCACTCCCCAGTTTTTCTTTTCAGCTGCCTGGAGTCGACGTCGTACTTTCTACAATATGAATTATGATATCAATACACAACAGTAAAATAAAACATACTTCATCATCTTGTACCATGGAAGGACCAAAAAACTGACCATATTTGAAATAAAAAACTTAAGTAATTTTTACTCATAATAGTTACATGTATGACGATTGACTGCAGAGAGGCTGCTTCTTTTAAGTGTTGAAAACTGTGGTGTTGCATTTCAAGATTGAGGATGATCAGATTATTAAGTTCTTGAAGATTTGATGTCTGTTATTTTTTTTGTTACGTATCTTAATTAAAATAAATTAAAAAAATAAAATCTCAATGACCATTATTGGAAGTTGCAAAGTTCTTTATTACGTCTCTAAAAATGGGTTTTAAAATACTTGCCTCTTTCTTTCTCTCATAGGTGGCTTGCCTCTGCTTGTGCAAAGCATCCTTGTTCTTGGATTTTCTATTGGCAGCCTCCTTTTTCGATGTAAAATATCTCTTCACAGCAGCTGCAAGAGAAATATAGTTCTTTTTCAAAAACAGTTTTCAGTGGTTACAATTGTTGGGAGATGCAGACAAAAAAATAAAATACTAGAGTTACCTTTAATGAATACAATGTAGTACGCAAACAAAAGGGGTTATTAATGTTGCAAAATTGGACAAAAAACAATAGATTTTAAAATTAAAATGAAAATATTAATGACAGTTTACCTTCTAAAACCTCATTTGCTACATCAGGAGCAACCCCCTTTACGCTTTTCTTGATATAATCAGTCAATTCACAATTCTCCTCGTCATAGAATCTACAAAACAGCATTTAAATCATATTTCATTGAAGAAAGTAAAGTAATAATAAATGCTTGTGTGCTTGTAAATATTAAGTTTCCATTCAATTTTCAAATATTAATAAAATTCATTTAATTGGCATAGAACTATAATAATATCAATACCATGATTCTCAGGTCTACCCCTAGGTATCAATTTTTTTTAATGTTTTAGGAATTATAATCAAAATTACAAGTTTTCAAAGTAACAAAGATAGTTCTGCATTGATCCGCTTATTATGGGCCAATGAAAGAATATAAACTAAACATCTCCCATTTTTTCCACTAAAGTTTTATTAGTTATTATTCACCATCTGAACTTTATAACAAGTAAATTTGTGATAATTTGTTTTTGACTTACCTCTTCTGGTAGTCCCATTTCAAATCCATGTCCTCACCATTGGCAAAGTATTCCTTAACAGCTATCTACAAGACATAAGCACATAAACTGAATAAGGAAAAATATTATCCCTCTGTGTAAATTTTTATAATTTTCTATGTAAAATTTTGACAATAAACATGTTTATACTTTAAATATACTTTAAATACCATCTCCAATATTATGCAGTTGTCTATGCATTTGTGTGTTAATATTTATAACTTGACAGAGTACAAATAAACAGCCATAAAGTTCATAACATTTTACAGCTTAGACACTATATAGAGTATCAACCCGATTCAAATACTACCCCTCCCCCTATCAAAAAAAAAAATTGTGAAAATGAAGGCTATTTAACTTATAACTCTAATCTTCACAATAAGAAAATAAATTTCTTATATTGCATACAACATACATGTTAACTCTACCGATTTTCGACCCAATTTCCCGCCTACCGCTTTTAATTGAAAATCTACCGATTTTTCAAAAATTCAATTTTGCCTCGCTTGGGTAGCCATTTTGGAAGCCATTCTAGCTATAAAATCTCGCTAGTTCTTTAGATATCGCGTGACTTGAGTCAGGAACATTCAGACGTTTTTTACATAGCAATAATAATGTGGGTTTCAAGCATGCGTTTGACAATGAGTGGTGAACTTTTCTCATTGATTACATTAGTTACAAAAATGTCATCGACATCACCGCCCCGAAAAAGAAAAAGATATTATTCAAAGTTTAACACTGACTGGCTGAAGGTATTTGACTTTCTTCATAGATCAAAAAAAAAAAGGGGGAACAGTAGGCGTTTTGTACGTTTTGTCATAACCGATTTCTCAACTTAGATTTCCCAAACTTTGTTCTATCATAACAGTGGCCATGACTATTCCCAACTCAAATGCAGAATGTGAAAGGGTGTTTTCTCATTTAAAAAAATACAGACAAGTTTCAGATCTGAACTATCAAATGACACTTTTTCTTCAATTTTGGCCACAAAGTTAAATAATAACAAAAGTTGTTTTGAATCAATTCCAGAAAAGACCACTCTAAGAAAAGAAAAGCTAGCTACAAAATCCTACACCAATGAACACAAATAAATCTTTCTTTGCATGTGATATTAGTGTTATTGTTTCATTTATTGCATTCCTGCATATTCCTTATTGTAGCCATTAGCTTCACATGAAAATTGTGTTTGAACTTACATTACACATTTGTTTTATTTTTAATGAAATAAAATATGGAGCATTTAAGCATACTTGTAATTATAGTTTCATTTCGATACAATGAATACTTGGGATTATTTCAGAAAAGGAAATGTTTTTTCCCAATTGTGATGACATAAATTACAATTTAAGGTCCATGTGCTGTTAAAAACTCAAAAATGTTCCTCTGTATATGACACATTGCGTCATAATGATCAGCGTTCAGTTGCATGTATCCTAGGTAGTCTTTATTTTCAAAGTAAGGAAATGCTTTAAATCAAATTTGGTTTGTTGGAAGTGTGATGGAGCTTTAAGCAAAGGAACAATTGATATTACCGATACAAAAGCTGTTGATTAGAAAGATATTTGAAGATTTGATTAAAGTTTTAGGGATAAAAATATCATAAACAAAACCATCTCATTTATTCAGACACAAGACAGCACCATGTTATCAGTGTATAATGTATATGTACAATAGCAAAAATTGATAATTATACACAAATCTCATGAGTTTGAAGGCCAAATTTAAATGTTCTAGTTTCATAATTGTAAATGCTATAGCATTGATTTCATGTCAAAAGGTATTATCTTATAAAGCCATTTAAATCATATTTAATGGCATTAAAGATGAGGTTTTATCACATAAAAGTTGAAAGGTCATATTTAAGCACCTTTCCGTTAAAGTAAAGGTAATTTTTGATGCATTCAAAAAGGAAATCATAAAATACAATTGTACTTTATTATATTTAATTACATTAAAGGTAAAACTTTATGACATTAAGTGAAAGGTTATATTTAATTGTATTTAAGTGTCTGTAAAGGTAATCTTTGCACCTTTACTTTTTGTAAAGTTAATACAAAGGTGACCTTGCATATTGGTACACCTTTAATGAAATTTACTTCGGAAGTAAAGTTTTGTAAAGCTGTTTTTTCAAGCAGTGAGGTTCACTGGCTAACACACAGATATCTACGTTTCTGTTCTCAATAATGTATTTACAAGATGAATAGAGAGCTTCTCAATTGCCATTGAATGGAATACTTTGTATTTATGTGAAACTAGAGTAACGCACAACCTTTGATTCTTTAATATAACTATTTCCCATGACAACCAGGAGGTCACTAAAGGAGGTACTAAAGACACCGAGAGGTCTCCACTCCTGTAGTCTGATCACTGTCTGTATCTGTGTATTCTTCGCCATGTTCCCAGTTCTATCTTTGTAATCAGTATAAACTATATAGCTTAATTCCCACCCCTTACCACTGTTGTATCTAATGAAGTGCTCCCTGAATTGGTTTGAATTGACTTCATTAGTTCCCCACGAAGGTTGTAGAGTTTCATCCTGTTGTCGATACCACGTGTCCATATATCAGTATCATGTACATGTAGTCATGTGACACCGTATAGTTTTATACTATGTATCTATAGTTTAATGACCTGTGGTGTATCGGTCTGTTTGTCAGTAACCAGTCTATGGTAAGGGACTTAACTTCCGGGATGATCTGTGTGGATTTACGGATGCCTTATGTTTGGTAAGGACACTTTGAGTTTAGAGGGCAATCGTTTTTATTCAGCATTCCTGGATTTATACTCGGGCATCTTAGGAGTTCAGTAACGTCTTCAGTTCAGCAGTTTTCTAGGTGATTTTAGAAATCGTGCGTGTGATTTCGTCTTCTCGTTTTTTTAAAAAAATATATTCGATTTCAGGTTTGAAATATTGGTGTCTATTCTCTGTGTCAATTGCTGTTGTCAATATCTGGAAGTTTTAACTCATATCAGCTTTCTGGACTGGGATGTTGGATGCAATCTCTTTGTATTTAAGATAAATGAATTTCTCTAATTCTTGCAAATCTTTTTGCAACTTTTCCGATTTGCTTTCGAATGTTTTAAGAATATCGACTTTTATGTGTCCTAAATGTGTTTTATAAGAAATACACTGTGCACAAATAGGAATGTTACATTGTACACAGTGGAGTTCACATTGTTTGGTGGGGGTGTTTCTTACACTTGGGATAGTTCAGAGTGGTTAAATATTGTTTAAGTTAGATGCAATCTATTTGTATTTCGGAAAAAAATATTACTCTTATTCTTGCAGATCTCTCTGTGAATCTTCTTCATGGCTTTTTTGAAGGTTCGTTAATGTTATTGTTTGACATTATTTATCCAGTGCAGGTGTATAACAATGCAGTTAAGGATGTAAGAAAAGAAATGGATCTAAATCACAGGCCTGCTGGAGTAATCCCCCCTTGTTCAACCGACCTTAAGGAAGTTCACTACACTTTTGACTTTTCCCAGGCTCTCTCCATCCCTCATCACGCACGCCAAGAAGGACCACTGTATTTCCTGACTCCCTGAAAAGTTCAGTTGTTTGGCGTTGCAATTGAAGGACAGCACCATCAAATCAATTATCTGATTGATGAGGACCAAGGCATCGGGGAAAATGGTGCAGGGATCAAAGGTGCCAATGGTGTTGTCTCCATGCTTCACCACTGCCTCACAACCTACGGTTCCGGAGAAAAGTCATGTGTGATACACTGTGAAAATTGTGCAGGTAAAGCACGCACCGACAATAAACAGGATGACATGAACTAATATTTGTCGTTTGGTAGCAAACATTAATATTTTCTATTTTTAGGTGAAAACAAAAACAGATATGTTCTGGGATATCTGATATGGCGAACTCTCATGGGCTTGCATCACGATATTCAGCTGTCAATGCAGGTTCCATACCTTGTTGATGCCGGGTTTGCTAACATAAAGCGGCTGTACCACAGATGGATGTAGATAGCCTTTCCGGTCTTGTTGAGGTGGTTAGGAAAAGCGCCAGATCAAACTCTCCCGTTACCTACATCAACGAGAGAACACAGCTGGGAGTGGTATGATTGGAAGTCGTTTACCAGCAAGTTCTTCGCAAACGTGAAAGGCATCCGGAAAATGCGACATTTTAGATTTTCATCATTATCACCGGGTATGTATTTAGTTACATGTATGTAAAACATATAATTCCATCCGATCGACATACTATCTATGTATCTTGAAGTTTATATATATTTCTTTTTAATCAATATCAATACAGTCAAATAAATTGTAAAAAAAAAAATACATGTATAATGTCCGTATATTCACTGTGAAAGGTACATGTACTGAAATAAATGTATTCTTTTATATACAGGAAAACTGTTCGTCAAAAGTCACGCCGATGACAGTGAACGGGAAATCACGCTTCAATCTACTTCACAAAATTGGCACAAATATATTTTGCAAGGTTCAAATGTTTCCTTCGCACGTAAGTTGTTGAACAACAAGCAAATTTATCTTTGTCAGTTTGAAACATGGCTGCTCCAAACAAAACCTGGTTTTCGATATACGAAATACCGAACTTGAAGTTATAAGCTGATCGACCCCTATTCTATCTTTGTTATTATTTATTTTCGTAAATTACTCAAATTTGAAACAGAATTAACCCATGATTTTTGCAGTTTGTATTTTTCTTTCCGGAAGGATGATTTAGGCTAAATAACATTGAATTTGACTCATTAGGTCTTGTGAAGAAGATTTTTAAAAATGTACCCCCTTTTTCTACAGTTTTGAGGATGTTTTCTCCGCTTTGAATGAAGATCAGCCTTTCATTTCTGCAATTTATATTTGTCTTACCATAAGGATGCTTTGTGCCAACTTTGGTTGAAATGGGCCGGGTGGTTTTGGAGAAGATGTTCAAAATGTCAAAGTTTACAGACGGACGGACGGACAAACAGACGGACTGACGGACGACGGACAAAATGTGATCAGAAAAGCTAAATTGAGCTCTTAGGTCAGGAGAGCTAAAAACGATAGTATCTCCCCTTTTGTTGTTTTCTCGTCTCGAAATATTTCCTGTGTTTCTGTTTCCCTTTTTTCTTGTGTTTTCACGTCGTCTTCTTGTTTACATACTGGATAGGCATGTGACATCACCTCATATATAAATGTTTCGTACTGTGGTGTTTACAGTCCGGTCCGAAATTTATAAAGATAATTGGAAATTATATTTTATACTTTTTATGCGTTTATATATAATTGTGCATTTTTCAGAAAGTTTCCTATGTAGCTTGATGAAAAACACAATCCTTCTTAAACATGGCATATATAACTTTATGTTTTGAAAAATAAATGGGAAAGGGTCTTGATGAATTCATTTTTTTAAATATAGCTCTCTTAAAGGACTGGTAATCGTGTTTAAAAATCTGACCTGTAAACTTGTAAACATATGTTCGTATTGGTTTGTGAATCTGGCTAAATAATATATGATATCCTGGCGGTGTAGCCTTTGTCACCCTGCTAATAATAACGTATGATAATTCACAATTCAGTTTTATAATTTTATTTATCTTACGATGCAAAATGTGTAGTTTCTTTAGTTGTAAAAATTCAGTTCTTAATTATAGCTTTCTAGGTTTTCAAAACCAATCTCCTAAAGTACTAAAAGTCATCAAATATTGTCAACAACTTAAACTTAAACTGCTGATTATGATATATTGATTTTATAAGCGTATCAAAGTGGTGTTTTATATTATGAGTTTGAAAAAGGTTATTTTGAAATTGAAAAAGAAATACATTAGACTATAGTGGATTCTCTATCTTTGAACATTTCAAGCCAAGAAACAGGCTCAAATGTCGGATAGTGTATTTTGTATGATTTGTTTCTCAAAACAACAAAAGTAAACACTCCGCATTTATATTTCGGTTTTTAATTTAATTTAATGCAAAACAACTTCGACTATATTTAAATGATTTATCATATCATAATTCTAGAAATAAGCCTGCCTTGGCAAACTATAATCTTTTAATGACCACACGGTTCGTCATATCATCCGTATTAAGGCATTATGATAAATTTTCACTAATAATAATTGAGAAAGTACTAGTGTAGCAAAGTTTAAAATATGGGCTCTCAAGTAGTAAAATGGAATATGTCTTTGGTCCCAGTACGATTATTTTAATACACTTTCGCGCATTTTCAAAGATTAGGTTTATCAATTAAGCGTGGTCAACATATACGTGTATAATATTCGAATTTCAGAAGTTTTTGTAATATTGGTACATTTTTATGATTGTCAAGTTAAATTGTAATCGATTTTTTATTATCAATTCACCTTTTGAAAAATATATTGGAATGTTGTAAAAGAGTTAAGTGTCCTCCACACACCTGGTAAAAGTTCTGCATACAAACCCGAACTTCTAAATTACTTAAAGATTTCAAGCATACTTAAAGATTTTCTAGCATGTGTTCCACTTCAAAATGACAGAAAAAATTCAATTGTGGGGGGAAACCCATTTTTATTTAAATTGTACTACTATTTATGAAAATAAAAGCCCCTGTTGTATTCGAACTCGGGACCCGCAGATCAGTAGATAGAAGCTAAACCCATTGCGCTACAGAAATAGACAACAAATTTGTCAAGTATATAAACTGTTTAACAATGCGTTAAATCGCCATGATTTCACGGGGTTTCGATAATTCTTAAGGTATACGTTTACTCAGAATAAAAAAAAATCCCACTGATGATTATGAAAACCATCAATTGTGTGTAAAAGACCTATCATGGTGGTGCTTTTTTTCACTTTCAAAAAAGTAGATCAATGACCTAATTTTTGAGGTAATGGCCATTGAATATTTTTTGAAAATGTAAGAAAAGTCCCTGAAATTTTCTTAATTGTGAAAATAATAATTCTTTTTTAAAACTAGATACAGTTTATGAATAGCAGTGACACTTAACAGACACAAAGCATTAAGTTTTCATTCACAATTTTTATAAATATTCCAGTCCGAATTTCCTCTTTTTCCACTTTTTAAATTCCTACCCTTTTTTGGTTCAATTTGACAAAAAACTGAATGATGATAATACTAAAACATTTATAGTAATAAACTAGGTAGATTGACCTTACCATGCAGGCATAAACGTTATATGAGGTCAATGATCAAAGTTTTGAGATATGATGTCCTTTATCGTTTTTAAGTATTTTTCAATACTTTTGTAGTGTGTGCCATTCGCATATGTACACGAAAAAGTGAAATAAAACCAACAGAAAATATGCAAAATTATGTTAACTATCAAATGAAATCTTAACTTGGAATATTACACACCTAAAAATATTTCAGTGAAAAACCAAATCTTAAAAATTTAGTCCGAATTTCCTCCGTTTTGCTTAAAGTTCAACTTTGTTTGAGCCTAATTCCAAATATAGTAAAAATATTGAATGGTTTGTCAATAATAATTCATTTCATAAATACTTTGAGTGTTTAGATCAAATTTTACTCATGATATTGAACTTTAAAACAATCCCGAATTTGAGAACTCAAAACCTGAGTAAACAACGTCCTTAAAGGCCGGGGTCGACCTAGATTTCTGCCACCTGGTAGACAATTAAGCCTATAAGGGCAAAAAGGCGGGGCTACCTCCATCACTGTCGGTGATGCTGATAAGAGTAAACATTGCATGTGGCTCAGTCCGCATTGTTTATATACTGGGGAAAACCTAATCTATTAAGAGGGGCTGTGTAAATTTTCATATAGAGGGATTTTGATCAGTTTTCAATTTCATTTATGTTGTTTTGTAACATATATATGTGAAGATGATAAAATTTCAATACTGATATATGGCATCCCTGAAACAATAATGGTTTCAAGCATGAAACTTGATCCAAGTTATATTTAGCAGTTCCCCGCTTACAAAGAATAATCAGAGGTTCTCTAGGGATATTTTTCATTCAAATGATTAAAATCTCAGGAGATTGTCATTACAAAGTGAGAAGAAAATATGAACACTAATTAACAGCTGGTTGTTAAGAACTCAATTACAACGTTTATAAAACTTTCATTTGCTTTTACAAGCAAACATATATTCATATACCCCTTCTTTACCCCATATTTATCATCCTCTGGTTGGAACTAGGAACCAGAGTGAAATTGGAGGGAAATGGAAGGACATCACAATAAGCAGGGAGAAATGAATATTCCAGCTTTGGAAGTAACTAAATGTCGTGGAGAAACTTTTTTTAGCTTTTGACACACTGAGTTGGGATTTTAATGAAGTTCCTGTTGAGAGAAACAGTAATGGGTTTATTACAAACTTCTTAGGACAGTGACCCACATTTTGATGACTTTGTGATAAGTCAGGTTCGGGAGACTGAAGATTGAAGAATGTCAGCATTGCTTGTGTTGTTTCACATACAAAACTATGGTGGCTAGTGGAATGTGCAGCTCGTGTAAAGTAGCTCACACCATTGGAAGGACAGAAGCTTGATTTAATTTTCGACACAGGAATTTTTGGGAGATATCAAACATAACCCAGATGTATTAATAAAATAGGAAGTTTTGCATATGAATTAACTCGCATTTTTGACAATTTATCTACCAAAGACGGGGCATTATGCATCTTTATTGCGGACTCATGAAGATGTGGAACTAAAAGCAATGTGATAATTTTAACTTTAGGTTTTTTAATAAATTTCAATAATTATCACACCAACAGTGTTATTCATGTGATGGATTAATTTTTAATCAATGCCAAGGTAAAAGATTTTCGCCGATACATTTCTCATGCTGTGATGAGCAATATACAGAGCACATGGCTACAGCCACTTCCTGTGTAAACAAAACATTGGTAATCTCCGCCTCAAATGTCAATCACTAGTTTGGAATTCAAAATTTTGAGCTGCTTCAGAACTTTATAAGATGAATACTCTTTTAATAATTTTTTGTTTGTAAAAATTTTGACGTCAATTGATAGCTGCCTTGGTAGCTACTTCCACACCAAAAATTATAATTTTTTATTAATGAATAATGCTATTAATTTGAAAATATTCTCTCTGAACTGAAAGCTGCAAAGAAAATTGAATTTCCCATTCATTTTGTGATTGGCTGCTATTTATACCTGGGCCCCGGCCTTTAAGGGAAATTACATATTGAAAGAGTTGAAACAATGATCATTCAATAGTTTTTGAGTACTGTAACTTTTGCTCCCTAAATTTTCAGCGCAGACTAAACTTTCAGATAGTTTCTACTTAGGGATATCTTCATGTTGTTCAGAAAGCATATTTGATTATTTGTTTTTAATATTTCTATTAGTATAATACCATATTTATTACAAATATATTTCTTGAAACTCAAGAAAAATAACGTCAATTTGTACCCAAAATCTGTTTTTCCGATGCCTTATCTTACACTTTATATCATTTACCAATGCTTTTATCTTTATTTCCTGAATTTATAGACGCTTTTGACAAATCTATTACAATTTGAGTAAAAGAAAATTTCAGTGAATGTTGATTCTTTAATGTCTGAAAACAGCGTTTTATTCGTGCAAAATAGTATTTATGTAATAAAATTGAAAAAAAATTTGTTTATAATTATTCAATTAATCTTATGTTGTTTTTAATGGATTAACAGTTACTTAATATTTAATGTGATGGTACATTTTAATAACAAAATAATGAAGAGTACCAAACAGAATACTCCTAAGATACTATACAACTAAAAAAAAATATTATAATTTATTATGAAATTGATTCTCTTTAAAATCTTAAGAGTACAAATGAAAACAAATTGATCAAATCAATTTTTTTCAACATTTGACTTGCCATTATTTAAAGGTACATTGGATTGATAAAAAGTTCATTTACATACATGTTCATAATTCATACAAACACAAACAGTTGTTTTGACATTTTATGAACAATCAGGTTTAAGACATTATAAATTTTACAGTTTGTTTATTCATGATGTGGAATATTGGTTTGTATACATTATGTATATTTATTTGTTTTACAAATACTGTAAACAAAACAAGCCACAAATCATAGTCATATAAAACAAACAGAGTATGTTTACATGTTATGAAGGATTTTTTTTTTCACTTTTCCTGTGAACTCAGCCACAAAGAGGTTGTCTCATGTGTTCACACATAAACCCCATGTATCATCTAAGTTACATTTGGTAATGTAGCGAAGGAACTGTCCGTCCTGATCCAGGATGTGGATACGATTGTTACTGTCTGCTATCAGGATCCGACTCTTGCTGTCTGTTGTGATGCCGCGAGGATTAAATGATCCATTGGTAGTAGAGGGAGTACCAGTGTAAGCAAACCGAAATTTCCCCAGCCTGATTGACCACCACTACTGCACGGGCTTCACGGTCAGACACACATATATCCAGGTTCCTGTTCTCATCAATGTATTTTTCTCCCTCAAATGAATAGAGAGGTTGTCCTTTGTCCTTGTACTGGGTGGTTTGTTTCCTTGTTGAGCCGGAGAAACGCACAACTTTTGTTTGTTTATCATCATTGTCAGTGACAACCAGGAGGTCACCTGAGGAGGAACTAAATAGACCGCGAGGTTTCCACCCCGATAATCATCCTTTTAGTCTGATCATATATGATTGCGCCCATAAGAAAAGGGTGCTTATGGCATATTTGACAAAACAGAGAAATAACGTCACAAACATGTGACGATACGTCATAACGTCGTCTGAAAAGCGTAAAATTTATAACGCATTATTTTCACCGCTTATAGTTTTTATACCTTTTTAAATTTAAATTTCACATCATTTTAAAAATCTCTTATTATACTTAATTTGCACACAAATTTGATTAATTGCATGTATTTCTATTTTTCCCGATATTAGCTTAATGCTCCAAATTGGCTATGATTTGGAAAAGTTTCATGGAAATATTTTGCTATTAATTTTAGGCGTCTGCTTCACATTCTTTTTTATAGCGCATATAGTGCGTGGATTAAGAAAGCAAAAGAATGAACCTAACAAACACATGTACATGTATCGTCTTTATTCAGCAAGTGCTGTTGCCTGTATTGTTTTAACGATGTACGACTTTTTAAAGTATGCTGCATGTACATATACATGTACTATGAACTTACTTTCGTAAATCATTTTCTGATGGATTACTAAAAATGCAGTAACTAGAAACATTTTTGGTTGAACAAGCTGAAAAGAACACAGTAAAAAATCTATTTAGAAATAAGCAGATGAAAGTCTGCAGTTCTGCACACATCTCACCGATCCGGTAAATACTTGTATTGTTTAATTTTTCGTAAGTTTAGATAGCATGTGCTTGTGTTTCCTCATGCAATCTTAATGTTAAGCAAAACGCCGCATTTACATGTACACAATGAATCTGATATGCCCTTAAAAACACCCAAACAATTCCTTGTTTTTATTCTTAACGAGACCGAGTCTAATTATTTCTACCCTATATATTTTGATGAAATTTCCTGCAAGAAGTTTTACTGTTATATCAATTGTTTTAGATGAAAAAAATATTAGCGACCCCCATTTCTTATGTAGTCTTGAATGTTATCAATTGTTTTAAAAAGGCCCAATGGGAATTTGTTGAAAATGCGCTAAATCTCACTTTTTCCTCTTATTTTTTTTTATCCTGCCCATGATTTCTTTTCGACCGATCAATTTAATGTTTAGAACTAGATCGTGAAGATTTCAGTTCTGTCAGTTTCTATAGAGCTATGATTCACACCTGGGATTTTTATGAATTGGATGGGCAAAAATGGGTGTGTATAATAAGCGCGAATCAAACAATTAAATGCTTTCTCTGATGATTCGTGTACAATATGAGGATGGCAACATTGCAATAAATAAATTACATGACATAAGACGCCCTAGCGGGTTATGTAATTTTTTTCTGCGATGATCGCTACCGTCTTAAACCTTAAACCGCATGAATCAACAATGAAGGTATTTTAGTGTTTATATTTACATTCTTCAGATTAATGGATTAGTCGTAAAGAATAAGTAAAATTAACTAAATCATTGTTTATGTACATCAATACGTTAAATAAACGGAAAAGCTAAGTCGCCTTAAATGGGAGGCTGAGTCTGACATCATCATGATTCTTTCGTGCAGTCGAGGATTTTTCTTATTTAGGTCGATTAATGTTTCGACCAATCGATAAACGGAGTGCGTAGATTTCGGTCCTGTCAGTTTCTACAGAGCTATGAATTACAATTAATTTTCTTTAGAAATAGAAGGAATCATGCTTGGTGGATGTAAACAAAGAAGTTAACTCAATGTACAACTTCATCAAAACACCATTTTATGTTCCTGTCGGCTGTGTTTTTGTTAAAAAGGACGTTTTAAACAGACGTTTTCTTATATTTTTGCATTGAAAATTGCTATGTTAATATTTAGATTTTGTTTTTAATTCTTTCCTCATGCTGTCAATTTTGCTTTTAATACTGTTGCATGTGTTTAACAGTCAACTTCTTGATTAGTGGTCCCATTCCTTGTAATGCACACAAGTGAATTTAAATATGCAGAAAGTCACTATCAGGATGTTGATTCAGAAATGATGTAATCATACTCTTTTCCTTTTCTAAAAATTGAAACTTCCTATTCCAAGTTATATATTTCATGCGCGGATCTAGAGGGGGGGTCGGGGGGGGTCCCGACCCCCCCTGGAAAATGAAAATTTATTAAATTTACATAGTAAAATTATCGCGAAAATATGCCTCGGACCCCCCCTGGCAAACACAATTATCCTTCGGCCCCCCCCCCCCTGGAAAAATTTTCTGGATCCGCGCATGTATTTAAACTAAGAGCCAGAACAACAAAATGGTCATGGAATAGTACCATTGAGATAATGGAAAAAGCGATTCCTATTACAGGTTTACTCCAAGCTAATTATACATCGACGTGATTTCTAAATATACGTTACAAACAAAAACTAGACGATAAACAAAATGTACATCATGTTCTTGCATGGTTTATTTTAAAATACTTTTAATATTTAGTTTCTCTAAGTCGCAAGCATGCTTAAAAAACATGAGGAACTGTTATCGTGCTAGTACCTACGGTGACACAAGAGTTCGGAATATTTTTCCAAACATGAGTAGTTAGAGATATAATTTATTGCCAAAAGTATTGGCATATCATAATTACATCTCATATTTTTACTACCATGTATAAAATTATTGACTCGCTATATATATTTTCTGCTTTAATATCGATAAATCATGATCGTAAAAAAAACATGTTTAATATTATAAACGTTTGATCTACCTCATGTTGTATATCGCAACTTATTTTTTAATTCGATTAACATTAATAAATCAATAAAAACCAATTTTAATACTTGTTCATTATCTTGTGACCATTACCGAAGAACTTGAGAATTAGACAGTTTCACGATCCCGTCCGAACCTCAGCTTTATTTTCACATTTATTTAAGTCGATGGAGCGGATTTATAAAATTATTTACGGCTTTAATGAAGTGTGTAAGATTTACAAATGATTTTGGAATGTAGGATACATAGAAACTAATTATACAGCTAGAAGACAGCGCACTGACGGTGTATTTAAATACATGCATAGGCTTCGGATTATGGACGGTTGAGAGGTATCTTAAACTCATGGTGAAATATACATTCAAAACACGGGATCAATCTCTGCAAACTGCATGTTTTCCCTATAATACTAAACCTACATATTTGCTGTAGAATAGTCACACACAGATGATAAGTGTCTGGATATTGTTTTTCAGGTGTGGGCACGCCCGAAATGTGTAAGCAAAGGCGTGGGGGGGGGGGGGGGCTTTACGATTGTAGAAAAAACAATCACAGTAGTTAAAAAAATGTGTCTAGAAGCCATCTGAAAGTAAAAATATACCACATACACTAAAAAAATACAATTTTAAATTATGTGAAATTTATCAATATTGGAAGGGGGTAAATATCATCCGATCCAGGGAAGGGGCACTCTTTTCCATAAATTCTGCATAAAGTCGAATGGAAAAATCTTTTGAACAGAAGGAGTGTTGTAAAGGGCATGATCTCGGCAGTATATCAGAATTATCTGTGATTGCACAGGATACAGTCTAGTTAATTCTGAAACTATTCTTAAAACTTCAAAAGAATAGTTCAGTGCTGCTACTATAATTGTATCAATAAGTTGTACAATGGATCACGATTAAACACAATTGTATAATACGTTACTTCTGATATTGTTCAAGACTAAAAATATGACATACATGTATTTAATCATGTCACGAAAATTGCATGTTTAAGAACAAATACTACTAATATATTTTAGCTATTGATTGATTATATGGAAAAACAGTGATTATGTGAATGTAATATGTTCACATAGAATATTCCACTAACTGGGTTTCTCGTTGATATCCCAAAATAAGCTGAAACTAAACAACTGCCATTTCCTATTTTGAATAATCACTTTTCACTGGCAGACAACTTCGCTATCAGCAGAAACATTTTTATTTATGATTAAAATAAACAACAAACCTTTGTTTTTTAAATAAATGAATCGCATAAGTGCAAACATACAACTGTATGTAACAATGTGATAAGATACTGATAACAAAGTGCTGTATTTTACGTTTAATAAACGACTAATTCACAGTAATGATTGATGACCTTTACTTTAAAAACTGTTGACGTTGCGTGCAGGAAACACGACGTCGTGATTTTCCTATTGAAATAGCATCACTGTAAATGGACAAAAACTGTACTTAGAATAAGCGTATAGCCATAAAATTTTAGATTTGAGAACTTTAAGATGTGTTTAATTGAATTATGTAAAAATCTAAAAATGTGCAAAAAATGCCATAAGTACCCTTTTCTCATGGGCGCAATCATATGTATCTGTATATATACCGTCAATCTAATTAGAATTAAACCTTTCATCTTGCTCTCTGTTATGTATTGTTACCGCTCGTGACAAGCGATAAACAGGTAACTATAAATATACAGAGAGCAAGATGAAAGGTCTAATCTTAATTATAATGATATACTGTCAATCGTAACTTCTCGAAAAGTTGTGATTGCTATACTGTATGGATGAATGATGTATGCATAAAACGGGAAAGTTTAATGGGGATGCCCCCCTCCAAATTGTTTTTTCTTCTATCTGAAATTCTTATTTGCGACAGTAATAGAAACTAGACACGATCTCGTTGCGAGCAACGAGGAGGTCTTCGGTCTGATTTTAGAAATTGAGATTTATGTTCGATCTTGATTTTGCTATTTAACAGCTATACATGATTTAAAACAAGAAAAGAGGATCTTCATTTTAAGTGCCTGATACTATTTTGTTTCAGGTGTAAGAGTTTTGTTCAACAAGTGTTTAGAAATTCGTCACCGTTCTTGAGATATCTCAGAAAGAATATTTTAGGGGCCGGACCTTATCTCCTTATTGGGGCCGCTGAACAAAAATTGTAAGGTTGCATGTTATTAGGTACATTATTTTGAGCATCTTTTCTTTTATACTGCATTTCAAAATATTTTTCCTTTTTGAGATATAGGTTATCACATTTTTGGACTTTTGACCCCTAAAAATCCTTAATTACGTAACACATGAGAAAAATCATTATAATGTTAGGCTACACAACTGTTAGATAAACATATTTGCTTCTATAATCTATTACGAAATACCCCTCGGTAAAGAACTATAGGAAGAAGACTTTAGAGCCCTCTAGGTCCCTAATATTAGGGGCTAGCCCCTTTTTCATGGTATCAAATGAAAGGTCATTTGATTATAAAGACATTTTGTTCAACAAGTGTTCAGAAATTCGTTACCATTCTTGAGATATCTCAGAAAGAATATTTTAGGGGCCGGTCCCTATCTCCTTATTCGGGCCACTGAACCAAATTTTTTAGGCTGCATGTTGTTAAGGACATCATTTTGAGCATCTTTTCTTTTATACTGCATTTCAAAATATTTTTCCGTTTTGAGATATAGGTTGTCAAAGTTTTGGACTTCTGACCCCTAAAAATCCCTAATTACGTAACATATGAGAAAATCGTTATAATGCTTGGCTTCATAACTGTAAGGTAAACATATTTGCTTCTATAATTTATTACAAAATATCCCTCAGTAAAGAACTATAGGAAAAAGACTTTAGAGCCCTCTAGGTCCCTAATATTAGGGGCTAGCCCCTTTTTCATGGTATCAAATGAAAGGTCATTTGATTATAAAGACATTTTGTTCAACAAGTGTTCAGAAATTCGTTACCATTCTTGAGATATCTCAGAAAGAATATTTTAGGGGCCGGTCCCTATCTCCTTATTCGGGCCACTGAACCAAATTTTTTAGGCTGCATGTTGTTAAGGACATCATTTTGAGCATCTTTTCTTTTATACTGCATTTCAAAATATTTTTCCGTTTTGAGATATAGGTGGTCAAAGTTTTGGACTTCTGACCCCTAAAAATCCCTAATTACGTAACATATGAGAAAATCGTTATACTGCTTGGCTTCATATCTGAAAGATAAACATATTTGCTAATATAATATATTACAAAATATCCCTCGGTAAAGAGTTATGGGTAAAAGACTTTAGAGCCTTCTAGGTCCCTAATTTGAGGGGCCAGCCCCTTTTTCGTGATATGAACAGAAAGGTCTTGTAAATATAAACTTTTTTTACATTACATGTTTTAACAAAATATTTCCCACAAAAGAGATAAAGAGAGAAAAGCACAAAAATTCACGACGCTTTTTTAATGTCAATTTTCGAGCCATAGCGAGCTTTGGCGCCAGTAGTGTTAAACATACAAAACAACAATCATGCAAAACTTCAATCTTTCCTTTACCTACCGTAAAAATTTGAGCTCAATATCTCTTATATTTTAGGAGAACAACAGAAGACAAAATACCCATATAAAAATTAGAAAAATCTCAATATCTCAAAAACGGATGTGACGTCATCAATACTATCTATCACATCCTAAAATTTGATTGAAATCGGCCGAGCCGTTTCTGAGAAATCGCGTGCACAAAAAAGGCAGAAAAATAATAATAATAATAGGGAAAAAGAAACAAAGCAATAACAATAAGGTCTTCCGTTGGAAACGGAAGACCTTAATTATATTGATAATTGACCTTAAGAAGCATTTCCATAGTAGTTTTTCTACTTCTTCACGCAGTAAATGTGTTTCAATTCTGATAAGTAGCAATTTTCATTTTACATTACTAAACCAGCATAAATCTGCAGATGACAGAATAATACTGTTGAATATAGAACATGATAGTAAAAGTATAACACTTGTCAATATTTAAGCACCGAATATTGAGAACGATCGGGTTGATTTTTGTATAAAAAGGTTTCAAAATGGATTTCAAAATATTCTATTAATAATGAAAACGTAATTCTTGTAGGAGAGTTCAACTGTTCTCTGTTGAAAGATAAAGATAACAGTTTAATAAATAGTTTTGAAAATTTACAAAATCATTCCGATTTTTTCGATCTTTGGGGAAAAAACTAAACCAGAAAGAAATGGTTTCACTTGGTCTGATGGTAGCGACACCGCAAGAAACAGAATAGACTATGTTTTTCTAACGCATCTTTTTAGCTATAAACCGGAAAATATTTACTTACAAAAATTCCCTCTTATAGCAGGGGGAAGGGATATTGGAAGCTAAATACGTTTGTACTTTTTGATATACAGTATTGTGAAATGATGAACGATTTTTTTATTGATTTACCAGATGATATTAATTAAGCTAGAGATGAATCCAAAAACTAAATTGGAATTTATCAAACTTTATGTAAAAAGTTTAAGCATCATTTATTGCAAAGAAAAAAGCAAAAATATGAAACGAAAAATACATTTTATTGAGAGCGAATTAGAGCAAATAGAGCATCAACATCATTTAAATATTAATATGGTGCGGAAAAAAGAATTAGAGAATGAATTAGACGCATCATATGAAATTACATCAAAAGGTCAAGGGCCATATGGATTGAAGAGGGAGAGAAAAATTCATCCTACTTCTTAAAGCTTGAAAATAAGCATGTTCATGATGTAATAAATATAGTAAGAAATGCAGGATCGACCTTTGTAGAAACTGAAGATATTTTAAATGAGCTATGTAAGTTCTATGACAATCTTTATCCCTCAAAAGATATGTCGGTCAATGAATTTGAATCATATCTTGCCCAAATTAATACATCCGCTGTGTTGTCAGAAAATGATACAAAATGCTTTGAAAATTTCCCAACATTACAAGAATTCGCAGAAGCTGTAAAAGGAATAAAAATAATAAGTCATCTGGAATAGACGGTTTACCTGTTGAATTTTATAAGATGTTTGGGAAAAATATCCGGAATTTCTATATGAAGCTACATCCCAAATTTATATTGAAGAAGAATTAACTTCCACACAAAAATGTTCAGTTCTTTCACTTAAACAAAAAAGGGGAATTAGATAAGTTAGAAAATTACAGACCAATAAGTCTCACTAATTGTGACTATAAGATAATTGCATTTATATTTGCCAGAAGATTACAAAAATTAATTGATAGGTTAATAAGTAGAAATCAATGAGGTTATATAAAAGGAAAATAAATTGGCAGCAATGCTAAGCTTATTTTTGATTTTTTTGATTTTTTTGCGAAAATACAAATAAAGAAGAATTCTCTTATTTGCCGACTTCCAAAAAGCGTTCGATTTAGTTGAAGGGGACTTTTAAAAAAATCATGAGAAAATATCAATCTTTAGGAATAATTTTATTAAACGGATAAAAATTTTGTATACCAATCCAAGTGTCTGTATCAAAAATAATGGTAACCGTTGTATTACAAAAAATGTAAAAAGGTACAGAGGAATACGACAAGGATGTCCCGTATCAGCAATATTATTTTTTATTGTAATGGAAATCCTAAATGAACAAATTAATAGCTCAAATTCAGTTCAAGGCTTTAGATTAGAAAATATGGACAAAGAAATAAAATGAATTTAACATGCCGATGATAACACCTTTCCTTTAAGGGACATAACCTCTTTAGAAAAAGCAATCCAAATCATAGAAAATTTTGGAAATGTTTCACGAGCAAAATTGAATCTATCAAAAACTGAATGTAAAATATTAGGAGAACATAGAAACATTCTGAAGGAAAATACAACCATAACAAATAACAAATATCAAAATAAACATAAATACAGTAAAATGTCTAGGTATTTTTATAGAGCTTAATAAAATAGAGTGTAATGAAAAAAAACTGGCTATGTAAGCTGAGAGAGTTCGAAAAAAACATTGGATTCTTGGCGAACAAGAAAGCTAACTCTTTTCGGAGAATGCCAGATAATTAAGTTTTTAAGTTTTTAAGCTTTTTTATGTTGTAACAATACTAGAAAACCCTGCTCAAACACGTAAACAAAATTATTTTTTCGTTTCTATGGGGGAAAAGAGAAAGAATAAAGCGTAAAACTCTAATTAGACATATATATCAGATGGAGGGATTGGTATCACTGATTTTGAAACTAATGTCAAAGCTTTAAAAGCATCATGGGTTTCAAAACTTATTCATTCTAACAATGATTTAAATTAACTTTTAAACGCTTATCTAGAAAGATATAATTTAGATACATCTTATCTATTAAACACTAATATTACAAACGCACAAGACCTAAATATCAAATACCTCCCAAATTTTTATGAAGAAGTAATATGCGCTTTTGATGAGTGTATAAACATTGATCGAAAAAATATCCAGTTTAGAATATATGGTTCAATAGAAATATAACTTATAAAGGAAAAACAGTGTTTTTTTCCAAATTGGATTTAAAGAGGTTTTAAGTAGGTGAGTGATTTATTCAAATCAAATGGATTCCAACCAATAAACGAAATCAAAGAAAGTCTGATATCTACAAACAATTACCAATGTGAATATATAACTCTTAAAAGTGCCCTTAGAAAATATGCCGCTAAAATAAACTTACAGAATATAACACATAATAAAAGCACAAAGTTGCTTTTGAATTTTAATGGCTGTTTCGAACATGTCAAGGGGAAAAAATCTAAATTTTTTCACCATATCTTACTACAAAAAAAACTCCAAAGATCCAAAGCATAGAATGGATAATGTTTGGTTCACACTTTTTTGTATTGATGACTGTCAATTATTTGGTAATATCTACCAAGGAAAAGTGAAAAAGATATTTGATAAAAATGTATTAGAATTTGATAACAAATTAATACACAATATCTTATCTTGTAATAAATGTGTAAGTAAATGGAAAGAAAATTTAGACAAAAATCGTCCGAACTGTAATGTAGAAGAAGACATTAAACGTGTAATTTTTTATTGTTGTATATCTAACTCCATTTGGCAGAAAGTATCAAATAGCTTAAATATGAATGTTACATAGAAAGTTATTGTTATTGGTTTTCCAGCATATTGCAACAAAAACACTGTTCTATCTTTTGTGGCTTATGAAATATAAAATATAAAAAGAAGTGTAGAGTTTTGAACGACATTGTTACATATAACGGTTTACTATGTTTTTTGAAAAGCGCACTGGCAGTTTTATATGACAGTTAAATCAGCAAAAAGCATTATGTTTTATTTTGATATTCTTAATAGACTGAATGAAAAATTGTCATCATATATCATATTTCAAATTATGTTTGTCTAAAGGTGACCTTGCCTTTAGATTATTAAACTGGTAGGGGGACTCTCTGGCCACTTATACTGATTTCCCCTACACATATATACCAAAAAAAAATTATTGCTGTTACAAGTATTAGATATATTTATGTACAAATTTAAATATTATGATCTTTTTCTCTATTTTTACATCACCAGAGACAGCTTATAGTTGAAAGTTTACTTGCAAATGAATGTCATTTTGTCTAAATCATTTTGTAGTGGAAAAATATAACTCTAAAGCTAAAGGTGATCAGGCCTTTAGATTAAATGTATGATATCTGTATATTTTTTCATGTAACTGCTTTTAAGGAATCTGTATTACTTTGACAGAGATAAAGATGAAACTATTCACCAACATTATATTGTCCTGCATTTGCAGGACTTTTCTTTCTTGTACAAATGTACGTATATTACATATATACATATGAATTTGTTTTGATTCTTACAAAATAGGCACAGTGTGATTATTTAAACGTGTCACATGATGGCAGTCTATATTTGTATATTTTACAAATAACAATTATTGATGGTGCATATGCTCAACATGAAAGCTGAACATCATTCTTAACTTTAATATTTCTATCTTCAATTCATTGATATACAAAAACAAGGCTTTCACAAAACAAAACACTTACAGGTTGGTAACTGGCTGTATATGTCAAGTTGTCAGGCCATAAAATGCCCGTCTTTGCCTGGCAATTCAAATTTAAGAAGCACATTTTTATTTTCAGAATAGTGGTAAAAAACCTTTCTTGTTTGTGATAAAGTAGTGAATTACATTTCTGATCTAACACACTCATCATTAGAAGAAATACCAGTTACAGGAAAGAACACACAGGATTTATTGCAGTTGAGGTACGTAATTTTGTTGCTGCTTCAGTCACTCAATGGTAATGGTTACCGTATTTGTCAGCTGACCACTCTCCTCTATTTTCATAAACTTTAGTACGCTATGGAGGAGTTAGTTAGTAGCTGTCAGTTATCATTACTGAACATGTATATATTGTAACGTTTTGAACAATCTAACTTCCTTGAAATGTCTTAGCTTTACCGTTGTATTATTTTCATTTCTGACCTTAGTTGGTGAGCAACATTTATGATAAGTGAAAGAGAAATATACAATATATACAATACATGTTAGAGCTAAGGATCATACAGAACTCTTCATTTAAAAAAAAGATTAATAGAGTCTAAAAGTGGCTACATACTCTTAAAACTAAAGACTTTTGCCATTTCTATGTTATTTGTAACGTCATATAACTACGAAATATAGTAGACTTTATTAAATAATTGTTTTTAACAATTTGAAATAAAGTTAATATATTCCTTTATTTTTAAGAATTATTTAGAATATAATCCTGCAAAAATGACCTCACGGCGCACGGTCAAACTTAGTGTTCTGTCAACAATAAACCATATTATGTAGAAAGTAATATCTCCATAAATTGGGCTTAAATCCAAGTAATATTGAAACCTAAAATTAGGAATTGTCTTGATATTCTTTGTACCAAATAATGACGGGATATATATATTTGTTGAACAGATATCAGTAACGAAAGACATTTAGTCGTCCTTAAAATTGACTAAAACGTTGACGTCGCAGGACGTCACGGCGCAACGAAAAGTATAAACAGTATGGATTTAACTCGAAAAAAAAGCCGATAAAATCCGTGAAAATGCTCAATGGTGGAAAAAATAAGTAAAAAATTATTTTTACATTTGTGTTTAACTCTTACACATTTTGCGGGAGTTGTGGTAACTGTATTTTGGACATCAAACAGACTGGAATAGAGTAGAATAACTGTAAAGGACAATGTTCAGTATAGTCAAATATATCTGCCCCGATTTCAACCAATTTTTATATAGTATCGTATAAAAATAAAATCTTCACAAATCATTGTATGGAGGATGCCTATAACTTTTATCTTCATTTTAGTTATCATTGCTCATTCGCTGTTTATCTATGACGTCACCTAAATGACCTATTTCCCGCAAATTTGCAAACAAATGAAAATAATCTCATTTTGCTCTATATTTTTCATTCAGAAGTATAGAGCGCAGGTCTACTCAAGTGCGATTTTAACATATTATTTTCTTTAGATAGTTATACACATTATACTAAAAAATGGTACTTGAGCAAGCCTGCGCTCGATGTTTCCCAGTCGAAAAACCATCGGAAAACACCCATATTTTGCTACAAAACATCAATTTATCAAAATAATGCAAACTTCATGACGTCATTTCTACATTATGACGTCACTGTGGTGATAACGTTTTACACCTTTATTTCCAATATGATTTTAACTATCTTTCACCTTATTTTTAAATCTCTTTCAAAAACTTTGATTTTTGGGGCAAAAAATGCATTAAACCGCACATAGTCTTTTCTTGTCAAAAAAAAAATAATAATAAACAACGTCATCTGACATTTAGGGATTTTCTTACTGTAAACAAAGAGACATGAGGTAAAAAAAATAAGAAAACTTCGAGGAAAAAACTGATGATATTCGAACAAATGTGAACAAATTAGACGTCAAGTGATGTAGTGCCGATTTGAATTGGAATTGTGAAGAGCAAAAAAGACTCATGGTGATATAAGGATTGGATATTTCTGTTAACTGTACTTGCGTGACCTTGACCGTGTTTTCAACGTTACCATGCGCCGTGGTGACATAACATGTTGATTTTAAAATCGGTTAACTGAAATACCTATTCATCAAATGGAATGAAACTTCGTATATCAATAAAATATGTGTTGTTGCATAACATAATTTGTAAGTTATGATTTTTATGAAAAAAAATTGAAAGACCGCCCAATTGTCTTCGTATTTTTTTATTGACCCTCGTATATTCATTTAAAGCTGAGTTAAACATGTCAACATCTTTTGGTATGATAGATAGATATGATTAATCAGCGGTTTTCAGCAAAACAACTATTAAAATGAAAATTATTTTTCCCCTGCAAATATGTGATAATTAAAAAGAAATTGTGAAACCTTCTATGTATCCTCTTTATATCTGCATAAAGGTCATAGAAAAAGAAATCATAATTTTGGGCTAATGTGTGAGCGAAAGGTTAATGGGAAACATTTTTGTAGTGGCATATCGTTTAAGACACATTAAATTAGATTATTTGTATATCTTTTTTATTTTGCCGTTGATATTTGTCCATCTGAAAATACCTGAAAAGCATATTATTAGAATAACTAAATCACTCAAAACACAAGGAAGGCTCTACTACAGCAAACCTTTTGACAGACTGACATTTGATGGCCAAATCAAATTAATAATTGTACCTATCTAAAGTTACCACAATTGATTTGGTGATTCATTTTGTGATGCTTATGCAT
The DNA here is from genome assembly GCF_963853765.1 of Magallana gigas. Classification (NCBI taxonomy): domain Eukaryota; kingdom Metazoa; phylum Mollusca; class Bivalvia; order Ostreida; family Ostreidae; genus Magallana; species Magallana gigas. The sequence continues at coordinate 42,569,246 of NC_088860.1, forward strand.
TATTATACGCTTGGATGCTTTATCTGATCCATAGGTTTCAGGTGCAGGATGAGGTGAAGATTTTTGGAGCAGGATTGAGTGTTTGGATCAGGTCTTATTTCTAGATAAATAAATTTGGGCTTATTCATGTTTGCATTGTTGATTTAAGTGTGTATATGAAGTTTATACATATAGCTATAAATTTGGAGCTTGATTTTATTTATATGGATGATAGTGAAGTTAAAAGCATTTAGAATAGTTAAAAGTTGTTACAGTACTAATTATAGAACTGGCTTGGATATCTCAGAATACTTTCTCGGTCGTACTGAGTCTAAAATAACAAGTCTGAGATAACAAGGTTAGATTATATTTAGAATTCTTCTTCAGAAAATGAAACTTCGCCATTTTTGCTTATTAGTTATTTAGCCCACAAATGTTTTATAGACATTTGAATCAAATGCATTCCTTTTCCCCCCATTCTATTAATTTCAAAGATGCCCCTATAATCCTGAGATATTCAGGATCTTGAATGTGATCCATGGTTTCAGGTGTGAGACTGCTGGCAAATGTCATATGTTCTCTGTTACAGTATGACTGTTTTAAAAAACACAACACCTTAAAATAAATGTATGTTAATTAATAATGGGTTTTAAATGAACATGCTTAGATTATTTGCCTTATTTTCAACATCGCAAAATGTATTAACAAAAGAATAAATAACTTCATCAATGTTTTAATTTTTTCATTTCATGGCATTTGGTTTAGACGTCAATATTTTTGTGGCATAGTATTTTTTAATTAGTGAAAATGATAACAATAGTGCCTCAAGATTTATTTTCATAAACGTAAATTGCAGTCATTTCGAAGTCTGTTGAATAAAAGTCAATAACCTCACTTTTTTCAAATTTTATTTTTTTTCTATATAATCAATATATGCGATTATATAGATAATAATTCAACATCTTATATATCAAAATACAATACTTAAATACATGCAACAATAAAGATAATATTGTAATGATATCAATAACCTTTGACGACCAATAAAATGATTATGAATTCTAAATACTGTGTTATTGTATAAACATCCAGTTAGTTGTTTGCATGAAAATAAAATAGGGTAAAACATGAGACTTTACATTGTTTGAATGTTTTAACATGGAAGTTATGTCTTGCATATCATCTAGGTACATGTAGATGTTTCCTGACTTTTTGTCCAGTCCATGATTGCACAGTATAAAATCCAATATACTAATCAAACATGAACATTATGCAACATAGGTATAAAATGAAAGATGATTTTATAATAATCCTCCTAGAAGAACATAATTTTAGACAAAGCGTCAGAAATCCACATTGTACATAAATAGTTTTGCTTGTGGTGACTGCACTCATTCTATTTCCATATACTAATCAATCAAAAAAGAAAAAAAGCAACAAGAGAAAGGGACAGTGGTAAATTATTGACAATATAATGTTCATTATCTATTGAAGCGATTGTCAACAGTGTAATTTCTTAAAGACCAAAATAATTCGATACAACAATTGTGCTTCTATAAAAAGATTTATTTCCCATGTCAATTGTGAATACATGGATTTATTTATTATATATGAAGGTGATGATCATTGATATAAGCCAATACATTTTGAATCGATGTAGCATTGGACGTCATATGAACTGTTTAAGATCCAAACCTTTTAGGTTCCACCAAAAAAAATGTGCGTATTACCAAAAAAAAATAAAAAATGAAATTTCCTACACACTTAAGTGTAAGGTCAAGTATTTCAAAATGTGTCCGTGAGCAACTCCTGAACGTATCATGTGGCTTAAATATCATAACACACATTTACTAGATTATGAATTATAAAAATAAGTGAAAATTAATGCTCTCGACATTCTTTTAATGTGACAGAATACAAAAAGGGAAAAATATGAATCCAGGTCATGTATGTTATTATAAATGTTGTCTTTTCGTTGCAAAAAAAGTACGGTGCTATCTCTTTTATCGACCAAATCCAAAAAGGTTTGATTGAGACCACTAGAAAGTCTAGTGTCTGCATTCCTCTTTAATAAGATATTGACAGTTTTGTATTGTCTCCGAGCAAAAGCAATGTAAAGTGGACTGACTTCGTCTTTGTTACATAGATTAATGTCTGCCCCATGATCCAGTAATAGTTGTACAGTGGCATCATGACCGCATTCGCAAGCTATAAGGAGAAGTCTAACTCCGTCCTCCCTACATAAATTAATGTCTGCTCCTTTACTCAGTAAATATTGTACATTGTTATTATGTCCATTTTGACAAGCTATATGAAGAGGACTGGATTTGTCCCCCATACATAAATTAATGTCTGCTCCGTACTCAGTAAAAATTGTACAGTGTTACCATGTCCGTTTTGACAAGCTATATAAAGAGGACTGGATTTGTTCTCCATACATAAATTAATGTCTGCTCCTTTACTCAGTAAAAGTTGTACAATGCTATCATGTCCGTTTTGACAAGCTTTATAAAGAGGACGGGATTTGTTCTCCATACATAGCTTAATGTCTGCTCCGTTACTCAGTAACAGTTGTACAATGCTATCATGTCCGTTTAGACAAGCTATAGGAAGAGGACTGGATTTGTCCCCCATACATAAAATAATGTCTGCCCCGTTACTCAGTAAAAATTGTACAGTGTTATCATGTCCATTTTGACAAGATATATTAAGAGGACGGGATTTGTTCTCCATACATAAGTAAATGTCTGCTCCTTTACTCAGTAACAGTTGTACAATGCTATCATGTCCGTTTTGACAAGCTATATGAAGAGGACGGGATTTGTTCTCCATACATAAATTAATGTCTGCTCCGTTACTCAGTAAAAGTTGTACAATGCTATCATGTCCGTTTTGACAAGCTATATGAAGAGGACGGGATTTGTTCTCCATACATAAATTAATGTCTGCTCCGTTACTCAGTAACAGTTCTACAATGCTATCATGTCCGTTTAGACAAGCTATAGGAAGAGGACTGGATATGTCCCCCATACATAAAATAATGTCTGCCCCGTTACTCAGTAAAAATTGTACAGTGTAATCATGTCCATTTTGACAAGATATATAAAGAGGACTGGATTTGTTCTCCATACATAAATAAATGTCTGCTCCTTATTCAGTAAAAGTTGTACAATGCTATCATGTCCGTTTTGACAAGCTATATTAAGAAGACTGGCTCCGTCCTTCCTACATAAATTAATGTCTGCTCCATTAGTCAGTAAAAATTGTACAGTGCTATCATGTCCGTTTTGACAAGCTATATTAAGAGGACTGGTTCCGTCCTTCCTACATCAATTAATGTCTGCTCCTTTACTCAGTAACAGTTGTACAGTGCTAGCATGTCCGTTTTCACAAGCTATATGAAGAGGACTGGATTTGTTCTCCATATATAAATCAATGTCTGCTCCGTTACTCAGTAAAATTTGTACAGTACTATCATGTCCGTTTTGACAAGCTATATAGACTGGATTTGTTCTCCGTGCATAAATTAAGGTCTGCTCCTGTACTCAGTAACAGTTGTACAATGCTATCATGTCCGTTTTGACAAGCTATATAAAGAGGACTGGATTTGTTCTTCATACATAGCTTAATGTCTGCTCCTGTACTCAGTAACAGTTGTACAATGCTATCATGTCCGTTTTGACAAGCTATATAAAAAGGACTGGATTTGTTCTCCATACGTAAATTAAGGTCTGGTCCTTTAATCAGTAACAGTTGTATAATACTATCATGTCCGTTTTGACAAGCTATATGAAGAGGACTGGATTTGCTCTCCACACATAAATTAATGTCTGCTCCGTTACTCAGTAAAAGTTGTACAATGCTATCATGTCCGTTTTGACAAGCTATATAAAGAAGACTGGCTCCGTCCTTCCTACATAAATTAATGTCTACTCCTGTACTCAGTAAAAGTTGTACAATGCTATCATGTCCGTTTTGACAAGCAATATAAAGAGGACTGGATTTGTTCTTCATACATACATTAATGTCTGCTCCTTTACTCAGTAACAGTTGTACAATGCTATCATGTCCGTTTTGACAAGCTATATGAAGAGGACTGGATTTGTTCTCCATACATAAATTAATGTCTGCTCCGTTACTCAGTAAAAGTTGTACAATGTTATCATGTTCGTTTTGACAAGCTATAGGAAGAGGACTGGATTTGTCCCCCATACATAAAATAATGTCTGCCCCGTTACTCAGTAAAATTTGTACAGTGTTATCATGTCTGTTTTGACAAGATATATAAAGAGGACTGGATTTGTTCTCCATACATAAATTAATGTCTGCTCCTTTACTCAGTAAAAGTTGTACAATGCTATCATGTCCGTTTTGACAAGCTATATGAAGAGGATTGATTTGTTCTCCATACAGAAATTAATGTCTGCTCCTTTACTCAGTAAAAGTTGTACAATGCTATCATGTCCGTTTCGACAAGCTATATAAAGAAGACTGGCTCCGTCCTTCCTACATAAATTAATGTCTGCTCCATTAGTCAGTAAATATTGTACAGTGCTATCATGTCCGTTTTGACAAGCTAAATTAAGAGGACTGGATTTGTTCTCCATATATAAATTAATGTCTGCTCCGTTACTCAGTAAAATTTGTACAGTACTATCATGTCCGTTTTGACAAGCTATATAAAGAGGACTGGATTTGTTCTCCATACGTAAATTAAGGTCTGCTCCTTTACTCAGTAAAAGTTGTACAATGCTATCATGTCCGTTTTGACAAGCTATATAAAGAGGACTGGATTTGTTCTCCATACGTAAATTAAGGTCTGCTCCTTTAATCAGAAACAGTTGTATAATGCTATCATGTCCGTTTTGACAAGCTATATGAAGAGGACTCGATTTGTTCTCCATACATAAATTAATGTCTGCTCCTTTACTCAGTAAAATTTGTACAATGCTATCATGTCCGTTTTGACAAGCTATATGAAGAGGATTGATTTGTTCTCCATACAGAAATTAATGTCTGCTCCTTTACTCAGTAAAAGTTGTACAATGCTATCATGTCCGTTTCGACAAGCTATATAAAGAAGACTGGCTCTGTCCTTCCTACATAAATTAATGTCTGTTCCATTAGTCAGTAAAAATTGTACAGTGCTATCATGTCCGTTTTGACAAGCTATATAAAGAGGACTGGTTCCGTCCTTCCTACATCAATTAATGTCTGCTCCTTTACTCAGTAACAGTTGTACAATGCTATCATGTCCGTTTTGACAAGCTATATAAAGAGGACGGGATTTGTTCTCCATACGTAAATTAATGTCTGCTCCTTGACTCAGTAACAGTTGTACAATGCTATCATGTCCGTTTTGACAAGCTGTATAAAGAGGACTGGCTCCGTCCTTCATACATAGATTAATGTCTGCTCCTTTACTCAGTAACAGTTGTACAATGCTATCATGTCCGTTTTGACAAGCTATATAAAGAGGACTGTATTTGTTCTCCCTACATAAATTAATGTCTGCTCCTTTACTCAGTAAAAGTTGTACAATGCTATCATGTCCGTTTTGACAAGCTATATAAAGAGGACTGCATTTTTTCTCCATACATAAATTAATGTCTGCTCCTTTACTCAGTAAAAGTTGTACAATGATATCATGTCCGTTTAGACAAGCTATATGAAGAGGACTGGATTTGTCCTCCATACATAAATTAATGTCTGCTCCTTTACTCAGTAAAAATTGTACAGTGTTATCATGTCCATTTTCACAAGCTGTATAAAGAGGACTAACTTTGTTATCCATACATAAATTAATGTCTGCTCCGTTACTCAGTAAAAGTTGTACAGTTTTATCTCTTCGAATTGCACCTGATTCTTCATGGTAATAGTCTCTGTGTTCCTGAGTATTGTTACCAGCTGCTAATATTAATGGGGTCCAACCGCCTTTCCTTTTTGTTTTTATATTGACATTTACACCCATCTGTATCATCTTAAATAGTAATTGATAATTATGGAACGCAGACACAATGTGAATAGAAAATAAACCTCCCCATGTCGTACATAAAAACTCGTTTGATTGGTCTTTAAAATCATTGTTGAACAATTCTGTTGAACCATTGCAACACACTGCAGGAATATAATAGTTGCTTAAAACAAAACTTTGCATTTGTTGTAAAGAATGCAAGCAATTCTTTGATAGTTGTGTATGACAAAATGCAATCAGACAAAAAAGTGGCGATACTTCGTTTTTTAAATTCAAAAAGGAGGGTTTGGTCAAGAGTAACTTTTTTGATGTCTGATCAAGCTCTTGATTATTAATTGAAAGTTTCTTTTTTTCAAGAAACATATGTAGATTTTCTGGATGATCTGCAATTTTTTGCTCCAGTACTTTTATTAATTTTGTGTTTCTTAGGCAGGAATTGAGTACAACATCTAATAGGCGTTCTTTAAACAGTTCAGTAAAAAGCCTTTCTCCAAGTACTTGTACGTATCTGTCACTGAGGTTAATAGTAAATGAATCGTCGTATTTATCAACATCTTCTTCTAATCGAACCCTTTTTCGGAGGAAGCCGATATCAGCATAAATTATTGTTTCTCTTGGATAATCTGTTCCAAACACATGTGTTGTAACCTCCATCACAAAATCGTGATAAAAATGATAAGTGTCGCCAATTGTTTTGACAAAAAAACCATTCAGTGAGTTAAGATTGTCCCTAATAGCTGAAGGTGGTGTGTTCTCTGGTAATCCACAAAGTTTTAACGTGTGTTTTAATTTGTTTTCCGTGTCTTTATTTTCTAAAAGATCATTTACGCAAAGATCATCATTAAAAAGAACAAGGAGAGCCAACGCACAATATTTACCCTTGTCTTTGTTTCTGAACCCTAGAATTTCCTCTTTTAGAACTGTTATGGGTTCAGTAAAAAATCCGATACCCTTTATTTTGTAATCTTCGTTGCTTGAGTATAATTTGCACAGTAACGGAAAATACCTTTCCACTTCAACAATTGCATCACACTCTTTGTCTGATAAATTCATATCAAATGTATATTTTGTCAAAATCTGCCGCTTTTCCTCAACGGATAATTTATTCTTGGTATTATCGATGTATACGATATGTGATTGAGTAGCTAAATAACGTGTCAATCTCGTGTCGGAAATTATGTGGTTTCTACACGACATCACAAGTTTTGCTTTTTCTAAGTACAACTTTAATTCTTCTTCATATTTTGTCCATGAATTACTTAATATTTCATCAAAAGATTCTTTTCCGAATGGATCATTAAATACACAGATGGTTTTGTTCCTTTGAAATCGACTTGAAGAATATTCATTCAAAATATCTTCAACATCTTTAACTCGTTTTATAACCCAGCCGTTTTCTCGGAATTTGAGTGCAATATGTTGAATAATGGCTGACTTTCCGGATCCTGAGTGACCAGCAACAATGACCAGGTTCCTGCTTCTAATGCTTTTTTCCACTTCTTCACACGCCTTGGTTGAAATAAAGCAAGAGTCGTCGTGTTTCCATTGGTTGAACATGGCCTCTTCAATAGTTAATTCTACAATAAAAAAAATGTAAAAACAGCCGGTCAATGTACATATAAATTTAACAGAGGATATACAGTAAAACTCGGCTGTAGCGAAATCCTAGGGACCAACGGATTTACTTCGTTATATCCGTAATTCGTTATATCCGTATACCGAATTCGTAATAATAAATATAGCAATTTCACTATGCATGTATACATGGTTTTTTAACAGACTATAACTTTCGCTGATTGAGGAATAACATAAAAAAAATATTACTTTGATACCTTTGATAATCGAATTGTGAGTCGAAACAATTTATATAAAAATAAATTCATTCAAACTATTATGCTAAATGGTAGTGTTAACTTTTTTAACTGTAAAGAAATTCGTTATAAATTGTTAAATTTCGTTAGTATTTACCTCTACGGGACTCAAAATCAGTTTGCTATATCCGTGAATTCGTTATATCCGTATTCGTTATAACCGTAAAATTTTGCAAAGATTTGTTAAGAATTTGACTGGGGACTCCAAAAAACTTCGCTATATCCGAGAATTTTCTATATCTGTGTTCGTACTAAACGAGTTTTACTAGTACTGTAAGTTTGAGTTCAGACTTTAACTATATAGTTTATTTCAAAAGATTGTAAACGTACGAAAGAAAATTCAGTATAAAATATTTTCACTTTATGGCCATATTGGCCATACACAAGGGTCCTGAACCCCTGCACCAGAGATCATGAAATTCACATTATAGGTAAAAAGCTTCATGAATACCATCTCTTTCCCCTGTGGAATTAGAGAAGAATTCATTTCGTTATAAGGACATACTGTCATATGGTGATCCGATTATTTTTGCATTGTTAATATTTGGTTTGCAGCATCTTTCAAAAAAGAGGTATAGGCCTATGCATGTAAATTGTGAAATGTTTGACCGTGGACAGGGAAAAAAGCAAAAACAAAACAAAAACAAAAACAAAACAAAAAACAAGAGAGAGAGAGAGAGAGAGAGAGAGAGAGAGAGAGAGAGAGAGAATTTTAAAAATCTCTTTTTCAACACAATTTGGGAAAACTAAATAAATACATTGTGTGTTATGGTGTTTATGAAGCACTTGTAAAATTATTTTGAAAATCAAGGTTCCTGGATCAGATCTTAGGGCGGGGCACTGTTTGCGCATTACTTTTCATGGAAAGTGTCATACATTCTGAAAGTCTAATTCAGTCAAGACTTGAATATGAATATAGTTGTTTAAGAGTTATGGCTACATGTTAAAATTGACTTCCAAAAATATCATGCCGTTTTGAAAAAAGAAATTTGTTAATTAAATAAAATAAATCCTGTAAAAACATTGCATCTGATTAAATCAAATGGGTGTGTTCTTCTTGTTGATAGGATCTGTTTCATAAATTTTGAATTAGCATGTTCAAAACTGAATGAGAAATAAGGAAAATAAATACCCAATTTTAGCGTCATCATGGACACGGCATACTTATCTGAGAATTTAATCGTCGTAATTATGATCCCATATGGGAATGAAGTGAAAAATTACATTTCTTATTGTTTTTTTAGGATATTGTGTTAATTAGTGTTTTCAATCAAATAAACGAAAATTGATACATAAAACGACCTTTAGAATCGCGTCATGAAATGTTTATAAAGTACATTTGTCGTATTATAGAGAGTAAACAAAAAATAAAATTTAAAGATAATAAAGCAAAAAATAATCCATACATGTAACTCATGCTGCTCATACAACGATTGTGAAACTTTTTTTTCAATCATTATACATTATGATAACAAGAATCCTAGAGTTAACTGTGTATGACTTAAAATCAAGAAATGGAACTGAAATAGATATGCTTTTTGTGAAGACAGAAACTAATACCGGACCTATAGGTTAATTCTTTTGTGTATACAGATGATCCTTTAAAAATAAAATACATTTATAATCGATATTTAACTTCCAAAATAATATATCCTTATATGTTTATTATTAAATTATAAACATTTTAAGACGATATTGTTGCACTTGCATACAAGTACTTACGTTCTGTAGAAAAATCATTCTTTACTTTCTCTGCATCTGTAAGAAGGTTTTTTCTTTCTTCCGATTCATTTAATGTACTTTCTTTATCGGTGCTTCTATTGCAACTGGAAAATTCTATCATAATAGAAAGTTGTTAGGTATAGAGAAATATGATGAATATAAACTAACACTATAACATTATATAAATAGTGCCTGTTTGGGAGGGTAACAGTTGAAATTGACACCCCGAGAAAACCATTGTCAACCGACGCGAAGCGGAGGTTGACAATGGTTTTCGAGGGGTGTCAATTTCAACTGTTATCCTACCAAACAGGCACTATTTATTTTGTTATACTGAATGAAAACTTAACTGCTTTTACATTGGAATAATGTAAATTCTAAGGCGAACCGTCCGCGCATAATTTTCGCGCATGTAACAATTTTTAATGTTACCCGTTGCTAAGTGCGTTGCTAACGCTGAGGGTAATAGAACGGTTTATGATCTTCGTCTAAACCAATCAGATTTCAGTATATAACATGAAAGTATAACAAATATTTATATTACATATTGCAGTTCGCTTCAACGATGGTATTGTGTAGCATTATCTGTGAGTACAGCGAGGCATATGTCAATTCAAAAAATTCAAAAGAATGACCTGTCTGACATAAACATACCTGTGGTCAGTGGTATATATTTACATTCATCAAGTTTTATTCCCTCTATTTCTTACGGAAACTTATAAATATTCAAAGTTTTATCAATAGAAACTAGCAGGACTGAAATCTACCTTCCCCGTTTATCAATTGGTCGAAATCGACAGTGATTGAAACTGACAGGGCTGAAATCTACTCGACCTCCATTATATTTATTGGCCGAAACCTACAGCGACTAAAGCAATATCACGGACTGCACTAAATAATCATGATGATGTCAGACGCAATTTCCCATCGGAGACAATTTTGCTGTTTCTCTTAGCTATCTACTGTAGTTTAACAGTAATTTATGAATTTTATTTACTTTTTAAAATCAATTTATTATTTTGTTAGAAAAGATGTAAATATAAACAATAAACTGCCGTTTTTGATGATTCATGTGGATTTGTAGGTGGGTATCATCGCAGAAAAAATTAACATACCACGCTAGAGCGGGTGATGCATTTTTCAGCAATGTCGCCACCTTAATTTCTCACATAAATCACCAAAGAAAACATTTTTTGTTTAAATAAAACACAGCTCCAAGTGCCAAAGTCAATTATTTTCTCTCAGCGGCGTAAAACAGGCAAATATCATTCTCTGCTGTATGTTTTTGGAAAACAGGTTGGAATTAATTCAGGCTTTTTGGTTTTATGCTGTAAAACACATCTTATTGAAGCCGAAATGAATTATTTAAAGGGGTGTGCGACCATCTTGTACATTTGAGGATAAGAATGTAAACATTTCTTGAACTGGCTTGTTTCTGCCCGAAACTGGACAACAATGTTGCCAAAAGATATAAAATCAATAAATAGAAAGTCCTACAAGTCATTTTGTTTGACAAGTATGCATACTAGAACAGGACAATGCCTGTAGCTGCGCAGTTCGACATCTGTTTTGAGTGATTAAAAGGCATTGTCCTGTATGGTGGCATATCTCTGCCACTTGTGTGCAAGTTATTTTTTTTATCAATTATGTCGACATGCAAGATAAATATGTTGACATGCAAGATACTTATGTCAACATGCAGCATAATTATTTTGACGTGCAAGAAAATTTCAATCAAATAACATATTTATCTTGCATGTCGACATGATTAATAGAAAAATAACTTCCCCACAAGGGGCAGAGATATGCCATCATAGTCCTGTTCTTGTATGCATACTTTTCATATTTAATGCAAGTGTTTGCGTCGGACAACGAGGGAAATAGACATAAATTCGACATCCTGGATGACACAACCGAGAAACTAAAGCAACGGCTCTAATTTTCTTATGTGTGAGTATGCGGAGTCGCAACAACATGTTGTGAGATCGGGATCGGACAATCATAGACGCTTCGGGTTCTATGTTTGTTTATTAACAGTTGGTATGGAAGGTGAGAGACATGGTGCGAGCGTGCTTTACATTTTCTGTTTTCAATTAAACTCCAATATATCTGGATGCATATGATAGTGGTAAGTGGTTGCTTACAATTTTTTCCTTTTTGATCATTTTTACATGACATTTGTTTATCTCTCTCCGTTTGAAAATGGTCGATTCTATAAAGATTACCACAGTTAATTGTCAGGGGTTGGCCACTTTATCAAAACGCCAAGATGTCTTAAATTTTTATAAAAACCAAGGGTTACTCTATCATATGTTTTCAAGATACACACTTAAGTCCCGAATTTGAGCAATGTGTAGAAGCCATGTAGGGTTATAAATGTTACTTCAACTCTTACAAATCAAATGTAAGAGGTGTCTCTCTATTTTTTAACAATAACTTCGAATTTAAAGTTCATCAAGAAAGAAAGGATAAAGCAGGGAATTTAATAGCCTTGGATTTAACAATTGAGGGAAATATGGTTACTTTGATTAACATATATGGTCCAAACACAGATAGTCCTGAGTTTTATGAGTATGTTCGTGAGATTTTCTTAGAACTGGATAATGAATTGTTAAAACTAGTTGGAGATTTTATTCTTGTCTTAAATCCTATTATTGATACAAAAAACTATAATACAATAAATAACCCCAAGGCAAGAGAAAAATTGCTTGAAATTATGGATGATTTATATCTATTAGACTACTTCCGGACTTTGAATCCTGACAAAAAGGTATATACTTGGCGTAAGAAAAACCCCTTAAAACAAGGGCGCTAAGATTATATTTTAATATCTGAAAGGTTGTCCAACTCTGTAGAGTCATACATAATTAAACCTGGTTATTGATTAGACCATTCCATTGTCATTGTAGAATTAAAATTTAACTCTTTTAAAAGGGGACATGGGCTTTGGAAATTCAATCATAGTTTACTTCTTGGTAAAAAAAAATAAGTACAGACAGTTAAAGAAACCATACGGAACTTCTCTACGCAACATATACAAGGTGACACCGATGAAGTTGACGATAGTTTATTTTAAGAAGTTCTCCTTATGGAAATAAGGGGTGTCACTATTTCTTACTCCTCCCATAGGAAAATGGAAAGAAAACTTGAGAGAAAAGTCATTACTTGAAGAAATAGGTAAATTAGAATCTGAGGAAGAAATTAATTTACCTTTAATTGAGGAAAAAAGGTCATTATTAGAAAATATACGTAAAGAAAAGATGGAAGGACATATGATTAGGTCTAGGGCTAAATGGGTATAAGAAGGGGAGAAACCCACTAAATACTTTTGTAATTTAGAAAACTGTAATTATTTAAATAAAACAATTAAAAAATTATAACTTGATGGAAATGGTATGATCTATGACAAGGCACGCATACTTGATGAAGTTAAAACAAATTTTCAAAAGTTTATATACAGAAAAAGATTCAGAACTCTTAGATTTGGATCTTGAAGATATCATTCAAAATTATGAAGTTCCAAAGTTGGACAAATGTCTATCGGAGTTGCTAAACAAAGAGATAACTGAAAAAGAGATTTTTGTTGTTTCAAAAAATATGATAAACTAGATACGACCTCGTTACGAGTCACGAGTAGGTCTTCCGTCCGATTTTTTTTTTAGTTAAAATGGTACCATGAAATATCGATACAATATCAAAATTACCCCCCCCCCCCCCCCCAAACAAAAAAAAAATTTAAGATAAAGAATAAAAACCCTAATTACGCTAAACATGGGCCTGACGATGACTTGTTCAAACCGATAATGTAGAGATCAACAGCTTTGATTTTATAATGCATAACAAAATATTTATCGTTTTCAAGTTATTTGTAATAGACTTTACGAGTCTCTTGGTTCCTAATTAAAGGGGCCAGTCCCTTTTTTTCGATTTTATTGGATAGAACTTTTGATTCTCTAATATTTTTGTTCTATATGTCTTAACAAAATATCAACTGATAAAAAGATACTGTTCAAAACATATGACAATTTTGATTCGAAATCTGTACCCAATTTTCGTGCCTAAGCGAACTCCAAGGAATAGCGCCACTGGTGCAAAACAACTAAATAGTGCACAACTTCAAACCATGCTCTACCTATCCTGAAAATTTCAAAGTCATATTTCTAATAGTTTCTGAGATCAGCTCTGCACAAAATTGGTCGTAAAAAATAACAAAATCGGCCGTAAATCTGGACCGGAAGTGACAACGACAAAAAATTCAAAAACATATAAAATTCAGATAATGTCCCATCATCTGTGAAAAAATTGTTGAGACCGGGTGAGTTGTTTTCGAGAAATCACGTGCACAAAATTTTGGGGGGGAAATGACTGGATCTCGTTACGAGTAACGAATAGGTCTTCCGTCCGTTTAGTTTTATATGATACAATGAAATATCGATACTCTCTGCCAAATCTGAGATCCTTGTGAAACTAGTTTTTTTTTAATCTCGAGACTGGAAACGGACGGACGAAAGTGATAAATGGAAAAAAAGCTAGTAGTTCATTTGCCTAGTGTACATCACTGTTTATTATGCTAGATAAAACACCTAAGAAAAAAACATTAATTGTTTGAACCCGTCCGGTGAGCACGAGAAGTGACGGTTGACAAAATTAAAACCGTTGAACACATCTTCAATTATTTGTCTATCATTCATAAAAGTTTCATGTCTCAATCACTTACAGTGACTAAAATTTCGCAGATATCAAATTTATTAAATGAATAACTACCGGTATTTAAGATACTTGATATAACTCACCGGAAGTAGAATTAGATTGCTTATTTAACATTGTATAGTTAAAATATATAAGATCGTGTACTGATATATTCATTCCATGTAAAATGTACAAAATAAGGGAGAACATTTTTTTAAGTGCTTCCGGTGACGACCGGAAGTGACGACAAATCAAAATAAGGTAAACACAGATACATACTTTAAGCTATCATCCAACAAAGTTTGGTTGTTCAAGTCGTCACCATATTTGAGGTCTCGTGGAGTCATTTTTTTGTCTCTTGACAAGGAATTGGACAAACGGAAATTCTCAGTGAAAATAAAAGTTAGTATTTCATGAACATAAGACAACTGTACTTTATTGTTTATCAATTTTACTAAAATTGTCAAAGAAATAGTTAAACTTTCAAACAGCTTGATTTGTTTGAAACCTTCCGGTTAGGACCGGAAGTGACGGTCGACAAAATGAAAGTGGTTTAACACATTTTCTATCAAATGTTTATCATCTTTCTTAGTTTGGTGTATTGATTTCTTGACTTTCTGACATCTTGTTGGTAAAACAGTTATTTAAAAAAGGCTGAGATATTTGAGATATCTCACAGGAAGTAGAATGTTTTTTATTTATTTAACATTGGATAAATGACATATGTAAGGATTAATACTTATACTCTAATTCTCTATGAAATAAAATTAATGCATAAAAAATTAATTTATAGAGTGCTTCCAGTGACGACCGGAAGTTAAGATGAACAAAACAAAATAGTTTGAAGACATCTACAACTATAGATCTTCAATCCTACAAAGTCTGAATGCCCAAGTCCTAATCATTATTGAGACCTCAATGTCACAAGATTTTTGACGCGGGACAGGAAACGGACGACAAGAAATGAACTTTCGAAAAAATGAAATAAATTCCTAAGGATAAAGTTTTGTTCTATCACTCCTGCAAATTTCAAGAAAATCTGTGACCCATCTCTGAGAAATCTTGTAGACAAAAAATGGGGAACAAAATTCGTACCCAATTTTCGAGCCAAAGTGAGCTCCTAAGAATGGCGCCACTGGCGTGAAACAAAAACAATATGCTCAACTTCAGACTATGGTTTACCTATCCTGAAAATTTCATATTAATGTCTCTGATAATTTCAGAGTTTTAGTGTGCACAAAATAGGTCGTAAAAATTAACAAAATGGCTGATAAATCGGTACCGGAAGTGACGACAAGAAAATTATCAAAAATGTATTAAAGGCCGGATCTGACCTAGTTGAATATCCACACGGACGGCAATTAAGCATATTAGGGAGAAGGCCACACCCCCAACTGATAAGACTACAGAGTGAAGCTATAAATAGATACCTGCATAGCACAGACACGTGTTGAAATAAAAGACAGCAGCACATGGTTTCACTATTTATTTTTCTCGCTCTGAGTATACTTGTTTTATATAGCGCATCCATATATTATTTCTAAAATTAAATGTTTTCTTTTTATAGTTTTTTTGCCCTTTAAGCGTCTAGGGGCTTTCGGATCAGCCTTGAATGATACTGAAGTATGTTCTCTATTCACATTTTCATTCCAATGCAGAGTTCCAAGGAAAGCACGCACTTTATACTGTTCACTTCCAAATGCTATTCTTTTGTCTTGATAGACATTCAAAGTGTTATTAAAACTTTCCACAAAGTATGTATCTCTCCCTAAATTGAAATGATCTGGATATTTATAAATTGTGGAATTTACAATAACACTTTTGAGTAATTTAATTGCCACAGGATTTTCAAGTACAACTTTTGATGGTTTATAATTTGGATCTTTTTTACATCTTGAGCTAGGATGGCATCGCTTGTGGTCAACAATGTTGTCCAACAAAGTTCTCAAAGTAGTAGAATTGCCCTCACAATGCTTGGCTGCCCAGTAAAAATGTGTCGCAATAGGTTCCACTTTATCGACAAGTTCTTCGGACCTGGTTTTTCCTTCCTTGTATCTTGGTCCACTTGAAATATTAGTCAAGGCCTTTTTGATACTTTTGATGCCATGCCATAGATCATTTTGATTACCTGTAAAGCCATGTTCCCGTTCTATTACATATTTATTAATGGCCATGTTCCTGTCGTGGGTATGCACATTCACAGAAATGTCCCTGTTGTCAAAATCTTCATAAATTTTTCGTGTTCCAATTGTCTTATGTCTTTGAGAAACATGATCCTCTGCCTTTGTTACATGAGCACAATTAAGAACTTTATGTGATCGCTCCCCAATTGCAACGACACTGGTGTCTTGAGCATTTTTTCGCCATCCATGCCGTCAGTAATTATGTCTATTCCATCCAGGTTTTCATATAATCCAACTTCTTCAAGAATGGCAGTGTTGCACGAATCTTCATATTCTTCTTGTACAATTGGTTTATACATTTTAAAAAATGCGTCCTTTTTTTCAACGGAGACAATACAGAATCTTGAATAATGAGAAGGTAACATTCGACTGCATAGAAATGCATGGTTAATTCTTTCATTAACAAGATACTTCCCATTTGGTAGGTATGGAGATGATGCCCAAATGTACAGTGTACGAATGTTTTCCTCTATTGCCCCGGGTACAAACTAATTTCAATGAACTCACATGACTTCTCTGTGTGACTTTTTTAACTTCAGGAGTCCCTTTACAGTACTTCCCGTGGGATGCTGAAACATCGATCAGTTTTCTTACAGCTTGCAATGATGTCACACAAAAAATCCTGCTTCACTTGACTCTTATTTACTGTAGTGTAAGTTGCAGGTGATTTAAAATCATCATCATTCGTTTTTAGAGATTGTCTCCAGCAGGCTTGGGGCGAATTACATTGTAAAGTAATGCATTACATTATCATTACTTCATGAATTTGGGCATTAAATTACCATTACCATTACTTGATTTTCTTGAAGTAATGCATTACATTACCATTACATAGGTAAAGTAATGCATTACCATTACCATTACTTTTATTTTTAAAAGTAAAGCTAATAAAGAGTTTTTGCAAATGTTTCAAATATACAACACTCTTTAACATATCTACAGCTTCATGCTCAGTATCAGGTTCAAATTCAATGAATAAACAAGAGTCATTCTTTATTTGCTCAATATATAATCATATTGTGGCAATATGAACAACATATTACATAAGTAAAATAATAGTATAGACATTTGGCATGATACAATATCAGATATGAAATTATAGAGACACAGGATAACATGCGTAACAAAAAACAATTTATGAAATAATGTTGCGGTTTTTAATAGCTAAATATAGATATATATCCCCAGATTACACAAATCTTTATAATTTTGGACACTTAATTTTATTAATTTATAAACAGATGATTTTTCCCAGTTATATTTCTTAATATATTTTAATCGTATTTCTTTTTCCGGAGGACACTTTAAGACAAAAGATTGCTGTTGCACTTTATGATCGAAGTTTCAAAGGGTCCATCTTTTAAATGCATCCATCTTCCGGGCTATACTAAATAAATGTTTTGCAGGAGCAGTCAATTAAGCTTGGACTGGAAAATACTGTTTGACGATCTTTATCTTTGGATATATTAAGTGCAATAATAGATTAAATACATTAATCTTGTATTTTCGAAATTCTATCAGTCTAAACAAATGTACAGTGTAATTAATATACAAGAGAGAGAGACAGAGCGAGAAAGAGAGAGAAAATAAGTCAGATTATTTTCAAATAGGTTATAATATTGGAAGTGATATTGATTTTCATCATGGTTGGACAGTGCATTCATTTTGCTTTTAAAGGTGCATGTCTGTCTCCTATTCTATCGTGACATAGCGAAGGTAAGGGGATTGGGGTGTTTAGCACTTCTTAAAACAATAGATTGTTTTGATACTTAGATTATCCTGGGGGCATAGTGTGTTGTTGACACATTTCTTATTGAAGTGCAAACTAATTGGAGTAAATTGTTTAAATAATTAAAAACTCTTAATAAAAACACTCTTAAAAATGTTATGAACTTGTGATGTTATCTTTAGTAATATAAACAATTCAAAAAAGAATTTTAAAAAAATTTTTTTTAATAAAACATGTACAATTAAAATATTTTTTTCTCAATTAGAATTATTTCTTTCTTCTTTAAAAATAAATTTAATCAAATTCAATTTCAACTATTTCTTTATTCATCACATTTTTTTTAAAGTGAACATGCATAAAAATGCATAGTAATGCAAAGTAATGCCATGTAATGCCAGCATTACACTAGATTTTGGAAAGTAATGCATTACATTAGCATTACTTGTAATGCTAATTTTGAGGCATTACACATTACTAGCATTACTTTGAAAACATGTAATGCATTGCAATGCATTACCATTACATTTAGCATTACCCCAAGCCTGGTCTCCAGGTATCCAGCAATGATTCCATGATGTCCGTGTTATTAACTGGTCTCCCTAACTTGCTGACCAAAACTTCCCTAACATTTTGAAGATTTTGCATAATTTCCTGCTTTTTTCCCTCGGTAATCGGCATCTCAAACTTGAAATTACCTGGCCGTTTTCTCTTAGTTTCTGACATTTTCTTGAAGTCTTCTAATATCTTTACAATGGTTACTTGCTATGTTGTGAAATGTAATATTGCTTGCACTTTTACGTTTCATAATACGGACTGGATCATTTTTTCATGTGATGTAACAGGATACATATTTTTATTTCCATAGGTATATTTATGAGTCAAATATGATTCAAAGTTTACTCTTTATGATCAAGTGATTTCATTATTACAGAGCTAAGCGTATAGACCTTAGGGTTTATATATATATTTTGAATAAAACAATCATCAAAAATCTCAATTTACCCTTTTGTTGAAATAAAATGGAATGGACCAGTTACAATGAATCATATGAAGTTGAAATATTTTCACAGTGGGGAGGCACTCCCTGCATCCCGCCAAATGTCAATAAATCTATTTATCAGCCCATCTTCCGGGGTGGGCCCTCATTCGGGATCAAAATATTTGTGGATACGGGGAAAATATGGTGATAGTTATTATGTTGTAATAGATTTCCATGTAAATATTTGATAACAACTTTGATGGACAGAAAATAAGAATTTAATGCTTTTAAAAATGGCCACATACATGATGCCATGGTAGAGAAATCTACTTTGGTACCCCATGCCCTAAAACTTTCCCTCCAATTCTGGCCATCATTCTTGTAACAAAATGGAGGGAAATGAAGACACAAGTATAATTACTTTGAGGGTGAACTCTGATCAAAGGGAATCAATAATTCAATTCATCAATTTTAATGAATGGGAGTTAGAAGAAATAATATGTGAAGAAAATACAACTGGGAATGAGGACATCAGTGCTGACGACTTTGAGAGGACATCCCGCAAAGTCAAAACTGTGATGAATGTGAACATTGTTTTTGAAAACCCTGTATAACAGACGGGAGAAACAGACAAATGTGGTTGCCTTCTGAACCAGCATTACCTGACAGAAAAAATACCTCGTTCCGAAAGGAAAAGTATTTTAGTTTTTCTGGGCAATGCTTTTCCATAGAGGAGTTTTTCATGATGAAAGATATAGAGAGAGAAAACTAAATATTCTTCAATTAGACCCTCGGTTTACCAATGTTGCAAGCCATCGTAGGGACATTCTACCAGAATGTGTTGTCAACTTGGTGCGAGTTTGGTTTGCCAACCCCAAAAATATCCCATACATTGGACACCGTTGGCAGTGACTGTGTTATTTTTTTTTAAATTAAAAACAATATAATTATACAGATTATTTTATTTAAATCAGAAAATTTTGTTCAAAATTTCTTTTTATTGGAATTTGTTTTTGTGAAAACATCTGCACTGGACTCTTATCTGGTCACTTAAAGGTTCTTGTAAACTGTGCGAAGAGCAGTGGTCAGGAGATAACAGCTCGACTCAGCAGGATGCACATTTACGCTTACATGCGGTGTATGCACAGTGTTCTTTATTTATCAAATAAATGGATTTATTGGACTTAACTCTTTCTCTCTTTGCTGAGGTAGGATGATTAAGACATAATCTTATTAGCAACCATTTTGAATGCGTCTGTGGAGATTAGAGCTTCCGGTGTAATGTAAACAAACCTCTGCTGTCAATCAAAATTGGCAAATTTGAAAACCAGTGTCACTTCAGAATTTTAATTGATTAATTCTCCCTTATTACATACATTTGAAGTAAATTATATGTATTTTCAAATGCAAAACACATAACTTTATATACACAACAACTATCTTAAAGTGGTAATTGGTGATATTTGTATTAATTTGAAAAAATATCCCCTGAATTGAAGAGTGGCAAGAAAATTGAAATTTCCTCCATTTCCCCGATTGGCTGCTATTTATACCCCAGAACCGGCCTTTAAGTTCATATCAAGTCTAATCATCTGTTAAAAAATGGTGGAAATCGGCAATAGTTTTCAAGAAATCGTCTGCACAAAATTTGTGGGAAAAAAATAACTAGATACGACCTCGTTACGAGTAACGAGTAGGTCTTCCGTCCGATTTTTTTTATTTTAAATGATACCATGAACTATTGATACAATTTCATAATTAACACCCTAACCCCCCCCCCCCATCAAAAAAAAATTAAAAATATTGGATAAAAATCCCTAATTACGTCAAACATGGGCCTGACGATGATTTTTTTTTCAAACCGATAATGTAGTGTTCAACAACTTTGATTCTATAATGCATATCAAAATATTTATCGTTTTTAAGTTATTCGTAATAGACTTTACGAGTCTCTTGGTCCCTAATTAAAGGAGCCAGCCCCTTTTTCTTGATTTTATTGGAACGAACTTTTGATTTTCTACCACTTTTGTTATATATTATTTAACAAAATATCAACTGATAAAAAGATACAGATCAAAACGTATGACAATTTTGAATGAAAATTCGTACCCAATTTTCGTGCCTAGGCGAGCTCCATGAAATGGTGCCACTGGCGTAAAACAATATAATAGTGCACGACTTCAAACTATAGACTACCTATCCTGAAAATTTCGTATTCATATCTTTAAAAGTTTCTGAGATCAGCTCTGCACAAAATAGGTCGTAAAAAATAGAAAATCTGCCGTAACTCGGTACCGGAAGTGGCGATTTCAAAATTTCAAAAACGTTTAGAATTATGACCTCTGGCAAGCATCTGTGAAAAAATGGTCAAAATCGGCTGAATAGTTTCTGAGAAATCGCGTGCACAAAATTTGTGGAAAAAATAATAATAAGAAACAGTACGAAAACAATAACGTTGAACAACGTTGGAAACGGAAGACCCTAATAATAAGAAACAGTACGAAAACTATAAGGTCTTCCGTTGGAAACGGAAGACCCTAATAATAAGAAACAGTACGAAAACTATAAGGTCTTCCGTTGGAAACGGAAGACCTTAATAATAAGTCACCTGATAGTGACGGATATGCTGCTGAGTTTTTTAAGTTCTTTTAGGTAAACCTAAAAAAATATATATTGAACTCAATAACATGTATTTTCTCCAAGAAATACTTTCTATCTCTCAGCGTTTAGAACGCGGGCATGTTAAGGCTTCCCGATGGATTTTACAGCGATATGTAGAAAGTCACTTGTCTGTACTTCATACGATATGACGTCATAATTGACTTTGACGTCATGATCTGCATTCCTGTCGATAGTTCTCAGGGAATGTATCTTAACGCTATAAAAGTAAATTATATCAAACCAGTATAATACCGCATGTTTCCTTTACGTAGATGCTGCCGTTAATGCTAGACGTACAGAATTCATTTTTATCTCATACGTGTGGTGTATATTACCCGTGTGATAAACCTTTGCTATATCACACGGGTGATGCTATATCAAATACTTCCGGTCGGAACTACTTTTGACACAGCCCCTAGCTTCAACGCTTTAGTGACATATTTTGGAAGATATGCTAGTACTTTCAACTTAACTATTTCAACTACAAAAAGTGATATAAAATGGATTTTGTCAAAGACTTCAATTACTTACAAATATGAAAGAAAACACATAAAGGCGTCGGAACCCGGGCTATTGGGGGGGGGGGGGGCTTAGCCCTCCCCCCAACTCTTTTTACAAAGTTATACATAACTGTAACCAAAAGACCTTTTTTTCTTGTTTGTCAAGATATTTGATAAGTTTAGCCCCATTCAAACTTTTAATTTGCTTTGTGTAGTTTATAAAACTGCAAATTACGTTAACTATCAACCACGGGCCCTGGAAGTTATTGTAAATATAATGCATGTGCATGTATAAAAAAAGTAAGGGTAGGACACTCTTTTTGGGGCGAAATCGGGTTTGACGAAGTCTGGGCGTTCCTCAAACGAAATTTCGCGATAAATCGTTCAAGTATACTTTACTTACGATATATGTATACATTCGTTCCGCTCCAATGCTGTTACGTCGAAGAAAAAGGTGTTTTTATACATCCAAGTGCCAAAGAATTTCGCTAGACTGGTTTACATCCGGTTTAATCGCAGTGAATCGAAAGATAAGTTCTGATTGGTTAATAATAAAATAAATCTGCTCGTCAATAAGGTGGCGAAACTAATAACAATTTCTGGTGAGTATGTATCAAATGTTTGAAAGGAGTTATGCATATAGATACTGGGTAGTTTGGCCTTTCAACAATGAAATGCGAGAATAATGAAGAAGATTGACAAATATCGATAAGAAATACAAGAATTTATTTCATTATTGACCAATCAGAACTTACCTTTCAATTTACCTTTCGATTCACTGCGATTAAACCGGATGTAAACCAGTCTAGCGAAATTCTTAGGCACTTGGATGTATAAAAACACCTTTTTCTTCGACGTAACAGCATTGGAGCGGAACGAATGTATACATATGTCGTAAGTAAAGTATACTTGAACGATTTATCGCGAAATTTCGTTTGAGGAACGCCCAGACTTCGTCAAACCCGATTTCGCCCCAAAAAGAGTGTCCTACCCTTACTTTTTTATACATGCACAGCAATATATTTACAATAACTTCCAGGGCCCGTGCTATCAACGAGTTCATCCTGACGACGCGATGGAAACATATCGTAACGTTACTGGTTGTGCAAATTGTGTTTATATATATACAAGACCTTACCGAAATAATGTTTCATAAGACTTTGATTCCACCACCAGTAAGCATCCTTATTCACTATTTTCAATCCCTAATCATTAGGGTGGTGTTTGTGTTATAAAACATCAACAACTGTTCCTTGTTGGAGTCAATTCAAACTAACGTGCATTCGCAACTTTGTGTATGTCAACAAACTTGATAATTTAAGTCTTCTGATCAGTATTTCCATTTAATCAAATGAATAAGCTCTAAGAAAAATTATTTAGAGCTAAAAAATCATTTCAAGGTTTATTTCAGTGATACTTTACATTAAAACAGTTAGATTTATCTCAGAAATGACGTATTAAATTGTATTGCGCAAGGTCACAATAACCGCATAACACAACGTTGCATCATCGTTTTTAATCTTTGAAAAAAAATCAATTCGGGTCATATAAGGGACTGTCTCAAAAGCGTCATAATATAAATCAAATTGTATGAGATAAATAGAACATCTATAATAATTGTGTGATTTTATATTTGCTTTATCCAACTCGTTGAAATGGTTATATTCGCTCGGCAAGCCTCGCGAATATATACACCATTTCAACTCGTTGGATAAAGCAAATATAAAATCACACAATATAGATATCCTCTATATATTAAAAACCAGTATCAAATAATCGGCAGTTTTAAAGCTTCGTTTTAAGTAAGACTATTCATAAACTAGTGGTTTGGAGACTCTCCCTGCTACGTGTAAACAACTGAATGTTAATGCATGTAAAACCAGCTTGGCGCAGGTGAAATATCAACACAATTTTAGAATATTTAACGTAAAATTGGTAGAGAATATAAGTACCAATGTGAATCGTGCTTGGGAAACCTTCGGATTTACCCCATTTTTTTGTAAATCGCTTTTGATTAGTAAAAATGTGCATTATTTTGATGATTTTGTGGAATGTTTCAACAATATCTTCCATAAACGAAATATCTATTTCTTTCCCAAGCAAGAACTTCAAAGTATATGACTTAACAAAGGATTTTTCTTAAAAATATGTATGATTTAATGTCATTAATCCCCTGCGCCGATGCGATTTAAATAGATATTTTGCAATATAAGGATTCGCCCGTCACGTGATTACAAAGTACATATGACCTCACAAAAATGCATCAAATATAATGTTTAACATCGGTGTCAATAAATGTATTAGAGATCTTAAGAAATGCTCCCGGTCAAAGTATTTTTGCGATGATTCAAATAATATCATTTTCCAGCCGTATTTTAGCATCGGGACGCCTTAACATTGCTGCGAAATTATTTCATGTCTACTTAAAGGGGATAAACCCAGACAATACTTAAAAAACTGGCGGCCTATTACACTATTAAATGTTCTTTATAAACTTATTTCAGGTTGTCTTAGTTACAGAATAAGATCTACTTTGGATATTCTTATCTCTGATACCCAGTCAGGTTTCATAAGATTCATTGGAGAAAATACAAGGTTTATTTATAACTTAATGCACTTTACTGAACATAAAAAATGCCAGGACTGTTGATTTTGAAAAAAAAGCTTTTGATTCTATTTCTTGGTCTTTTATCTATAAAGTTTTGAACTATTTTGGTTTTGGTAATTATATAATCCAGTGGGTTAAAATATTAAGGCTTCAGTATTGCAGAGTGACTTTTTATCTAATTACCTCTCTATTGAAAGAGGTTGTAGACAGGGGGAGAGCCTATTGCACCCTATTTATTCCTCCTTTGTGCTGAAATACTTTCAATTCTTATTAAACAAAACAACAAAATAAAGGGTATTACAATAGGCTGTAAAGAACATAAAATAAGTCAATATGCAGAAGACATATCTCTTATTTTAGATGGTTCACCTACTTCACTCTTTGCATCTTTAGATACTCTAGACTTTTATTCCAACATTTCTGGGCTGAAAATAAATAGTTCACAATCAAAAATTATATGGATTGGCTTAAACAAATTCTCAAATCAGGTTTTTCACCACACGAGATTGAAACTAGATTGGGGCTCAGCAACGTTTAGTTTACTGGGTATTAACTTTTCTGTCGGTCTTGAAAAAGTTAATGAGTTAAATTATTCTATACAAGTTCCAAAAAGTAAAAGCATGCTTCAACAATGGAAAAGAAGACACCTTACACCAATTGGACAAGTGACGGTTCTAGTTATTCCAAAATCAATCATTTATTTATGTCTTTACCTACTCCTAAAGAGGTAATCACCACATTGAACAAAGATTTTTTTGAATTTTTTTTGGAATGCCAAATGTAAAATAAAACGTGCAGTAGTTATTCAAGAATGTCAAAAAGGTGGTTTAAAAATGTTGGATATTAACAAGTTTATTACATGTATGTCATTAAAATGTTCATGGATTAAAAGATTAATTGTTGGACATAGCTCATGGACTTCCATATTGAAGGCCATTAATGGTGAAGACTTTGTCAACTTGTTACTTGATTTTGGTGATGCATTTATTACTGAATGTGTTTTTCCCCAAAATAATAATTTTTGGAAAGATGTATTTAAATCAATGCTCTATGTTATAAAATCTTTTGATGATAATTATATTGAAGAAAACTTTTTATTTATGCCTATTTGGTATAATAGTCATATTAGAGTTGGTATGAAAACATTGTTTATAAAAAGTTGGTACAAAAAAGGTGTAAAGGTCATCAATGACTTTCTAGATGATAATGGACATTTTTTGTCACATGTTTGTTTTCAAAAAAAAATATTGATTGCTTATTTGTACAATGCAATACAACAGTATAGTTAGTGCTATATCAACATATCTAAAATCCTCTCTACCAGTACATATCAAATGTTTATTTAAGAGATCCTTTACTCCATATATTCCATTATATTACAAACCTTTTCTTTTGCAAGACAAATGTACAAACCCAATATACAAACAACTAATTGCCTGTAAAATAACCCAAACTGCGATACCAAAGTGGAATTCAGAATTGGTTCAATATCGGGTAGAAGTTTGTGTTTACGATGCTTTTAATGTATGTTTTAAGACAACCAATGACTCATCTATTCAATGGTTACAATACAGATTACTTCATAGAATTCTTCCTGTAAATTACTATTTGAAAAAAAAAATCAATGCTGTATCTTCTAATTGCTGTTCCTTCTGAGAACGTTATGTTGAGACAATCCAACATGTTTTTGTAAGCTGTGAAAAATATCAACAATTTGGAGCAACCTAAGCATGCATATTTTTCAATATACTTCTATACGAATTGGTTTCAATGTTATTAATATTTTATTGGGTGAACTCCCATTGTCAAATGATTAATGTTGTAAACTTTATAATTTTATAAAGTTATAAAATCTATTTTATAATATTTTAATATCTATTCTGCTGTCTTAAAAAAGATATACTGCCTAGTCTATCAGGACTGCTATTTTATCTATATAACAAATACAAAGTTGAAAAATATATTTCATTTCAGAAATTTCAAATGCAAAAGTTAACCAACAACTGGCATATATGGAAACATATATTTGATACAATTCAGTAATTTTTCATTTTTTGTTTCTTCTTTGTTTATTATTAATATTAACCGTTTGCCATTGTTAAACAAGCAACCACTGCCAAATCTGATTATTGATTATCATCAATTTCAAAATTAACGATATATCTTGCCTGGCAAGTAGTTTCTAATCTGTATTTGAATTTTGCACATTTTTATAATATGAATTCTCTCGAACTTTTCCGACAAGAATTTCGAGAAAACCCCGTATGAATCATGTTGTGTAATAATTAAAGATAGAATTAATTCCATCAAACTGTTTATCAGTAATCGAAATGTTTCTAAAAATTGTACACGTCTGGATCCAAGCAATATTGAACTCTAGTCTCGTTCAAACAGACGCTCGGCTTTCTTCTCCGTTAATATCCGACAACCAAGAGAGACTCTCTGCTTGTCGGAGATTTACGGAGACAGCCGAGCGTCTGGTTGAACGAGACTACATTTAACTCTAGCGTAGGAATACATGCAACTACAACAAGCAATTAAATTGTTAGTACTATACCAAATCTGACTATTTTCAAGGTATTTATGAATACGTGTTTTTAAAAAAAAAAACCAAAACAATGGTACAGCATACAGTACACCGAATTTATTATTTTCAAGGTATACGTCTTGTTAGCGGTGATGATTTGTGCTTAGGTCCAAACACTGTTTCACTTTCGGTTTGCCAGAGTAACTGCATAGGAGAGTTGATTAAAATCAACTCCCAAAAATGGCTTTGAATTGTATTATTAAAATGTTTGTATGCATATGAAAAAACAATAAATAAAAAGAAAATTATAGTATTACGCATGCGCAGATCATGAAGTGACAGCATGGACTTTACAAAACGGAATGTTTTTGTAGAAATTGATAAAACAGTGTTACGTTGTTTGTACATAAATGGATTTACAATCGCTATTTTCTGTGTTGGATACAGTGCGACCGGGTCTACAGAGAGATGCATGCATGTACGTTATACACTCTGTATAAATGACACACGTTTTGGATATGCATGGGAAGTACAACAGCACAGCACTATGTGCAAGGCATTGCGGATACTATGAAGAAAATATGAAGAAATATGTATCTTAATTACGACTATTGTCACATCGCCTGGCTATTGAAATTGGTATATATAAGGAAAAATAGAGAAAATAGATTTCGTCCTCATTGCCAAACTAGACTAAGTGTTGAAGATGAATTCCGATTTTTATTTGTTTGTCCTTTATACATGAAAGAAATATATTATTAAAAACCTTTAATGTTAAAATAATTCAACTTTTTAATACTGAAAATGTTAAAGATCTCTGTAATCTTGGCATATTCATGTCAAAAAGTATGCTTTTAAGAGACAACTGTATTCCATAATTAGGGTCTTCCGATTCCAACGGAAGACCCTCTTGTTATTCTACGGTTTCTTTTTCTTTATTAGGGTTTTCCGTTATCAACGGAAAACCCTTCTGTTATTCTACGGTTTCTTTTTCTTTATTATTATACTTTTTTTTCTTTTTCTGACTTTTTTGGAGCGTTATTTCTCAGAAACTATTCAACCGATTTACACCAAATTTTTAGGAGTTATAAAGCATCAATGTCGCTACTGATCATTAAAATTTTAAATGATTACGTCACTTCCGGTTTCAGATATGGACGATTTTGTAAATTTTTAAGGGTCATTTTGTCCACGCATCTCCTCTGAAACTAATCATGATAAAAGCTTGAAATTTGCAGGGATTGTAGATGAATGTCTGTAGATTTCCCTCCATGCTTCCAAATGCGAAAAATGCGCAAGGCCTAGAAGCTCGCCTGAAGCTGAAAATTAGCACCAAATTTTTTCACAAAATTTTCGCACATTTTCCGTAATATCTTTTGACGTTTAAATATTTTGTTAAAACATGTAAAGCAAAAGCTGTTTCAATTTGCACAGGCTTTTATTTGATATCAAGGAAAAGGGGCTGGCCCCTCAAAATAGGGGCCAAGAGGGCTCTAAAGTCTATTTGCAATAACTTTTTAGTGAACAATAATTTGTTATCAATTATAGAAGCAAAAATGTTCATTGTACAGCTGTTTATCTATACAGTACCATACTTAAGTCATATATTACGTAATTAGGGGTTTCAAGGGGCCAGAAGTTCAAAACTTTGATCATTAATATCTGAAAAAGGAGAAATATTTTGAAAAGCAATGTAGAACAAAAGTTGTTCAAAATATTGTTCTTAACAAAATGATACCAAAAATAATGTTGTTAGTGGCCCCTATAAGGGGTTTAAAGGTCAGCCCCTAAAACACAGTTGTTTAGATATCTCGATAACGTTTTACAATTTGTGAACACTTGTAAAACAAAATATGTTTAAATTAGCGAGACCTTATAGTTGATATCAAGAAAAAGGGGCTGACCCCTCAAATTAGGGGCCAGAAGGGCTATTAAGTCTTTTTATAATAACTTTTTTCTCACCAATAATTTGATATTGTTCATAAAGCAACAAAGAAGCTTTTTTATGCTTAATTTTAAACTAAAATCCGTTTTAAAATCGGACGATGCATTACAATAATATTGTGATTTAAAAATCGAGTTTTCTGGAAATTTTGATTCCGCGTTCTTGGTTAAGAAAATAGCGTTATGTTCAAAGTAAAATTCTCCTTCGGCATCCAGTCACGTGGTGTCATGTGAGATATGCTTGCTAGTTCCCAGATCAGTTTTGCTGCTATTCCCAGTGCGAGCGCACGTGCTTTGGTTATAATTGTTATCGTGAAATTTAATTTACGCGGAATTTTACATTGTGAAATATGACTGATTCGTTACTGCAAAGATTGGCTAAAGAATTGGAAGTTGACGAACATTTGGATATATCTACTGAGGTGGCAAATGCCCCGAGTAATCTCGGAAGTCCTCAAAAAACAAGTACTCCGATAAAGGAACAGCAATCTGTTCCGGAGTCATTAAGCGATTCGATAAAGTTTCTGATCGAATCACAACAAAGACAGTTTCAAGAATTTCAGTCTTTGGTGATTGAGGAAATCAAATCCACAAATGCGCGGATTGACTCTTTTTGTGAGGAGCCCGCTACCAAGAAAAGAAAATCATCTAACGATGATATAGAGATAGATAATCTCTCTGTAGAAGGAAACTCTTCGCAAGATAGAGAGGAAACTAAGCCAGACGGTAATATTTCAATTTTGTCTAAACTTTCAGACAAATTCACTTCTTCCGAAAAGACGGGGCCGTGTATTAATTCAGAACTATCTAAAATTCTGAAATCTATTGTTCGTGATCGGCAAACAAAAAAGGATGATGAAAAAAGAAGAACTGATCTATTGGAAAAGAATCCTCGGCCCGAAAATTGTGATTACCTCTCTACTCCGAGGGTTAATCCCGAAATTTGGAGAAAGATTTCAACGACTACGAGATCAAAGGATATTGAATTTCAGAAAACACAATCCTCTCTTCTCCGGGCTTTTGGACCTGTTGCGTATGTTCTGGAAAAACTGGTTGAAAAGGATCCAAAAGGCGAAAATGAGGAAATTTCACCGCTAATCGAAAGTCTAATGGATACCGTGGTTCTCCTTTCTATGGCTAATGATGACATGAATGAATATCGAAGGAACAACATCAAGCCTGATCTGCACACGGATTATAGATCCTTGTGTTCTAACCAGGTTCCGGTGACGGAAATGCTTTTTGGAGATAACATTGCCGATCAACTAAAATTGATTCAGGAAGCCAACAAAGTTGGAAAGAAAGTTGACAAATATCAATCGTCAACAAAGCCTTTTTTAGGATCAAGGCCTTCTTGGACAAATGGATCCAAGAAGGGAAAGACGGGGTGGGGAAAACAAACCCGAGACAACACCCAGTCATCCGTATGGAACAAGGGCAGCAGTGTGCGGACCCCTTACAAAGCAAAGAAGTTCTAGACTCGCAGGTCAGTGCACACATTGCTGGTCGTATATCAAAGTATATAAAATACTGGCAAGAATTGACATCAGATACTTATATTCTTGATATTGTTAGAGGATATAAAATTGAATTTAGTGAAATTCCATATCAGACAAGGGCTAGACCCACAGTTGCTTGTAAGCGTGATTCAGAAATAATTGAAGATCTCATTCTTTCCTTCGAGAAGAAGGGCATTATTCGCAAAGCTAACCATTGTGATGATCAATTTATATCTACGGTTTTCACGGTACCAAAATCCGACGGATCCTTTAGACTTATTTTAAATCTTAAAGATCTCAATGAATTTGTTGTGTACAAACATTTCAAAATGGAACATTTTCAGTCTGTTTTAAATATTATGACTCAGAATTGTTACATGGCTAAGATCGATTTGAAAGACGCATACTACACGGTTAATGTGCACCACGAGTTTAGAAAATTTATGAGATTTATTTGGAAGGGCAATGTTATGGAATACACATGTCTGGCAATGGGACTAAGTTCGGCACCAAGAGTTTTTACAAAATTGTTAAAGCCAGTATTTGCTTCGTTAAGATCAAAAGGATTTATCTCTGTAGTTTACATTGACGATGTGTATTTACAGGGTGCAACGTTTAAAGAATGTGCAGACAATGTGTTCTACACATGTGATCTTTTGAAAAAATTGGGATTTATCATACATGAAGAGAAGTCTATTTTTAAACCTACGCAGTCATTTGCATTTTTAGGATTTGAAATTAATTCTGTTGAAATGACAATAAGTCTGACTGATAAGAAGATAGCTACTTTGCGACAAAAGATTAAGTTTATTCAACAAAATTCGTACACAATTCGCAATATTTCAGAACTCTTGGGATTATTAACTGCTTATTCAGTGGCAATTCCTTACGGAATGTTGTTTTCTAAGACGATTGAAATTGAGAAGATTGAAGCATTGTCAAAGAGTTTTGGAAATTTTGATTCTCCTATGAAATTATCAGAGAGGGCTTATTATGATATGATGTGGTTTTATGACACTGTGTTGAACACTTGTGCTCCGATAAGACGTATTAATCCTCAAATTGAGTTATTCACGGATGCATCGTTATCCGGATGGGGCGCAGTATTACGTGATTCTAAAACTGGGGGTAATTGGACAGAATCAGAGGTTGCTTATGCCCCGAATATTAATTATTTAGAATTGTACGCAGTCTTTTTAGGACTGAAGAGTTTTTTTATCAATTCTTTGTGGAAAACATATAAAGATTCATATTGACAATTCAACTGCTGTTGCTTGTATCAATCATTTCGGGTCAACAAGATCTTCAAAATGTAATGATATTACAAGAAAAATTTGGCTATTAGCTAAAGCTAACGACATATGGATTTCAGCGGCTTATTTGCCGGGTAAAGATAACATTGAGGCAGATTTTGAGAGTCGGAAAATTAGAGACGACACAGAATGGATGTTGAATTCAAATATATTTGATGCATTGTGTAAAAGATTATTTTTTCCAAGTGTTGATTTATTTGCATCTCGTATAAACACTCAGTTAAAAAACTATGTTTCGTGGAATCCTGACCCAGGATCGTTAGCTTTTGATGCATTCACAATTAATTGGCAACAGTTTTCTACCATTTATGCATTTCCTCCTTTCAGCATTATAGACAGAGTGTTACAGAAAATAAAGCAAGACAGGGCCGAAGGAATTTTAATTGTTCCGTGTTGGGAAACACAGTTATGGTTTCCGGTGCTAATGAGGATGTGTGTAGCTCCGCCCATAAAGATTCCGAACAGCTCAAAGACATTGAAGTTACCGAATCGGCTGTCTGCGATTCACTCGCTTCACAACAAACTCCACCTCCTCGCTTGTCATGTGTCCGGCAATTATACGAGGGACGCGGTTTATCAGAGGAATCAGTTTCAATCATTATGAAGTCCTGGCGAAGGTCTACTCATAAACAGTATGGCATTTATATAAACAAATGGTTTCAGTTCATAGATGGGAAAGTTGATCGATCTGATAAAGTTTCTGTGAACTTGGTAATTGAATATTTAACTTCACTTCATAAATCAGGACTTAGTTATAGTGCGTTAAATACAGCAAGGAGTGCTTTATCTTCCTTTGTCTGTTTAGATGATGACTCGAATTTAGGGGAACATTCGTTAGTCAAAAGATTTATGAGAGGAGTGTTTAACATAAATCCCAGTTTCCCACGTTATTCCAGTACATGGGATGTTAGACAAGTGTTAGATTATTTAGTTAGTTTAGGCAAAAACCGACACATGTCATTATTAAGTTTATCAATGAAATTGGTCATGCTATTGGCCTTAGTTTCAGGACAAAGACTGCAGACATTGAAAGCGTTAAACATTGAGTTTATGACTGTCAATGAGCATTCTTCTGTAATAATTTTTGATGTTAAGGAATTAATGAAACAGAGCAGACCAGGTTTTCATTTGAAACCTCTTCAATTTAAGCATTATGTAGATAATCCTTGTATTTGTGTTGTTTCTTGTATTTTAGATTACTTAGATAGAACAAAGGTGTTTAGAAATAATGTTTCTCAATTGTTAATTTCAACTCAAAAGCCGTATAAAGCGGTATCTACTGATACTTTAGCTAGGTGGCTTAAGTTGTGTTTACAGAACGCCAAGATAGATACTGATATCTATAAGGCGCACAGCACTCGGGCGGCATCTTCGAGTGCGGCGAAATCATCAGGTGTTCCGATTACTACGATCATGGACAGTGTTGGTTGGACATCTGCTCAGACTTTTGCGAAATATTATGACAAAAACATTGAAAGTGATGTTTGTTTTTCTTCAGGAATTTTGTCAAAAATGAAGAAATAGTCGCATTGTACAAATAAATATTGTAATTGTCTTGGAAGTACGTTTTTACTTTATCCTTTAATCATGTATCAATCGACTTTAAAGTCTCACATGACACCACGTGACTGGATGCCGAAGGAGAATTGATAAATTAAAGGAGACTTACTTGTAAGGCGAACTTTGATTGAAATTCTCCGAGGCATTCAGGAACGTGGGGGCAGGTGCCCGACCCTGTCCCACCCTTATATAAGTTTTGTTATTAATTTGCAATTTATTCAAATTATTATTCAGTTTTCGATTGATCACATGATTCTTTAAATACTGATCTGGGAACTAGCAAGCATATCTCACCTGCCCCCACGTTCCTGAATGCCTCGGAGAATTTCAATCAAAGTTCGCCTTACAAGTAAGTCTCCTTTAATTTATCAATTAACTCGTACCAAAAATAATTGTTAAGTCGTACTTCAACACATTCGGATTTTTTTGTTAAGTCGTTCTTGAAATTAGAAAGGTTTTTGTTAATTCGTACTTAAAATCATTCGGATTTTGTTAAGTCGTACCAGGAATAATTCGATTTTTTTTCATCTTTTTATTATCGTTACTCTTGTTATTGGTTTAAGAGCTCTGCTTCTTACAGGAACTTCCAGCTTTACTTCCAACATTAACGGAAGACCCACTCGTTGCTTTGCAACGAGCTTTGCTCTAGTTATTCTTTTTTTTCTTTTTCTGACTTTTTTGGAGCGCTATTTCTCAAAAACTATACAACCGATATGCACAAAATTTTCAGGACTGATAAAGCATGATCGGTGCTACATATTATTTAATTTTCAAATAATGACGTCACTTCCGGTTTCAGATTTTGACGATTTTGTAAATTTTTAAGGGTCATTTTGTCCACGCATCTCCTCCAAAACTAATCAAGATAGAAGCTTGAAATTTTCAGGGATTGTATATGAATGTATGTAGATGTACCCCCATGCTTCCAATTATGAAAATTGCTCAAGACCTCGAAGCTCGCCTGAACCTGAAAATTAGCACCAAATTTTTTCAAGAAATTTTCGCACATTTTCTGTAATATCTTTGATGTATAAATATTTTGTAAACACATGTAATGCAAAAGTTGTTTAATTTTGCAAGACCTTTAATTTGATATCAAGAAAAAGGGGCTGGCCCCTCAAATTAGGGGCCAAGATGGCTCTAAAGTCTTCTTACAATAACTGTTTACTGAACAATATTTTGTTATTAATTATAGAAGCAAAAATGTTTACTGTTTAGCTGTATATCTATTCAGTACAATACCTTAGTCATATCTTACGTAATTAGGGGTTTCAAGGGGCCAGAAGTTGAAAACTTTGATCATTAATATCAGAAAAAGGAGAAATATTTTGAATAGCACTGTAGAACAAAAGTTGTTTGAAATAATGTTCTCAACAATACGAAAACTAAAATTTTGTTGTTGGTGGCCCCGGTAAGGAGTTTAAGGGTCGGCCCCTAAAACACATTTATACAGATATCTTGAGAAAGGTTAACAATTCCTAAACACTTGTTGAACAAAATATGTTTATATTTGCAAGACCTTTAATTTGATATCAAGAAAAAGGGGCTGGTCCCTCATATTAGGGACCAAGGGGGCTCTAAAGTATTTTTATAATAACTCTTTACTGAAAAATATTTTGTTATTAATTATAGAAGCAAAAATACTCATTGTACAGCTGTTTATCTATACAGTATCATACCTAAGTCATATGTTACGTAATTATGGGTTTCAAGGGGCTAGAAGTTGAAATTTTTGATCATTAATATCTGAAAAAGGAGAAATATTTTGAAAAGCAATGTAGAACAAAAGTTGTTCAAAATATTGTTCTTAACAAAATGATACAAAAAATGTTGTTGTTAGTGGCCCCGATAAGGGGTTTAAAGGTCAGCCCCTAAAACATAGTTGTTTAGATATCTCGATAACGTTTTACAATTTGTGAACACTTGAAGAACAAAATATGTTTAAATTAGCGAGACCTTTATTTGATATCAAGAAAAAGGGACTGACCCCTAAAATTAAGGGCCAGAAGGGCTATAAATTTTTTTTATAATAACTTTTTTCTCACCAATAATTTGATATTATTCATAAAGCAACAAAGAAGCTTTTTTATGCTTAATTTTAAACTGAAATCCGTTTTAAAATCGGACGATGCATTACAATAATATTGGGATTTAAAAAATAATTGTTAAGTCGTACTTCAACACATTCGGATTTTTTTGTTAAGTCGTTCTTGAAATCAGAAAGGTTTTTGTTAATTCGTACTTATAATCATTCGAATTTTGTTAAGTCGTACCACTAATAATTCGATTTTTTTCATCTTTTTATTATCGTTACTCTTGTTATTGGTTTAAGAGCTCTGCTTCTTACAGGAACTTCCAGCTTTACTACCGACATTAACGGAAGACCCACTCGTTGCTTTGTTGGTTGATTTACCTCTGTAATAAGGCTTGAAATGAAAATCTGTCGAAACCGGAAGTGAAACAAATTTTTCGAAAAAATGAATTTTCTGATCAATTTGATATTATTCATAAAGCAACAAAGAAGCTTTTTTATGCTTAATTTTAAACTGAAATCCGTTTTAAAATCGGACGATGCATTACAATAATATTGGGATTTAAAAAATAATTGTTAAGTCGTACTTCAACACATTCGGATTTTTTTGTTAAGTCGTTCTTGAAATCAGAAAGGTTTTTGTTAATTCGTACTTATAATCATTCGAATTTTGTTAAGTCGTACCACTAATAATTCGATTTTTTTCATCTTTTTATTATCGTTACTCTTGTTATTGGTTTAAGAGCTCTGCTTCTTACAGGAACTTCCAGCTTTACTACCGACATTAACGGAAGACCCACTCGTTGCTTTGTTGGTTGATTTACCTCTGTAATAAGGCTTGAAATGAAAATCTGTCGAAACCGGAAGTGAAACAAATTTTTCGAAAAAATGAATTTTCTGATCAAATCAAAAAAGAATATGAGTTTTGTAAAGTTGGTTATGCTGAATCGAACACTGAAAGCCGTATTAAAATCGGACGATGCATAACAGAGATATCGGGGTTTAAAAATTGAATTTTCCGGATATTTTTATTCCGCGTCCTTGGTTTAAAAAATAGCGTAATGTTAAAAGTAAAATTAACTCGTACCAAAAATAATTGTTAAGTCGTACTTGAACACATTCGGATTTTTTTTGTTAAGTCGTTCTTGAAATCAGTAAGGTTTTTGTTAAGTCGTCCTTAAAATTATTCGGATTGTGTTAAGTCGTACCAGGAATTATTCGATTTTTGTTCTTTTCGTTTTAGGTGATCTTGTTATTGGTTTAAGAACTTTGCTTCTTACAGGAACATAAAGCTTTACTTTCGACATCAAAGGAAGACCCACTCGTTGCTTTGCAACGAGCTTTGCTCTAGTTGTTAATATTTTTGTTTTGTTTTGTTTTCTCCACCTGTATATATTTAAACAATAAAATGCTTTCTTTGGTGATTCATTCGGGATATGAAGGTAGTGACATTGCAGAAAAAATACATAACATAACCCGCGTTAGCGGGTTATGTAAATTTTTTCTGCAATGCTCACTACCTTCATAACCCGAATGAATCATCAAAGAAAGCATTCTATTGTTTATATTAACATCTTTCTTTAAGCTAAACGATAAATTGTTTAGGAAAAGTAAGTAAAATTCACTAAATTACTGTTGATGTACGTAAGTAAATTAGCTAAAAGAAACAGCTAAATCGTCTCCTGTGAGACTTTGAGTCTGACATCGTAATGATTATTTCGTGCAGTCCGTGATTTTTCATAGGTCGCTATAGGTTTGGACCAATCGATAAACAGGGCGTGTCGATATCTGTCCTGTCATTTTCTTGTCAGTTTCAGCCGCAGTAGATTTCGACCAATCGATAAACGGGGCGTGTAGATTTCAGTCTGGCTGTTTCTATAGAGCTATGAATTAACTAAAAGTTTCCGTAAGAAATAGAGGAAATTAAACTTGGGAGATGTAAATATAGTTGTATATCTTATTATTTGTACGTGCACAAGTTATCCTGTAAATACACTACCACCCCATGTTACATAATCATGTTATATTGATGAGCTGTAAAGCTTAAAGAAGTAAAGAACTGAATTTAATTGAATGGAGTAACGATCTAAACTTTATTATGGCTACCAAATGCTTTAATGAATTAATGTCAGCTTTCAAGGTTAGTTGTTATTTGTAATGACAGCAGATACCGACGAGGACGATCTACTTTCGTTTCATGGGCAGTGATTTCAGATACTGAGGAATTATTTAGTGACAAAAAGTGTAACAGAAGACCCTACAAATAAAATAACTCAAGAAATGAAGCGAAGAGCGCAGACTTCGAAGACTTGTTCTGTTAGTGCAGGTAAAATGCCGACAAGGGCGAAATAAAATGAAAATTAATGAAAATGCGAGTCAGAGAGTTCAAGGGATTGACAATTTCGGAACAATTTTCCTATAGAGAGATTGTCTCGCTAAAGCGAGATCATCCCTCTTTACAGTAATAAAAACCTTCCCGTAAATGCGAAATGTGGACTCATTTTTTTTTTGGGGGGGGGGAGGGGGGAATCAAATAAATTGTTTTTTTACAGGTATAAGTGCCGTATTTGGAGTAAAATTTTCGACATGAGTTTGAGTTTACATATACACCATGCTTCTTAAAATTAGACAAGTCACAAACTTGAGACCCATAAAACCTATTCTGTCTTTAGTTATTTTCTCAAAACTTTGCTACACGTCTGATGAAGATTCAACACTTATAACGCCACTGCGCATGAGTGCGGGAAAACCTAGTATTGAATACGCGATGGAAGAACAGTTTGTTTACAGATTAGAATCACGTTTTTCATGACTTAAGATATTTCTTATATCAGATGATGAAATAAATTGTTAGTTATGTGTAATGAAGATGAAAAACGATTTTAGCATCATTGACACGGTAAACAGAGTAAATACCCCCATTTTCCTGAGGGATGCATGTTCTGAGAGTGTTAATATATTCTTTATTCATAAATTCCTCTACACAAAAAATCCACTTTTGGTTAATAACTTATATAACGGTATACCTATCTTTCTCGTCGTCGCAATTGTTGTTGATAGACCGAGATGGATGTCACGTGACCAATTTAAGGCGGTTATTCAAATCTTTTGTATTTTTACGGTGCTGGTAAAAAAACAAAAAAATATTGTTATGATTTATTGTATCTTTGTTATGCGATTGACTTATAAAGCGTAATTCGTGTGAAAGTTCTGTCTCGAAGTAAAGAAATGAAGCATATAATCATATCTTATTATTGTTATTCACTGAAAATACGCCATATATATCTGTAAACAGAAGAATATCCGGGAAAATATGTTCACAGTTTATTGATGATAAGGGCTCATCTACTACCTGTATGTTTAAAACTTTGATATTTAAAGCCGCGTTTCACTGAAATCCAGTAACAAACTAAATCTATTAAGCGGATTTCTTACAAAGCCCTCTAACGGTAATAAATGTGGTTATTTTGTTTACATGTTAAGTCATAGCTACAATTATTCGTTCACAATGGAAAGCAAAAGCAACCCATCATTGTTGCATGTGATTTATTTATTTTGCCTGGTCGAACATCAGGGTTGGCCGGGAAATACCAGTGCTGGTAATTACCGGTGGTAAATCCCGGTATTTCCCGTCCCGGTAAATACTACTGTTTTCCACTAAACTGGGAAATACTGAGAAAAACAAATTTATAATCTTTATTTCTTTAGTTTGATCAATGTAAAACTTATGTTTAGGATAAAAAATATTAACAATACGCATCAAAAACCAATTTATCATACTTTCCCATTTCACTGTCACTTTATGAATCTTAAATTCACCAGATATCACCTATTCCAAAAGACTTCTATAATAGCTGCTAATGTACAAATTTTCGTCCATTTTTTTTACTTCAAGTTTTGTGTTTTACAGATTTATAATTCAAAGCACAAAATAAACTGTTATAATTAGTGTAGGTGTTGCAAGTAAAAATTCAATAATCACACATGTTGTTTTAATAAATAATTACACTTGACAGTTTTGTGCTCCTGTTTTGGGGAGATATATACTATGAGTGGGGCTAATTGGCGTCTTCTTAGGTGTGTTGCATACTGAGGTAGTGACACAGTCACACTTTATTTTTCACAATTTTCGTGCCCCATTTTCACATTCACCAAATAACCAGAAAATGGAACCTTTATGATAACTGTGTAGATGCACCTATACCTGATTAAAGCCTTAAAAACAAATTACAATGGTATATGAATGAACCATGTTTTGAGTATTCATAAGAAGATAACCAATGCATTACTGACCAGTCAAACCTTGTTAAAATCAAAGACAATTATCAAATATCATATAGCTGACAAGGTGTACTATTGTCTACATCCCTACAGATTTGATTAAGACTAATGTCTAAGTATGAAGTTCTATAATATGTAGTTGTACTTTATTTCCCATTATTTCCCGGGAAATACCAGTAATTCCCGGGAATTACCAGTATTTCCCACCGTCCTGGGAAATATGAGTATTTCCCGCTTTTTTGCCAACCCTGTCGAACATTGTCATCAAAATAAACACAAACCCTGATAATTTTCGTTTTATAATGAGAAAAATATACTTTCAATTGGAATATTCGCTTTTAATGCAAGAATACTCAAGATTTCCTCGATTTTAAATTCCATCCTATTTTCGTTTGTAGCAATGGAACACTACTAATATTTCAGGCTATAAGGTCTGTCTTGGAAAATAGAATTTCTTTTCTAATCGTTTTTTTTTTAAATTGAGATTCTATTTATTTATTTTTTTTTTTTGAATAACATCATGAAAATCTCGCATTTAAGGCAATGTTTTTTATAACTATAAAGAGGGATAATTTTGCTTTAGCGAGACAGTCTCTCTACAGGGGAATTATTCCCAACCTGTTTAATGTATAAATTCAAACAATCCTATGGCGCACACTTTGGGTAATACATTGATTGGAATATTCCACAAGTCAATGCAACTGAAGAAATGGTTCTAAGATTAATGAAGCATTAGGAAAAGTTGTAAATGCAGCAATCTCTAACAAGTCTAGCAAAGAACGCATGGTCATGTTATAGAAAAAATATGAAAGCTCAGAGAACTGTAACCTATTAAAAGTTCCCCGTGTAAAAAAAAAAGACATTGGATGCTATAAACAAAAATCCCTATTCAGATGATCTCAATCAACAAGTTATTCAAACACCTCTAGCAACTTGTATGATACCTTTGGCGCAAATGGCTAATATGCTAGTGAATAAAAAGCAGCTTGAACTGGTAAAGGATACTAGCTGATTCTATAAGTATGATATGCAATGCATTCTGCAATCGCTCAATTAAACGGAGAAATGAAATCAAAAATGTGTTGAATTTTCGATGTAGGATAATAGTTTCCTCTGAGGCCCCAGTGAGAGATTTTTGTTTCGGGATAGTTGTACCTACAGTACCGATCAGACCCAACCTAACAGAAAGTAAACACCAACTAAACCTCGGGTTGACTTTCTGTGTTTACTTTGGGTTTACTAGAGTGGACCAAGAGTAAACCCAGAGTAAACCCAAAGTAAACCCAGAGTTGACACAGAGACTAAACCCGGTCAGAAGTATACCCCTGAAAGCAGACGCTTACTGTGTATTAGGAATATACAAGAGGCAGAAATTACAGGCAGTTTGATGGTAAGATAGAAGACAGGTCTGATTCACACTTCAATTTATAAATTTGACCTCAATAGCAATTTCCAAGTAAACCCCGAGTAAACCAAAAGTAAACCCAGAGTGGACCCAAATTTTCAAAAAGTAAACCCAGAGTAAACCCCAAGTAAACCCAGGGTTTAGTTGGGGTTTATTCTGGTGTTAGGTTGGGTCTGATCGGTACTGTAACTAAGAGAAATGGGGGACATTACTAGACAACCTTTTGGAATGAAAACAAATTATGATGCAGAGCTTAGAAATGTAAATCGGCCAAAAAACTACACAAAGTCAAGGGTTCAAACATCTCTCAAATCAAAAACAAAGGCAGAAACCGCCAATATCTATACCCTACCCAGAGGGGCATATAATAAAGGGGCAAATCTACACCTACAACAAGTAAAGGTGAGGAAACTTTATAAATCTTATTGGAATATTTTTACCAATGATAAATAGATATAAATTCAGGATATGAAATAATTCTTTTTGAGAATCCTTTTCAAATAATACTTTCTAAGCAAATTATTTTAATGAAGGAGAATCTGA
The DNA here is from genome assembly GCF_963853765.1 of Magallana gigas. Lineage (NCBI taxonomy): Eukaryota > Metazoa > Mollusca > Bivalvia > Ostreida > Ostreidae > Magallana > Magallana gigas. Next base: position 42,611,245 of record NC_088860.1, read on the forward strand.
AATTACAACTCAGGAAGTAAGATAATTGTTTGATAAAGGCGCAAAATATCAAACATTGTACCGATAAAATGGCAGTTCAAGACCAATCATAAATCTAAAACAATTAAATGCGTTTACAGAACCAAAATAATTATCATACTTTTATTAGTTGTAAGTGTTCATCCACATTACAAGATATTTATAACACTAAATGATAACCAGCGTAAGCTCGGGTATTAACATTCTACACATTATTGATTAATATGTTTAACCATATTTCTTGTTCATTTTTGTATTAAAATACTGTGTCAGCAGTTTTTTAATAACTTTCTTAACAACTTTTTTTTATTAAAATCAAAAAAAATTTAAAAAAAACACATGCATGTCTGGACATTTATTGGAGCAGGCAGAGTGGGAAAATTTAAACTGAAATGATCGATATAACCATGTAACAGGCCTTTTTGTGCAACTGACTGAAAAGAAAAGTAATCTAACTTTTTATTTTATTTTAAACCCTTGAGTGGGAATTTAGTGCTTTGTATCTCTAAATTTTGTTCTTCAAATGTCAAAATCTGCTGTGGTTTTTACCAGTGTTCCAAATTACATCATTTATTTATATAGACGCGCGACACAATCTGTTTATTGTTTACAAATTAATGTGTAAAGTTTACTATCAATCTGTCGTGGAATAAAAACGTGTTAAAGAAAAAATAAACAACGCTAGAGTATGCACATTTAATTGAATGCATATTTTAAACCAAATTGCCTGATCCAAATTATCTACCCGATGGTAAACTCGCTCTACACTTTCCGCCATGACGTTAATTAGTCAAACCGCGTTCCTAGTTACCGAAAGTTTTATCGCATTCTCTATTTTATTAGAACTATATTGTATTAACAAAAGATGTTCCATTCAAGGTATATCTGCCTGCGAAGCGCGGTAAACTTGTCCTTCACTTTTCACCATGACATCAATTAGTCAACCCGCGTTCTTGGTTATCCCGTTCTGAAAAGTTCTATCCAATTCTCTTACCAGAGGTAAGTCAAATCTAAAATCGCACGTTTAAGATCGAACGAATTAGGTTTTTTAATTACTTAATAGGTTTGTCAAATCTAAACTTCTATGATATATTCACTCTTTACTCAATCATTCAATATTATCTCACTGCAAGTATATATTTTGATGCAAACTCCCACTGACTTGGATCCGCCAAAGAGTATCCAACACCTTACTTTCATTTTTGCTATTTATCGCTGGTTTATCGAAATGAAAGTAGGTTTTTGATTAAGTTTAAAATAATCACTTACCAGTTAAAATTTAATTATGTCTTACGGACATCATATCACAGGTGTTGAAATTCCAACGGTGTAAGCAATTACTCTTGTGCAGTCATTTTTCAGTTTATTTGCAAAATGTCTTAATCTATGAATATAGATTTTCTTAGAATTTAATACTTTACAAATTTATAGTTTTGTCTTTTGAATTATCGTTATTTCCAAGAATGTTTACAAAACTTTTGAAGCCTATATATGCATTCTTTAGAGCAAATGGCATAAGATATTGTTACTGCATTGATGATTCCTTACATGTAATCCAACTTTTTTACATGTCTAAAAACAAACAGAAAGTAACATTTTGGAATTGCAGAATCTTGACTTTAGAATAAATGACAAAAAATTAAAATGTTAAGCATAAAATTCGTACAAGAAAACTGGCTTCAATGATTGGTTTATTGATACAAGCATGTTACGCTATAGTTGATGGTCCTTTGCATTACCGAACTTTAGAGAGATAAATAATTAAAATCTGAAATGAAGAATGATAATTATAACACATTGATGATTTGCTCCGATGAAAGTCTCATGAAAGAAAACAATTTGGTGTGATAACTTACAAAACTTAACGAAAACCTAACAAGTAAAGGTCATGTGATATATGAGTTGTAACCGATGCATCTTTAAAAGGTTGGGGAGCTAAAATGACAATATTATGACAGAGGTTAGTAGACATTTCAGAATCATGCTCTCATACATGTATGATTCTTTTTAAGGATTGTTGGCTGTATTTTTGCACTAAAAAATGGTGTTTGCTGGCGTCAAACACCATTGAAGTAAGATTTTAAAAGATTAGTGTGAACGTTTCTCAACTTGTTGCAATACTGCTGTTGTCATAGGCAAAATCCCATCGTGAGCCCTGGACCAGTAAATGTCCGAGTAAAAATAAACTGTCGACTTCGAGAGAATAATGACGTATATCTCCGCTATTTTAAGACCCATCAACTTGAAATTCGGCATGATTGTATCTCAGACATTACTTTTCTGAAAAATATATGCATATTGCGAGTGTTTTAAAGATTGATTTATTAGGCTTTTGAAGCGAACTGGTAGTTTTTTATCTGGGTCAGAGTTCGACCCCTTTCTTTATTTATGGTTACATTGAAATTAATGTTAAAACGGGCTTGGCCACTGTGGTTTCGTTGAAACAAATTATGAACGAAGCAAACTGGTCCTCTTCAAGGACTTAAAAACTGTGTGTTTTACAATCATGTTTTGTTTGTTTATTTGTGACAAATTCTTTTAATATGTTTTTAATGATACCCTCGTAGAGCCAAACGGCGATATGTACATAGAATGAACCCAATCATCCTTTACGGATATAAACAACGAGAGTCAATCTATGTAATGAGCCTGTGGCTCAAGAGGTTGTCTTGTACCCATCCCAAATTGTTGATAAAAAAACTGTAAAATATTACCCACCCACAAGACATTTGTTGGTTGTCATTAAGAAGTTTCCAATAATGACTTCGGCTTGTAGGGCTGTGCTTTATATGCCGCTGAACAAAGGTATGTTTACGTCACACAGGTCACTCTTTTTAACTTTTGCCTCGCTGCATTCGGAGATAATGATAGATGACATCCTCTTCAGGGTGTGTTCATTACATAGAACGACCCTCATCCCTCACATTCATAAATGATGCTTGAAAGAGGGTCAATTATATACATTATTTTAAAAACACTCACTTCTTTTACTGTAGACGTACAGCATACATGATGAAAAACCAACAACGACAGCGATGCTGATCACAATCAAGACCCAGAGCCAGTCATCCATGTCAAGCACTGATGTTTCGGATTGGTGAGTTGTGTTTGGAGAACTGTAAATTTTTTAATCTATAACTGGGAATGTTATTTATTATTTTCCTTTTATCCTTTTCACAAGATTATAATTCAGATGTGAATATTTGGATACTCCACAACGTAGCTATGTTTTAATTTGTTTATATTTACTCCAGCTATGTTTTTTGCAGATAAAAACTTGATGTGATGGAAAAATAATTCATACGATTTTTCCTTTACTAACGTTACTCTACTTTCTTAACTTTACTTAACACTATACTTTTTTTTACTTAATTAGCCAACCTTTTACAAGATCGTTCGGCCAGGAAGCAACCATTACCAATAGTTATACAAGCTGGATCTGTAAAAAAAAAAAACACTGAATATATAGGTGGTTCAACTGTTCAGACACTGCACAAGAAAGTTGCTCTTGGCTGTTAATTTTACCGAATGCCTATGTTTTAATGTAGCAAGCGAAGCGAGCTCAACGGGCAAGGCGTGTGTAAATAGAAAATTTGAACTAGTTGTACATTGCTTCAAAAACATTTTTTTTTGGCGTCAGTTAATCAGACCAGTAATGCCCTGTTTTTATCGGACCAGCAGTTAAGTTCCCTGTAAATACGGTTTCCAATTTCACACTCTCACGAGAACAAGATATAAATTAAAAAAGATTATGTACATGCATTGTAGATAAACTGCTGACACAGACTAACGCAGTTATCGTCCTTTCGAGTGACGTCACAATCGCTTTCTTACATATTGATCCGACAGATTTTTTCGGCGTCAGTAAATTTCGACCAACAATGCAGTTCCAAAAATGGCGTTCTCAACTTAAATTCTCGCGAGAATCAAAGTTAAACTTTTGAAAAAACAGATATTAAAATGTGTAATTTCAAGAACATTATGTTTTTTACGTAAAAAAAAAACCCAGATAATTTCGCGTATTTTTTTTCAGGGTAGTTTTTGAAGAGACTTGAAACTTTGACGTCACAATAAGGGGAAATTACTCTAACTTGTTATTGTAACTCTGCTGAAATATAAATACAAAATCTTCTCAAAATCTTGCAGAGCTAACGAATGGAACATTTCTTCAGAGATAGGAAACAGTTGTAACTTGCTCTCATTTGGATGAATGCTCATATTTATTTTATTCACTATATTTACGGTAATTTGCATTAACATTTTTAAAGGGGGCGTGGCAGCCTCATTCAAAAAATCTTCTCAAGCAAAAAGAAAAAAAATTCTCAAAATCAGGAAAGTTCTAGTATGCCTAGTATGTCTTTAGCTCTTTAGATGCTCAGTGATATCTTTATGTTCACTTCCATTTATTACATGTTCGGATCGGGGGAGGGTGGGGGTTCATTTTCCTTATATGATCAGCAATTTTTAAATGGGGGGAGGCAACTCTATGATAAGTCACTTTTTTCATTCGTATGTATCAGAAAAATGTATGCTGCAAGAAAAGAGGAAATAAACTGCAATGAACATTATGTTAAAATCTTTTTTATTTAACAACATTGTATCTGAGAAAATTTTTACTAATAAATAATTAAAACATTTTATAAATTATGAATAATGAAAAATTACTGAAAAAATAGGTACGTTTCATTTTATTTTGCATTCAAATTCATATACGTTACTTTGCTACTGTTTTTTAATTTTTATTAATACATCATAATTCATAATTTGATCACATGCTGCGCTCGCCCCAACGGTCGCACATTTTAGAAAGTAAATAAAACAATGAAAATCAAGCTTTTATAATAATATCACAAGTTTCAATTTAAGTTCAAAACCTAACGTCATAATGCTCTAAAATGACGTCATAATGCTCGAAGAAAGCAATATTTTGTACTGACTATGTAACGAATATACATGGTCTCCACATGACCGTTGTAAGCCAATGATTTTTTAACAATTTAGCAGGAGGTAAGATATAGAATAGTCCACAGATAAAATTAACTGGACTATTTAGAACGGGAAATTACAATATGCAGAGGAAGTTAAAAAGGACTCTAGTCCAAGCACGGATCTTTAGATTGGGAGGGAAGGGGGTCGTTGAGGTTTGTTTTCAAAAAATGTCTCTGACCTTCCCCCTGGAAACTTTGACACCGCCCCCTTCCCTTAGCAACATTTTGTGGATGCGCGCATGTAGTAAACAAACTGTAGAGCGCCAAAAGAATAATCTATTCTTTACCGAGCATGTGGGAGACAGTTAAATAGTTTATGATAATTCTGAAATATTACTTAAATGCAAGCATCTCAACATATTCTTAATTCTGAATTGTTTAGAATTTGACATTCCGACAATTAATGTGCCCCAAAAGGGATCGAAAGTTTTATGTAGGTTTATAAACATGTATAAATTAATATTTGTTTAAGGTGGCTCGACACACCACTGCATTATTTGATGGATCGATGAAGAATTCTCTTTGAGAAATGGTTATTAAAAAATGACACCTATATCGGCCTCTGATCATTTTATATGAATTTTTTGGTATTTTTTTTATAGAAACCGGAAACATCGTTTTAGCTGCGAACAAGATATATTAGAGCTAAAAATTTGTTATCAATTAATGCACAATACAATTATCTACAAATACATATCAAAAACGGCCAGATAAACTTTGAAATATTTTTGTAAAAAAAATATTTATGAAAATAAAAAAAAGGATTGTAGATATTTTTTAAATCTATGGATAAAAACTGCAGATAAACTGTTACTCGCATTTAACAATTGCTGTACAATCATATTTCAACAAGAAATTGAAACCAAATTGTGAAATTAAAGTATAAATGGAAAATTTTAAAATCGAACCGATCCCGATTGTAATTAAACTGATCCCGAACGAAATCACATAAAGTTAGAATGAATCAGAATTTTGCAAAAATTTCAGGTTGTTTAGCTGTAAAATGGTTTCGCCATTTACTAACTTTATAATTTATATCAATTACTTAGAAAAAAAACTGCAGTTTATTTGTAAAATTTCAATTTTAAAATAATTCTGATCGGGATCAGTTTTTTTTCAATCGGGATCGGTTCAAATTTGATAAATAGCAATTTTTCCAAAATTTCGCATTTTCATTTCAATTTCTTTGTAAAATATCATTGTTTAGTAAATAGTTTATGTGACTGTATGTTATTTTTAAAATTTTATCCATAGATTAAAAAGATATTAAAGAATTACAAGTTTGATTTTCAGAAATATTTTTTTAATTAAAAAATTAAACACTTGACCAAACGATCTTTTGCATGAATTTATTTATAATTATATTACACATTAATTGACAACAAGTTTTAAGCTCTAATATATTCTGTTTGTCTGCAAAACAGTTTTTCCTATTTCACTGAAAAAATACAAAAAAAATCGAATAAAATAACTGAAAGCCGATATTGATCTCTGTTTTGTGGAATCATGTTTCAAAAAATATTCTCTATCGATCCATAAAATAAAATTTTGGTGTGTCGAGGAACCTTAAGATCTTGATGGAAACCGCAATGTTCAATTTGTTATACGATTATGAAATCATCTTGTTGTAAAGTGGGTTCAACTTACATGTAAGAATATCTGAAGAAAAAAATAAATGTCTTTTTTGACTCCATAAAGCTGATTTAACTATGGTTGTTGTTGATGAGATGAGCGATGTGACCAATGGTTTAACTGTATTTCCACATACGTTAGCTTTTATGTTTCAAAAGTTTGGATAACTTTGTTGGAACGTTATATAACATGCGCAAGTTACGACACTTACAATCAAATATTCTTCTGCTTTGATAGGAGTTATTGTGGCATCCATCTATGAAGTGACTACAGTTGTACGCATTGACGTATGAACCTTTACTTTTCAGATATAAACACACGCCTGAAAGGGATTTAACATTTATCTAATTATCTAGATATTTAAAACCTCATAATCAATATATAATCATAAATCCATAGCGTTCATAATTTTTTTTTTTATAAATTCATAAAAAAGTTATACAAGTATACGTTCATGCATATCTTTTTTTACAATACATGATAGGTAAATATATACATTTGTAACGGTTTATGTAGGATGATTGTTACGTGATTGCCAAAAAGCACAGTCATGCAAAAAAACCAACATCTTGTCTATACCTTCTTGAATCCATATAAAAGGTGCCGTGTAACAGAACTCTAACAGCTCCGTGAAGTTTTCGTTCGGTAAACACGTGTAGCCGTTAGTCTCGTTACAGTTGAGAGCTGACGACCTCTTGTTCCACTCTGATTCATTTCCCGGACAAAATTCTGTTGAATACACTGGAAACTTATATCCCTCAAGCTTTTTCTGAAAGATCAAAACAGCTATACCTTACTTTTTTGGTATTTCACAAATCTAATAAACAATCATTGATCCAGATGGCTATTTGACAAAATCAATGCAACTTTTTATTACAATAGCTAATAATATTACCAAAATTAATTGAAACTCAGTTAAACTGGATATGGTGTCCAATGTTTTCACAACAAGTAACATACTGTGGTTTCATTAATTTTCGTGGGTATCAATTTTCGTGGATTTTCTAAAAAACACAGTTTCAATGATACGTAATTTCGTGGCCAATGAGCCTATCAATACAAAATGATAGTTGAAATGAACATTTAATTTCGTGGATCAACTTTAACAACGAAATCCATGAAAATTGGTATTCAACGAATATTGATGAAACCACAGTATACATTTTCATTTATAATCAGGCATGCTAAACGGCTGGAAAAGTAATATCCTCTTGTTTAGGTGATGTTTCTTCTTTTTATTGTTATCAATTTGGCTCAAATTTCACATATCTTTGAATTTTTGATAACATCATTTTTGTTCTTATAAAGCGACATATTTTTTAATTTGTATAACTCAGTTTGTGCAGCTAACTCCTTCGAAAACTTCAATGATACTTACGTGAAATTTCATTCTTTAAAGGTTACTTTTTATATGCTAAAAGTACAAGGCTTCAAAGTTCGTTGAGGCGAGAAAATTAAGAACAAAATAATGTGTAAAAATTGCGCATGTTTTTACTCATTGTGTTTTGAAAAAGTTAGCTGTAAATCATAGAACAAGAATCGTTTTAGACTACAACACCTTTTCAAACATATCTAGATTAAGGGTAATTTTATTCTAGAAAAATAAGCTACATTTTTAAATCTGTCAGAGCGCCTTATATAAAAGTATAATGTGGCTGGCCCCTAAAATAATTGTCTCATTTATCTTAAGACTAAAGATCATTTCGGTATGACAAAAAAATGTTGCAAATACTAAGATCTTAGCTAATATGGGAAGGTTTAGGGGAACGTCTCTTCAAAACGATACATATGTAGGACAGGTGTCTTCATGAATATCCCAAAACGAATATTTTTTCTACATTTATTAAGCAATTAAAATATTCATTTTGATGGTTTTCAATTGGTTAGCCTTACAAAATTACGATTTTTTACGCAATTAAAGATCTTCAGGAGACCAGAAATTTGATCTATTGTCACTTTTGAACGCAAAATATATTGTAAACTTTTGTAGAGAAACTAAATGATGTCCTGCGCAAGCGCGGGAATAAACAGTTTATGCATTATTTATGATACAATGCTTTCTCTACCTGGCCTTTATTAAATTTTTTTGGATACAGCTGACTGGAAAAAAATATAAACTTGATTAATTATTTTCAATCAGGGAGTGTATGTATAGTGCGTTGTATCTCTTTTCTATTTGTTCTTTATGTCTAATCTCACATTTACTCTTGTCACTGTGCCAAAAAGAATTTCAGATAAAAGACTGCCCCCAATCAAATACAATCAACCTACACAATCTATCCATGTGTCGCAATTCAGCGTTTAAGGTTAACCTCTAATCTGGTGTGGTATAAAAATGTATGTTATTTAAATACGCTAGTATATACATATCTGTTTGCATATTTTAAACTAAAGTTGTCATATCCAAAGTAACAGCCTGATAATTAACCCGTCCTACACTTTCAACCTTGGCGTCTATAAGTCAAACCGCGTTACCCCGTTCTGGAAAGGTCTACCCATTAAAACTAAAATCGTGCCTTCAAGAAACGAATTGACTGATTTCATTTATTCATCATTTTGCGGATCTTAATTTCTATGTATACATTAAATCAGTTCCCAGTAAATATAGTCACTCTCTACGTAATCATTCAATATTATTTCATTTCAAGTATATAGTTACAACTCTCACTGAATTGGATGCGCGAAGCGTGTCCACCACCTTACTCTCATTGTGGCTATTTCGGGCAGGTTTATTGAAAATAAAAGAACATTTTTAATATGATTCTTTTAAATACTTACAAATCGGGTAAAATTATATTATAGCTTACGGGCAACAAATCACACGTGTTAAAATACTAAAGATGTAAGCTGTTACTCTGGTGCAGGTATTTAGTAGTTAGTTGACAAAATGTCTTGATTTATAATTATAGAAAAGGCAGAATTTTACTTTAAACAACGTGCTATCTTCAAAACTGTTATAGCGACTCCTATAAGATAGTTAAGTGACTGCCCTTATCCCATAAGTATTGTCTTATTTATCTCACTACTATGGAACATTTTTTTTTATTATACTTCCATTTAAAATGCCTAAATCTGATTGGTTTAGAGGCAGTTGATAATCAGTTCTATTACCCTCAGCGTTAGCAACACACTTAGCAACGGGTAACACAACGAATTGTTACATGCGCGTAAATTATGCGCGTACGGTTTGCCGTAGAATTCACGTCATTTCTATATAAAAGCAGTGAAAAATTCTTTAAAGTTAAGACATTCAGTATAATAAAATAAATAATGCCTGTTTGGGGAGATAACAGTTGAAATTGACACCCCTCGAAAACGTCGGTTAACAATGGTTTCCTCGGGGTGTCAATTTCAGCTGTTACCCTTCCAAACAGGCACTATTTATATAGTGTTGCATAGTCAAAGACCTTTTTAAAGACATTACTATTTAGAAACCAGCCTCTTAAAGTAGGGATGCGAAGGGGCCAAAGTTTGTTTTTTTCTAAAGATACTACTATTTAAAGTTTGTTAGTAAATATTTTGAAATGTGTGTTTGGCGTTTCAGAAAACGACATTTTTTTTTATTTTTTGATACAGCTCTATCTTTTAAAGGACTGTCCTTGCACAAGGGGGTCTCTTAGAGAATATGATGTTGACATTGAACAGAGGCTTGTTTGTTGCTCGCAAGAAGATCACATGAAAAAATGACAATAACAAACCGTGAACCATCTCAAAAATCCATTTAACGAAATACAAATTCAAAGCAGAGCAACACGGACCTCCAAATAGATAGAGGTACAGTCAGTTCAAGCATATCTTTTTACAACATACACCATAGCATAGCATAGCATTGAAATCTCATAGCATAGCATTGAAATCTCATAGCATAGCATTGGAATCTCATAGCATAGCATACAATCTCATAGAATCGCATTCGTCATATTATACCATAGCATACCATAGCATAGCATACAACATTATTTTAACTCGATTTTAAATGTTTTTATTTAAAAAAAATAAATGTTTATATGATAGGTTTGTGGTAAACTTTTGCTTCTTGTTAATTTACTTCGAAATGTGTGGGACTCTTTTGTGTATGGAGGCGTTTTTGTACAAATCTCATAGCATACCATACCATAGCATAGCATACCATACTATTAAGCCCTTCATTCGAATTTCTCATAGCATAGCATACAAATTTCATAGCATAGCATACAAATCTCATAGCATATCATTAAAATCGCATACCATAGCATAGCATTAAATTGTAAAAGATATGCATGAAATGACTGTAAGATCAGGTGCCTAGGAGGAGTGAGCATCCTCTGCTGACCGGTCACACTCGCCGTGTGCTCTTTGTCGTAATCGGGAAAAAATTGGAAAAGTCCGCAGACAATTAGTGATTAATTATGGTCTAACAATTAGTATGAAAAAGTCAGTCAGCATGCAACCCATCTAATTGTTGTTGTACTACGCGTTAAACTTTTAACATCATTTACAAGTATTTACAAAAGTAATTTATTTAAAAAATTTAATCAAATGTTTACGAAGACGCGTTCAGCAAGCAAATGAATAAAAAATTTACTTACACATGAAATTAGAACAATTATGGAGGAAAAGAAATATACCAAAACCAGAAGACACAATTTTGTGTAAAAACTCATCTTCTCTTCTTAGATTCTAAAATGATTGGTTTTGGTTTGCGTTGTCAATGGGGACTCAACCTAAAATAAAAAGTCTCATAATTGAAATACAATTTCATCGTGTCTTTTATAAACGTGTATGTACTATTGGGGCAACCGAATGCGTTTTATCTAACTACAAGCTACTAGATAAAACATTTGTTTCTGCTTAAAAGAGAAATATGTTTTAGATTTAATGACAAATACACATATTTACTGATAATAGTTACCAAACATCAAAACGAAATGATTTAAAATCTTAAAAAAAAAAAATAATTATTTAAACGTACATGTTGCTAACAATCCACATAAACACCTGCATCTAATTTAATTTACTCCCAATATAAAATCCAAATCTGGTTTCTTTCAGTGCAATGCAAATCTGTGAACGGAAATTCGTAAGAACAATTTTTTTTGTTTAATGACGTAGAAGCATATCATTAAGCAATTATTGCTGTTGTGTTTAAACGCGTACCTTTACACACAAATTGTCTTGATTTCTTGTTTTCTCTAGTTTCATTTTGTATTGTTTTATCTAGTAAACAAAGATATCCTATTTGCTTTATATTACTAGTGTATAAGTTTAAACACTTTCAAAATGTATATGTACCCTTAAACCGTTTATATCTTACAAACGTCAATTCGTAAAAGGCACTGTCCATCATGTTCATTTTTACTCGCTCCTATCCTACCACCCTATATATGTTAATGACGTCTTACCTGTAAAACTTTTTTTTCAACGTGAAGGTCCCACGTTTGTTGTCCTAGATTTTACATCGCCAAATACTACTCAATTCCGATAAAATAATCAAACTTTGTTCACTCAATAAAATGAGAAAAAAACATTAACAATATACAGGCGTGTGCATTTTACACTTCACCCATGAGTTCCAGATGTGCCTATTGATGAGAAATTTAGTTCAAAGTTAAACAAGACTCGTTGATTGGCACATGTTCAAATTTTATTATCATCGACCTCGATTCAGCAAGCGGGTATTTATCTACAGTCTGTCCCAAGTTATTGCTTATATCACTTATAAATGATTTTTAATATAAAAAATGCACACACCCATGAAAGCAATGCAGTTGAAGTCAGTAAAGGGGGAGATATTGAAGATATCTTGATGACATATAATTATATTATACCCATAAAAGTTCACAGGAACGAAAATAGATTTCTAACGATATTTATGGGGGAAATGTATACATCTTTTTACCACTCAGAACTCACTCGGAATACATTGCATAGTTTTTCATCCGGGCTATTTTGTGGCCGATGTAATGCAAAATCCCCGTAGATTTTCTATTTTGGGTTGTGTAATGAAGCCTGAAGCAGTAGAGAGGGTGTTTTAAAACAGATCATCTGGAAATTTTTTATATTAGTGGATGAACGGTGTTTAAGCACAAAGATATTTTTAATTATTGAAATTTCAAGCGAAAAGTAGTGGAAGCAAAAACTCGGGACGACCTTTTAGGGATTATACAAAAAGAAGTGAAGACAAGTTGAACACAAAGGGCGGACGATGTCTATATGTACCTTATTCATTTTTATTAGTTATTCAAGAAATAAACAGCAATTTAAAAACTTCATTGGGATATGCACTTGGTTGGTCACATGATGATATCCCGTGAAGCCGATGTGAACTTGGTTGGTCATGTGATCAAATCCTGTGAAGCTCGAAGGCTTCTCAGAAGATTTTATCACGTACCAACCAAGTTCATATCCCAGTGAACCGTTTTACATTGCATGGTGTCGTTTTACGAAAGAACTTACTACCAAATTATTGAATGTTTACTATTTACAAACTTATTAATGTTTATAGCATTGGCTGTAAAATATAACAATATGAAAATTGAAATATATGTTAATAAATAGTTTTTAATTTCAAAAAAAAATTCTTCAAATATCATATCATAAGACTCAAAATATTTACAATTGTGTCGAAAGTCCTTTTGTAAAACGCTGTCCTGTTTTTTACTTATATTTAGGTTTGAGAATGGCAAATCGTTCAGAATTAATTATACAAAGTTTTCGTCACCGTTCTTGAGATATCTGAGAAAAAAAAGTTTTAGGGGCCAGTCCCTTATCTCCTTATTTGAGTCGCTGAACCAAATTTTGAAGGTTGCATTTTGTAAAGTACATCATTTTGAGCATCTTTTCTTCTATACTGCATTTCAAAATATTTTCCTTTTTGAGATAAATGCGGTCATAGTTGATGGACTCTTGACCCCTAAAATATCCTTATTACATAACACATGAATAAATCATTACATTACTTGGATACACAACTGTAAGATAAACATATTTGCTTCTATAACCGGTCAAAAAAATATCCCTCAGTAAAAGGGCTACAGATGAAAGTCTTTAGAGTCCTTTGGTCCCCTAATTTTAGGGGCCATCCCCTTTTTCCTGATATCAAATTGAAGGTCATTTAAATCTCAACCCATTTTGTTCAACAAATGTTTAGAAATTCGTTACCGTTCTTGAGATATATATGGGAAAGAACATTTGAGGGGCCGATCACTTAACTCCTTATAGGGGCCGTTTAACGAAATTTTGAAAATTGCATATGATTTAATACATCATTCTGAGCATCTTTTCTTCTATACTGCATTTCAAAATATGTTTCCTTTCTGAGATATATGTGATGAAAATTCTGGACTCATGGCCCCTAAAAACTCCTAATTACGTAACATATGATAAAATCATTACATTGCTTGGATACATAACTGTAAAATAGGTATTCCTTTTAAAGGAATGATCGGCAATAATGATATATTGATAGCTAAAAGAAATCAACATGATCACTTTGATAAAAAATTAATTTAAAAAGTACTGTAATTTCACAAAATATAGAATATTTTGAATCTGTACACCATAATTTCATAATTATAAACCGTCAACAAATTTCATTTTGAAATAAATTTGGGGAAAGCCGTTCGTAAACTCCTTGTCTAGTTTTATATTTTTAACGTTATTAATAAATGTTAATGTATCTTCTTCTTCTTCAGAATACTGAATAGGGCTCTTCAAAGAGCATTAACACGTATACAAAGAAAGAGTTGTATTAAAAAAACATTGAATGCCACCATAACTTGCTATTGAGGTCGCATTATAATGTAACTTTGTTAATAAGCAGTCTTCCTAGCTACTGTTATGCAACATCAATAGATCGAGGTCAGTTCATGGAGCATCTTCTTATGATTGAGGTCAGTTCATCGAGGTCAACTGCATTACTGAATGGATCTTTCGATCGAAATTCTCACGCGTGAGACAAAATGTGCATTCTTGAATTAACAGATCGAACTGTATTTTATGTATGTTTGCATCTCTTAAAGTAAATGAATTGAAATAAAACTGAGTAAAATGTTATATAAATACTAAACCAAACTTTAAGCTTTTATAAGAACTACTTATGCAAGCGGAATGTGTGCGCACGTGGAAGCATTTGCCGGATGCCCCATATGGACAAAACAGTGATCGGCCGAAGCCGATCACAATAAACATATTTGCTTCTATAACTGTTCAAAAAATATCCCTCAGTAAAGGGCTACAGATGAATGACTTAAGAGCCAGTTGGTCCCCTAATTTTAGGGGCCAGCCCTTTTCCTTAATATCAAATGAAAGATCTTGTAAATATAAACTTTTTTTGCATTACATGTGTTCATAAAATATTTTTCAGAAAAGAGATAAACTAAGAAAACCATGAAAAATTACGACGTTTTTTTTAGTTTCAATTTTCGGGACCAGGTGAGCTTTAACGCCTTTTGAGCATGACAAATTACAATGCCAAATTGCACATTTACAATCTCTTGTGTACAATCCCTGAAAGTTCGAACTCAATATCTTTTACCGTTTAGGAGAGATCCCTGGACAATCCGACCCTCTGAAAATCGCTAAAACGTCATTTTCTCGGAACGGAAATGCCGTCATCAAAATAAAAAAATATATATTAATTTCAGATTAATACCTATTAGATCTGAAAGTTTCACGAAAATCGGTTTTAGCCATTTCCGAGAAATCGCCTGCACAAATTTTGTAAGAAAAAAAAATGATAGGGAAAAAGAAACCGAACGAAAACAAGGTCTTCCGTATGAAAACGGAAGACCTTAAAAGCGATCTATCTGTAAGTTATACTTACAGATAGACTTACAAAGTCTTGTTAAATATACACTAGCGCCAAAAATCTATATCCCCCCAACTATTTAGTGAAACTGTGTGTGTAGATTGTAAAAAAAAAATACTTCAGAAATGGAATAAACTTTCAATCGCAGAATTTAACCTTCTTAACATCCGAAATCGCTTTCTAAGTATTGATTTAAAGCTATACACGCTATAATTTGCGTCAATTTTGAATAAAGGGGAAAATGTATTGTGTTTGATTACTAATAAAAGTTACCTTTATTCTGTTAATTATAATGCTCAATTCGATCACGTAACAAATATATCAAATATTAAACAATAAAAAATATTTATTTTCCTGCCAGGAAAGTAATGCCTCCTCGTGAATATCAATCTATCACGTGATATCGACAGCTAAATTTAGCTTATCATACCGAAACTGGTGAAGGGTCAACATCTTCATAATTGTGATAGTTTCACAAAGGAAAGGATATTTTCAGTAAAGCATAAATTTGTCCGATATACGAGTACAAACAAAAGAAAAAAATACAAGCCTGTGAGTAGATATGAATACTTCCTTTAAAAGAATGACGTAGACCTGTGTTTTTCCCCAATGTGCTATTTATAGATCCTATAAGTGTTAATGCAGAAGTAAGGGTATCGTGAATGGCAAGCGTATTTTACTCATTATACATGTATGTATTTCAAATTAACAACTGTTAAGCATATTAAAAATCAAGTTGGATATTTAATTAGGCAAACAATAACGACCACCTAGTTCTCCGCGGACATGCGCAATGAGGTCGGTTTGCTCTTCCTTCATCAATATTCATGAAAAGGTATATTTTCCTGGCAGAAAAATAAACAATTAAAAATCTATATCTTTGTAACGAGATGGAATTCACCCTTGTAATTTACAGATTAAGGATAACTTTTATAAGTAGACAAGCACATGCGTTTTCACTGTCATTCAAAATTGACGCAAATTATAGCGTGTATAGCTTTAATGTCGGGTGGCACAAGATTGATTTTTTTTATGATACATTAAATGGTAATGTCTATAACAAAAATTTATAAGATCAAATTTTGCAACGTCTGACTTGCCATAATTTAAAGATAAATATTAAATATAAAAAGCATGTTCATTTTTTACACATAAACAAACTGTTTGTTTTTACTTTTTAAGGTCAGACGACACGTTCCTCAATTTTAGATAACTTTTTCCAGCAATTTGTGAATGGTTTACTACTACTTTGACAAGCTTTCTTGCAAAAAATTAGGGTACCTTACCAGGCATTTCTGCAAAATACTAGATTATGCAATTTCCTATATAATCTTCTTGAAAATACACTTGAATTGCTGATATAAAAATAAATACATGTACAGCACAGCGAATTTCACTATATAATAATTATATCTCCGCCGGGGCGAGGTTTTGAACTCACGACCTCTATAGCCTATACACCTCTGGTAGTGTGCGGCCACGGTTCTAACCACTCGACCATCTAGACACGTAACCAAATCCAAGTAAATTTTGAACATTTTTAAAGTAATTATAAAATTTATATTTTTTATTAGAACTCTTTATTACGAGGAGATAGAAAAAAGATTCTCGAGGAACGTGTCGTCTGACCTTAAGATATAAAAACAGGTTTTAAGACATAATATATCGTACAGTTTGTTTATTCATGATGTTCAAAATAAGTTTGTATACAAAACATATATTGATTCTCTTTACAAATTTAAGTTATGCACAAAAAGTTACATTATAAAAGAAACACACATCATGTTTATATGTTAAGTTGGACTTGTTTCACATTACCTGTGAACTCAGCAACAAAGAGGTTGTCTTTCGTGTCCACACATAAATCTCATGGATCATCTAAGTAACATTTGATACTGTAGCGGAGGAACTGTCTGTCCTGATCCAGGATGTGGATACGGTTGTTACAGTATGCTTTCAGGATTCGACCCTGGTTGTTTGTTGTGATGCCACGTGGATTGAATTATTCATTTTCAGTAGGTAGAGGACCGATGTAAGTAAACCAAAAGTTCCCAGCCTGATTGACCACCACTACTGCACGGGCTTCACAGTCAGACACACATATATCCAGATTCCTATTCTCATCAATGTATTTTTCTCCACCAAATAAATAGAGTGGTTGTCCTTTGTCTTCATACTGAATACTTTGTACTGGATGTTTTGTTTCCTTGTTGAGCCGGAGAAACGCACAGCTTTTGATTGGTTACTATAACACACCTCACAGCCTTAGAAGCATACTCGGAGCCATTCTGATTTTTATATTAACGAAAAACTAAAAAAAAAAAAGAGAACGCCTAAAAACGTCATTCACGGGATTTTAACGAGATCAGTTTGAGAATCATGCAAATCGAGAGAGGAGTTTAGATCGAATAAGTAAGTAAAAGTTCATGTTTATTCCAGCGGCAAGCTTTTTAAATTATTTAAAGTTGCAGAACCATTGTTTATTACTGTGAAATCGAAGTTTGGGGTAATTAGCTTCATCTCATTAAATATTGTTTAGCATGAAACCGCATGAACAGCAGTTTTCGATTTTGTCAACAATCTGAAACGTGCTAGGGGGTAGTCATGTATCGGTAAGAACATATTCACTTACAATGTTAAACTAGATAAATACCTGCAATAAATGCAATATATATCTACATATTGAGGACAAGTTGAAAGTTTATTACATGACAAAGAAGTACCTTATGGGCTTCAGCAGACTTGACTGGGTCATTAACACTATCAAATTGACAGTATCTTCTATATTCCTGATCTTCAGAGGGCACAGGTAAACATGTAGAATAGAAGGAAAAAGATGAATTATTATTTCAAAGCTAAATGCTGTCATGATCAAAACAAAGGGAGTGTCAAAGATTACACTTTTATGGGCACATGCAGTATCTGAGACATGGGTCGAAACATTACCATGATAAACGCCATAACATTTCATTGAGTGGGAAATGACATATGCATGTAAAATTTGTCATGGCTTTTCATATATCTATTGCATTGTGGCATTATTGAAATAAATATATATATATATATATATATATATATATATATATATATATATATATATATATATATATATATATATATATATAATCCAAAATGAGTAAAGTTAATCCACACAAGTAATAAATAATAAAGGAGTTTATAGTTTATCCTGAAGATTATAATGAAACCGGTAGAGTTTTGAATCGGCTTTCTGTTAAGGTGATAATGGATATTTAGAGGACTTTTATTGGCTTTCAATCAGCTTAAACCATGCAAATATATATTTTTAATTTAAGAAGTATTTTATTCAAGTATATAAATACATTGAAATGGATTGAACAGCAGGCGCAATGCCTATTTATGTTCTCTCCTGAATCATGTGCATGTACTTTCAGTAATTTTAAAAGCCATAAAAACATTTTAGTCCTACAAAACTCTTTAAATTTTTCAAAACTGCAAATCCAAAAACATCATTTATTGCATGACCTGCAATGGATGCGGAGAAAATTACATTGGCCAAACAGGGACCAAATTAGCCGACCGTGTGAGGGTACATAAGCAGCAGACAAGGGATCCTTCTGTTCGTAACACTCCTTGTAGTGAACATTTTGATATGTGCGGGAGAGGCCGGTTTAAAAATTTTCCATTTTTCAAAGTACGCGAGGAAAGTGATCACCTGCGACTTGCAAAAGAACAATATTTCATCAAAAAATTTAAACCTAACCTTAATCGATAATTGCATTATTTATTCTGTATTGACTTTATTTAGCTTTCATTTTAATAACCTCTTATTTTAAAACAATATCATTTGTACATATTTTATTACGTTTACATGTGTTTGTAAAAAATATTTGCCGCCATCTCCAAATATTGTTAACAGTGTTCGTGTCGTTGTCTACTTTATGACGTCATAATAACGACGTCAACGTTTGTTATTTCTGTTATAATTTGAAATCATTTAATATTTATTCGTTTGATGAGATATCGGCGCCTCTGATTTGTCGAAAAATTTCTTTGATACCTGCATCAATAAAATTTTTGCCGGATCTACTTTTCTCAACTTGTTCTGATCTAACACTATTTATAGAATGGGAATTTCCAAAATAAACACTGTCAACAAAGTGTAAAGTTGTGTCTGTTTTATTGTCAGGAAACAAAATACAACTTTATAAACATAAAAACTAACCTTCAAAAATAAACAAAACACAATATCTTATTCACGAAAAAGAAAATTAAGCGTCTTCTCGCGATTTCGTCTGCTTGAGATCAATCAACATTACTGCGAGGCTGGCTGTTCCTTTTCCAGAATAATTATAACGAACATATAGGCCCATACACTTTCACGGTAACACTGCTGTTCAAATTTGGTAACGATGATTTTTTAATTTACACAGTACCCTACATGATCGGTCATCAGAAATTCAGAATAAGCATAGTTATGAGTACAATGCATCAACTCCTTCGATCGGCGCATTCCGAGCGGCAGATACTAGTATACTATTTTTAAAGAGGCTGTCCAAGCAAAATTCAGGCAGGGCTTTGCACATGCTATGTCTTGGATTTCAATAAGTTTTTGTGTATCACTTCATTTTAACATGATTGTAATACATGTGAAAGAAAAAGTTCATTGTATGCCTAACTAGGCAGAAAAATGTCTATTTTTGAATTTGGAACATGTTTAGTGCAAAGAGGTCACAGAAGTTGTAAAAATATTGTGAAGTTTGATCAGTTGTAAAACTACTTAATTCTATTAAACCTTTTAAAAAATTATATTATTTAGTTTAAACACACTTAACTCTTTAACTTAGACTGCTTTTAAAGTATTAATATAGTTCAAACAAAAATTTATACCTTATCAAAGTTGATGCATATTTTGTAAACAAAAATTCTGGTATTTTAATGTTAATTAGAAATTTCAATAAAATCCAATACATTTTCATGAAAGGAAAAAATGAGGCATCTTTATAAACCTGAGAAATGAAATTTTGAGAAACAAAAATAAATTCAGTGGGAACAGCATTGGTCTCATAGAAGCAGTTGCACAAAAATACCCTATTTTTAACATTGAAAATGAAGTTTTTCCATGCATAACGTGTTATTATTATTGTTAAAAGACAGTAAATGACAGAGTTCATGTCACAAATATTGACTATAATTTAATACATGCTTATATCTTTATAATAGGAAATGCTTTATGACGAAAGAAATAATGATCACTCATCAAAAACCAACATTTTTCATAATTTTAAGTGCAAAAAGGTCATTTTGACAAAAATGTTGAAAACTGAGTTTAAGTCTGCTAAAACTATCCACAACTGAAGAAAATTAGCTGAACATTTCACTATTAGGATGGTCTAATATACATTCAAATTATTTTAAGGGTTTTCAGTATTTCATGAAGTACATAAATTTGAGAATAAGGATTCAAAATGTGTTAATCACTGATTAAGGAATAATAATTAATGCAGTGTAAAACTGAATGTATTTTTTAAATTCAATGTATTTGTGTGTTTTCAATAAGTATTAACTAAAATTTTCTTCTTAAACTGGTAATAAACTTGGTGGGATAATAATATTGAAGCGGTATTAGCTTATTAAATAAAGAAGTTTTTTTTTTATCAAATTGTGCGAAAAGGTCAAATCCAATTTATCATTGGTACTACTGAATTTGAGGGGTTTTTGTTGTTGTTTTTTTTAAACAAAACAATTATAACAATTCCATAATGTACAAATACACATAAATATATCAAATCATTTCTTCTTAGTAGTAACATTTGAATTCGTTATTATCTCTATATTAGTGCCATTAGCAACTTGTTCAATCCCAAGTTTCAAAATGAATGCATACAACTGTTTTTGAATGAGAACTAAGAAATGTGACCTCAGAAATGTGACCTCTACTTTCAGTCGGGTAGCTTTTGGAAATTCTAGGCAGGTGTTTAACTTTTGGGTAAAAATTAACATAAACAGACTGGTATACAACAATAATTTAGTCAGACTAAGTCCACAATGAATCTAGCAGAAACATCAGACATCACAACCCCCCCCCCCCCATACTAATCCATTTTATAATTCATGTATGATGAGCAGCTAAAATATACATGGGACAGTATGCTTTGAACCCCCCCCCCCCCCCCCCCACTTTAAACCCTATTCCCAATTCAAATCCATGGTCATATAAGAATCAGTGTGCCTCTTTTAAACTGTATTTCCCTCTTTTTAAAAATGTATTTCTAAATTACCCAGCTGACTAACTTTCAAGCATGTTGTACATATTTGAATAAATAAGCAGTGCATAAGAGTTAAAGAATACATTTCATTTACATGTAGCAATGCTATATTTGGACAATTTACTTGGACAGTGTTATTTTATAATATTGCTAATGCTAAGTGATGGCAGTACATGTATTTGCATGTTAACTTTGGATACTGGTGTACTAATTAATATATTTAATTATATTTAGCTATTTACTCAAGATATTGAAATCTCTTAACATACAAATTAACTAGGCTAGTATAAGTTACTTTCATAGTATGACAAACAACCATAACAGATGAAGATAGCAAACTAATAATAACATTAAAATTAAATTAGTTATCTAAGAAAGTGTGCAGTAGCAATTTGAAATAAATAACAGAGAAACAGAGATAACAATTTAACAATTTATTGAGCATTAAAATGCTATATGATAACATATACATACAGTGCATGATGCATGAAGACAAGTTCATATTCTCTCTCTCTCTCTCTCTCTCTCTCTCTCTCTCTCTCTCTCTCTCATGTGGTCAATCCGACAAACTTCAAAGCATCTTAATTTAGTCTTGTTTGCATCCTTTATTCATTGAAGAAAAATGTACAGATGATTAAATTGAGAAAAACAAATTCCAAGTGATATCTTCTGGAAATTCAACCACTCCTTAGGAAAACATTGGTTAATTTAAATGAATGTGGCCATTTATATAATGACTTGCAAATCTAGTTACGGTAGTTTCTCCGCCATCTAAATATATCCTTTCAAATTACTTCTTCACATAATCCCTGGACCCCCTTCTTGATCTTCTTTCTTATTCGGCACACTTTCACTGTTTCATATGCAGGAATATCATTTTTACCCATGATATTAGATGTTGTAAAAGTCATCCAGATCAATCATGCCAAGCAACTTGATGGGGTTTTTTTCTTTCAGCAATCCTGTAGGGTTTTTTTCTATGTTTTATCCAAGTCTAAATATAGAAGGAAAGTATTTTCCAGAAGAATATTTCATTTGCACTTCTCTAAAAAAAAAAAGAAAAGAGAAACACATAATAAAACAAATTCATGTACCTTCAAGTGTTGAGATCTTAAAATTGATTATAAATATTGTGGAACACATACAGAGATTCCATTTCATATTCTGATTATCATTATCAAAACTAATATCATACTGTTACATGTGTGAAATTATTTATTTACATTTCTTGTCACATGTCATATATGTACTCTGACCGATTGCCAAGTCAATGGCTGCTGTGTTAAATAATATTGCTGTGCTAACAAAAAAAAAACCACCCCATATTTTCTGCTGTGTATGTTATAAAAACTCGTCATTTCATAACATTTTTTTCTTTAATTTTTAACAAAGCAATATTTTTCAATTACGAAAATTAAAGAGATGAAGATTGAAGACCAAATTGACCTATCAAAGGAAAAAAAGAGTACTCCAAATCTCAACATAATCCTATCTAAAAAAAATTGTAGGATATTTTCCCAATATTAACCACATGAAATATTCTATGATTATTGTTGTACTTTTTTTTTTACAAAGATTTATTCATGGTTTGTGAATGCAATTAATACAAATTAAATGTGCAAGTAAACATCTGATATTAAATAATATAAATGTAAGAATGCTCTCTCTCTCTCTCTCTCTCTCTCTGCATATTATTTACCTGACCCCTCTGGAACTACCCATTTGTCAAGAAATAACATTCCTCTGTCGTCATCAGGTGAACACCTCTGGCTTTTTTCTTTGAGGAGTGGATGTGTACATCAATGGACCCATAGCTGCATAATTTGTTGGCTGACTTGTTGAAATTCGTCTGGGAACATTAATTCATCTCAGTTTCAATAAAAGGTTCGGGATGCTTACTATTATTGGCGACCTGATTTAACTTCCAATGGTATTTGAGATCGAGACAACATCACCAAAACACCGAAAAAACAATCAACTCTGGCAGCATGCTGTGCACAGACGTTAGCGGCGGCCATCTTTGTTTACACTGGTTTTGAAAATATACCCGCACTGAATATTTTTTGAAAATATATTTCAGCGTTTAAAAAAAATTGTGTCTATCATAAACAATTAAGCTGATTTTATATGAATTATTTATAGTTGAACATTTATTGCTTTTATTTTTTTCTTCAGTTTTTAAGCCTCCAAATATTCATTTGGCAAGGGAGGTAGCTGAAATTATCAAACATTACCAAAATATACTTGTCTACAATTTTTCAATGCAAGCTTTTCCCACTCATTTTATTTTATCAATAAAAAGTCAAAATATTTTTCTCATTTATAAAAAATCCAAACCCTCACAAATAATAATGTATCGGATTTTAAAGGTCACAGTTTGGTACATGGTTTCAATGATTTATATAAGAGAATGAAATATATATCTTCCCGTCCGAATAACCACTTAAATTATTTTTTCAAGCAAATCATCATTATTGTGGGTTAAAAGAGAATACAAAGAAACTATTTCAGAGGGAAAACAAAAAATTCGTGAAAATCGATGTGCAACGTTTTCTTATATATTCGCCTGATGTTTGCTTGGACAGCCTCTTAAGTACATCACTGGCTATATAGTTACCACAACGTTTACAAAAGTCGCTTATACATACTATTCTTTGTCGACATATCAACTATTTTCGTCCACGATCGCCTCTCCTTGGATGGTTATGTCCAGTTGCATTTTCCACCGATCTCACATGAAAACTAGTTTATTACGAATTTTTCTGCACAGTGAATAATATCACAAGCTATCGCATGTATTTTCCTTTCGTTTTCAATTCAGCCGGTTCAGATTTTAACTCACTATTTGTGTTTAATCCATTAAATTCAGTTCAATAGCTCTGCATCAGCTGAAGGCGCATCCATTTTGAATATTGTTGCTGTTGTTTTGTATTCATACGCGCCGCTTCATTTACATTATTTACATTTTTGATCAATGACACTTCACATTTTTTGATTTGAAAATGTTATATTAAATGATAAGAAATGAAGATAATGATTTTTCTATTGATCGACGTATCAAAGAAAAAATTGACCGGAAAATATGGAACGCCATGGCTGCCTTATAGCATTAGACTATAGGTACATTATGTCAAATTATCATTACATTATGTCAAAGTCCATTACGTGGTGTGAATATATCTTTACGCTAGGTCAAATCGTTATTACGTGATGTCAAAAGCACGTTAGGTGAAGTACACATGTCTTTACATGATGTCAATTTTTTACGTTGTGATGTAAAATTATCCTTACGTTATGCCACCATTGTACAACCAAAGGTCAATACATCATGACATTATTTCGACACTGTATTACATGGGGCGAATGTATCCTTACATTATGTCAACATTTTATTACATGCTTTCAATACATCCTTACATTATATCAACACCGCAGTAAGTATCGTGATTCTATCCTTACATTATGTCAACATTTTATTACATGATATCAAAGCATTTTTACATTTTATCAACACTTTATTACATGGTGTAAATATATCGTTTGCAAACATTAATTCTCTTAACTTTTTGTTTATTCTATTTTAGTTTCCAGACCATGACATTAATGAATATTTCTTGAATGGAATGCATGAAGATTAGGATGGAACCTTATTCTGCCTGTTTACCAACTCACACCATCTTTTCAAGATTTATGGGGCCAACCACAGAAGAATTTGTTCTATACACATCATTCATAACATTCTTATTTATGTTACATAAAAAATGTGTGGGCACTTAAGAGTAAAAATCAACAAGCATCAAGCATTCCATGGAAAGTGGAAAAATTATTTTTTGAAAAGCTGCTTGTATATTATTGAATTTAATCTACTTCACACAAAATCCCTGATAAACAATGATTTTTGTCATACTATGGGACTGGTATCCAAGGAAATTTATTTCCTTAGTTACGGGTGCACAAATCTTTGAAAATAAAACAATGATTTTAGCTAAACATCTACGTAAATTATTCCTTTACATGATATTATATAGTATTTTGCTTTTTGTATTTATTATAAGATTGAGTTTTCCCATTTTTAGGAAAAAATAAAATTTTAAAATATTTCATTGTAATTGTTGCCATGACAACAGGAGGAGAACATGCATTTAGGCGCTTATCAATTTTCAAAAATTGCACATCTTTATCACTTTATATGCAAAATCTACAACCACTGCTGGAAAAATAAATTATGTATTTCTGTTAGTGATCATCTGTACTATAAACATGCAAAATAAAATCCATAGGCAACTTTGAGGGGGGAAAGTTGTACAAGGTTTAAAAGTATATCAAATTTGCATTTTAAGCTTTTACAAAGGGGTAATGGTAACATAAAAACCAAGTATTATTAAATTGAATAGATCATATTGTACCTTATTTTTAAAATATTCCCTGGTTGAAGATGCACAATAAGTCAAATTTTCTATTTTATAAAGTTTTTTTTTAAAATGACATTTTAAAGATCAATCATTTTCATCTAAAATTAGAAAACATGGATACACGGACGTAAGGGCAAATATAAGGTAATTAAAATACTTATTTCATTTATAAATGAGGTATTTTACTCCTCAATGTGGTTGAATCATAAATTTAGTGAAAATCTGCATACAAAACAATCATTTAAAATATTATGTACCAAGAAAAAGCAAGGAAGGAGGTCAGGTTTTACCCTCTGAGTTCATTTTATTTGACCTTTTTGTACTTAAAGTGCAATTCTCAACATAATGAAAAATGACTTAGATATTCTTGACAAAAAATGTGAACAATAACATCATATACCAATATTGTTTTTCATTATATAAGTACTATAATGATGGTCAGAATGAATATATAAAATAAATATATATATATAATATATATTTTGTTTAAGTTGCATCTTTCCTGACCTTTTTGTACTTAAAATTAGGCAACTTTTAATAATAAGTGTGATTTGAAATAAAAGCTTTCTAAATGTTTAGATTTCTTATGATTTCAATGCAGTTTTCTGGATATTTTTATTTTCCACTTCATAAATAAGATATCATATATAAATGTTTAGAAAGAGGGCTTTAAATGTAAAATTCTTACAAAAATATTCGAGGTTTTTTCTTTTTATTTGAAACAGTTGACACTAAAAGTCTATCACCTATAAAGCTCTCTGAAGGGCGCGTAATTATTTAAAATGACCTCAGCTTAGAAGAAAGATATGCTCTTCATCTCTAAATGTAATACTGAATCTCCAGTCTACTCTAACATGTCTAAGAGATTTCAAGTTGTTCTGATAAAATCAAACACCAATAAGATTATTGGGGGGGGGGGTGGAAGTCCATCATAATTCATTTTTCAATATGTATATTTAAGAAAAAACATTGCTGCATGAAAAAGTATGTGCAGAGATGTTATTTAAAAAGTGAAGGTCAGAAAAAGAAATCAAGGAGGTAACTTATTCCTCAGGAGGCGAAATATCCAATTTAGATGTTCATCTGATTATCATATTATTTTATAGTTGAACACAGTCACCAATAGTTTCTTTCTTTCACTGATATCAGCCCGAAACATATTTGGATGTAACTATAACAAATAAATGACAATAATTATTTCAGTTAAATTGGTCATATCCGCCCCCTCCCAGCACCCATGCATGCAGGAATTTCACATAAGAAAAATTGTCTCAACAATATATGTATATGCTTACTTTGAGAATTGATCTACTAAGCCACTTTTAAAAAGTGTTCTGTCCATCTCCCTACTCGATCAGTAATTAAACTTTTTGTCATTAAGATGGGGAAATATTTTTTCTTCAAAATCTAATAATCAATTATTTTACATAAAATTGAATTGGTCTGCAAAAATTCAGAGAAATATTTTGACAGTCAGCTGATATAGATAGTACAGTAGCCTTAATATCAATATGTGAATTGTTGGTTTATATTCTTATGCATGAATTTATTTCCTATTTAGTCTTGGTTTTGTCAATGTCATCAGGTCAGTTCAAATAGCTTGACATAAACCTGTATTACTGCTTTTACTGCAGAACTTGCTGAATGCTCTATCTAACATGGATTTTATTCTTTATTTAACAGTGTAAAGTAAACACAAATAAAACAATCTTATGAATATCAACTTTAATTTTTACCATCATTAATTGTAATAATTTTCACTGAAAATAATTCAACAACTCAAATGATCAAGTGGTAATAAATCATTATGCATCAGCATTGACATATGAACACATCTTATTTTCAAAAATAGACAGAGTATAAGTCAGGCACACATTTACTTTGAAATAGTTCAGAAAATACTTGTTTGTACCATTGTATTTAACCCAAATATCCCTATATATAATTATATATAATTTTGAATTCTATTTGATAAGATTTTCAGTTTTAGTTGAAAGCCAGCTCTTCTTTTCTGTGGAACAAAGTGGTTAACATAGCTGTTTATCTTCAAGGATGAAAGAAATTCTGCTAAAGAAAATCATCCCTTGTCAACTATAGTATTTGTTGGTCTGGGTTTTTTTTCAATTGCACTTTCACCCTCTTCTTTTGCGAAATTTAAATATTTCAAGCATTGTCTCTGTCATCTGTCTGGTATGAATATTTTAATTTTTGTGTAGACATGGTAGATTTTAGTGTCCATCCTCATTTAAGTTGATTCATTTGGCTTGCATGTGACACATTTTCTGTTTACAACTCACTAAGTTATCTGTAATAAAACAAAGAACCTGTTATAACTCATACACCTTTCCATCCCCTATTTAATTAAACTGTCTTGAAAACTCATACAGTAAAATAGTTTACTCCCAGATAGCATGACTACGTTGGGCCAACGTTGGTAATTGGTTGTACCGTTGGTCGATGGTTGGCGTTGGGCACACATTGTTGGCCCAACGTTGGGCCAACATTATTACACATCTTTCATAGCACATTGATTGCTTTGTTGGCATGACAACGTCGGGCCAACGTTGGGCCAACATAAGTAAAACATGTGATCTCTATTTGTTGGTAATGCACAGTTGGCCCAACGTTGGGCCAACATCTTACAATGCCATGAATTTCGACTAAGTGTTTGTTGGTGTAACAATGTTGAGCCAACGTTGGGCCAACATAAATAAAACATATGATCTATATTTGTTGGTAATGCGCAGTTGGCCCAACGTTGGGCCAACATAATAACATGCCATGAATTTCGACTTAGTGTTTGTTGGTGTAACAATGTTGAACCAACGTTGGGCCAACAAAAGTAAAACATATGATCTATATTTGTTGGTGATGCGCAGTTGGCCGAACGTTGGGCCAACATCTTAACATGCCATGAATTCTAACTAAGTGTTTGTTGGCGTAACATTGTTGGGCCATGGGTGGGCCAACGTAGGTAAAACATGTAATCTCATTTAATTGTTGGAAATGGGCAGTTGGGCCAACTTTGGGTCATTATTTTTACATGCTACGAATTATGACAGAGTTAAAAGAAACAAACAGATAACATAAATACAACCACAAAAATTTAAGGTATAGGTGAGTAAATAATGTGATTTGCTCTGTTAATTTTGATGTTACTGGATGAATTGTTTCAACAAGAAGTGTTTACATAATATACTCTTTTGTATACAAACAGAACAAACATACTCAGTTACAATGGGAAATGGATATAATATATATAAAATTGTTTGATAAATGTATAGGTCTTGTTCATGAACAGAAGAAATGACAGAACAATATTCAGTTTTAGCCCTCAAATCCAAATATTAATATTTTTTTTTAATATTATTTAATCTACGTTGAAAAAAGAATTAAAATATAAAAGTTTTTTCCCTTTAATCAAATGTTTGGAAACAAAGCCATTGAAATTTGTACCGTTTATATCTAAAATTGCTGCACAGTATATCCTATTGATTCCTGTAATATATCACTTTAGTTTCTTGAACAGTATGTCAATTACTTTATTTTTTCTCAGATTGAAGTATACAGGGTCATTAATTCATTTTCATTATATTAAACTAGATACAAATAGGCCTACTGCAACCTTTTCATTGTTTGAATGGTACGGAGTTTTTAAAACGAGTCTAGTGATTAATTTTTAATTACCTTTCATATGAAAAATGACATGCTGCACAGTATATCCTATCCATTTGATATATCACTTAAGGTAGCTCGCGGGTTTACCTGCTTGTGAGAAAACCTACCTTGAAAAGTTGTCCACGTGATCCATAGGTTTCAGAGTTTTATTTCTAAAATTTATTTGAGATTCGTCTGCGCGGTTATAATGTTATCGTGTTTCAAATACAGTGTCATTGATAAAATCAAGCAACGCCATTTCAATGAAATATATAGTAAAATGCACATCTTACTCGAGAAACGCATTACAAAACCATACTCAAAACTTTTAAACGATTCAGACGAAATTAATTATACTCAACACAATAACAGAAGAGATAATTATGAATCGATTCATAAAAAATAATTAGTATGTGTTCTCAGCCAATTTTTTGAAAAACAACTTTAAAGATTTAAAAGATTTCTCAAAAACTTATATTTTCATTACGACGTTAGCCCGACGTCATCATTTCCTTACGTCTGAGAACCCAAAAATTGAAATGCATTTATTGACAAGACTAGCTGATTAACACATTTTAGAACTTGTAAATATTAATTAGACATTATTGTGAATGTTATCAAATGCACAAAAGCAATTAATGTAGGGCTGTAAAGATACAGAAAATTGCTATTATTTTTATGAAATTCTGAGTCAAATAATGCCAAAACAAAAATGCCAAGCAACTACTGACATAATAAGTTTGTAATCGTATAAGCCAAAAGAACTTTTAAAAAAAGTGATCGGTAGTTAAAATTACGGAAGTCATAATTGTAAAGAAAAAACCCCGATTTTAATGCATACGGTTCAATTAATTTACTTGTCTATTTTAAAACATGATTTTAAATGGAAGAGTTCCAACGCATACTCTTACTTTATAGAACAAAATGTGACATCTTTAAATTTTCAGCACTTGATATTATAAATGTTTGTATAAATAGTAATAAACTGCATCTAAGCTTTCTGAAATATTTCCTTTTAAGCTTCTAAATATCTCATTTGTCATTTTAAAAAAAAATATGTATGAGTTTACTATGACGGTCAACTCTTTACGTCCATTCCTATTGTGACGTCAGCAAACCCGCAAGCTACGTTAATTTATGTTTAACTGCATGTCTATTAGTTTTATGATTTTTAAGAATGATATATGCAATTTCATTAATCTATTTTCCATTTAAAGAAAATTAATTTTAAAAAAGATCTCTTACAACCTGTGGTTTTTTTTATTTACTAATACAGTGTATTAGTTGTATGTAGTTGTGTAGATTTATACATGTACATACAAACAATATACATTTAATATTTACCAGGTACATGTACAGCCTACTGTATTTGATATTGTACTTCTTTCATGTCAGTGACAACCAGGAGGTCACCTGAGAAAAAACTACTTACACCGCGAGGTTTCCATCCCGATATCCATCCTTTTAGTCTGATCAGTGTCTGTATATGCATGTCTATTCTTTACTATGTTTACAGTTCTATCTTTATAATCAGTATAAATTAGATCCCCACATTCTGTCACTGCTATATCATCTGGCTAGTTATTTGACTTGGTTTGGATTGACTTCAATAGTAGTTCTCCCCGGAGACTGTAGAATTTCATAATGCTATCTTTACCACACGCCCATCTCTTATTTTTCACTCGTATTTTGTGTCTAAAGATGGGATGACCTGTATTTATACATCAGTTTCTGGTCAAGGGACGAAGACTATAGTGTAGTATAGTTCCTTTGTTGTAAACGATAGAGCTGAGAGAGAACCAAACTGCTCAATTAACTGATCTCTGTAGATTAAGGGCAATCATAAGTTTGGTAAGGAAGTCATAATTTTCAGAACTTAGCATTCGTCGATTTGTAATCAAAGAAAATGCAGGTATCTTTGGAGTTCAATAACCTCTTCAGTTTTGCGTTGTTTAATCTAATTTCAGACATGGTGGATGTTATTTCATCTTCCTGTTTTTTAGGACGTCCAGATGGTTGGATTCCATTTTATCAAGATCAGATTTCAAGTTTTGGATAATGGTATTGATATCCCTGAGTCAGACTTCTCCTTGATCGTTGAGATCTGTTGTTAATCTCTCGAAGTTTCTCATCAGATCAGCTTTTTGCATGTTAGATGCAACCTCTATATACTGACGATAAATGTATTTCAATAATTCTTACATCTATCTGTAAAAATTCTTTGTTTCTTTTATAACTGAGATATCAACTCAAATGTTCTCCAGTGTGTACAAAAAGGGATATCACACTGTCCACAGTGGAGTTCACATTGTTTGTTGGGATGTTTGTTACACTTACTATTATTCAGCGTACTTGCTTGTGTAAGTGACTTTAGAGGAATCAGAGAAATGTGTCTCTACACAGTCTTTACACAGATGTGTATGACAAACTTCACAGTACATGGGGGCCACAGAGTCCTGACACAGGGTGCAGCGTACAACATCCTGGGCGCTGCACCAAGGTTTTATTTCCAGTAGATTTTTTATAAGGAATATAGTAACTATTGTTAAATCTGGAAAGTAACCTTAAATATGTATTATTCATATAAACATGTTTTATCCTGGTTAAATGAACATTTTTGTATATAACATGCGAATATTCTACATGTACTTCAAACACAATTTGTACATTTTCGTCGATAGCATTTTAAATAAAGGATATTATGTCCCCTACCTTTGATAGGTTATGTACATTAATTAATATATGTTTATAATGTAATTCATGTTTATATCCTATGTTTATATCCTCATAATTATTCATTATAATTTCCATTTCTTATTTTCTGTTATGTTAAAGGACATATCGCATGTTTTTCAAATTTCGTTTTTTTAATAAAATAAAACTTATTAAAAATAAATATTTACATTTTAAACTGGTTTTATCTGTGATAACATTACGAATAGATTTTGATCCCTAAAAATCCAATAACTTCATAAAACATGGGTGACACAAAATGAGCGTGTCTTATAGCACACCCAAAAAACGGTCTAGTAATACATAGCATTTGCTATTGTACATTAGGGAGATGTTTAAACGATCGGGCTTTGATTTTAATCGGTATTATGGCTAATTACCACTTTTTTACACCAAACAAACTATTGGAAGTATTTACTATATAAACAAGGAAGACAAGAAATGCAAACGTCCCGTAATTTAGAAAAGTCCTTAAACTAATGATATTTTATCATATTTCTAGAAGTTATTATTCAATTTCAATATTCTTTATGTTATTAAGCTAAACTGGCTTAATTCGCTGTAGGCTTGGAAGCAAACATTAGTTACCTTAGCACTAAAATTTTTAATTTTTTTAAAAGTAATATTTGTTTATTTAGAACTAGTTCATTTTTACAATAGTGCATTAGATTCAGGAAGGAAATACAAAATGTACTTACCCTTTTTTATCCAGGTAGTAGGCTACAGTTTCAATATCAAACGGGCAGTGTTCCTGGCATCAACTGCTTCTGGCCAAATGCTACCTGTGCACGATCAGGTGATTCGTTTCTATGTCAAGTACACTCTTGTACTAGGAAAAACACATGTACAGTTACAATATTTAAAGTCCAATCTCTTGTCAACAATTTTCAAATTGAACACTGCTGAATATTGTAAATTATCATTTAGTTCTTTAGGCATACCCAGGTTATGCTTTATATATGAGGCTAAAATGAATTTTTAAAAAGTTCAAAAAATCTATACAAAAGTTGCTGCATTATAATGAAACATTTTGAACCGAGGAACATGCTCTAATGTCGGAAGTGTATTTTGTATTATTTGTTTCTAAGAACAACAATTGTGAACATTCCGCATTTATACTTTGTTTTTCTGCATATCTATTGCAGATTAAATGACCGCAAAAAGCTTGAAATACTTTATCAATACAGTTTGTGTTTACAAAATCGGTTCAAGTGCATGCAGGATATGTATCTAAGTCTAACGTTCAAGGAGTTTTACGATAATAAGTCTACAAATGATATCTTAACACTTACCACGGCGCGTCAGATCATTCTTTATAACTCATTATGATCACAATTTAGTTGATATAAGGTTTTAGAAATTGTAGCAAAGTATAAAAGGAGGGTGTATACAACAAAGCTCTAAAGTAGTCCGCAGGAATTTGTCTTTAATACAAGTTGATAGTATCAATAAATACGCTATTCCCCCCAAAATATGAATGCTGTCAAAAGAAAATATGAATGCGTTAAAACATAAAATTAATAAAAACAAAAAAAAGGCTGTTGGGTTTTTCACCAGTGGCACTTTGTTTGCACTTTTGAAGCAAAGAATGACATAACTTGAAGTAAAAGAAAAGTGTTGAGGTGGCATGTCACACCAAGTTCTAGTATGGATAACAAAATATATAACACCGCTTGAAAATATCAAAATTTTCAAATAGTTATCTTGTTATATAATGTTTTAACATCCCAAATCGGTTTTGAAATAATGATTCAATATTAACGTTCTATTAAATTCATCTTGGCATCAAAAAATTTAAAAAAATGTCTCATATTCTATTAAATAAGGCATTGAATAACTAGCAATCATTTTATTTTATTTTTAATAAAAAAGGGTATTTTGAATGTCATTGTGTAATGAATTTTTATTAGTACATTAAACACAAAACAGGGGGGAAGAAAGAAGACTCTTGATAAAAATCGTGTAAATATTTAAATTTTTTGCTAGATATTACGACTGGGTTTGTAATCGTGTTAAAAAAAATCCAGACCTGTTTGCTTGTAAATATAAACATGTGTTCATGTTGGTTTGAGAGTCTGGCTATGAAATGTGTGTTATGCTACGGTGTAACCTGTTTAACCTTAGCATAAATACCTTAAAGACATCATTCTACAGTCATATCATCTTATTTAGATTCTTTGGTTTTTGGTTTTTAAAACTCAGTATGCAATTCTAGCTCTATTTTTTTTTAAAAGAAGCTTAAATAAATAAGTATTAGAAGTAAATATCAAATTCTATATAACATGCACATGTAAAAAAAACATCGTAGGTGTAAAACAAGCAAGCCAAAGGAATATTTATTCATACTTAAAGAAGCGTTGAGATTTGATAGACATGTCCTGAATTTTTAAATTCTTTTTTTAGTTATTCTTTTATGTTACAGGGGCATGATAACAATTTAAGCTGAATGTCTTAAAGTCTATTTGTACACCTTTTAAAATTTGAAAAAAAACTCATACAGTATTTTGAGTGGCAAATCAAAATTGAAATGCCATGTGTCAAGTTACAAACATGATACTACGCTCACAGTTCTTAGTTGTATTATGTAAGCAGGCCTTGTTAACAACGACTGTAATAACTTCTATTTAGATTATGTCAACAAAAACACCGCAGAGCCTTGCTTATATACACTGTAACAAAGAGATTTGATACATGTATATTTACATTTTCCAGTGTCTTTGCCTGTGATAACACTACGTATCGTTTTTCTACTATATAACCCATAATACAAATTACGCCAAATTGGGGTGCCGGCGGGGTTTGCTTATTTATATTTAAATGTTTAATCGTACGATGGCTTAAAATTATATAAATATAAGTAATAAGGAATCATTCTTTGAATTTTATGAGGTGATAATTTCGGTCGGGGTGTGATCAAATCTATCATAAAGCCCTTCGGGCTTTATTGGATTTGATCACGCCCCGACCAAAATTATCACCTCATAATACTCAAAGAATGATTCCTTATTCCTTATATATATCTTTCTGAAGCAACTGACCTCCAAATGGTGGTCAACTATTGAAGTATTTTAGTAAAGCATTTAATCATTCAGCACGGAAATATAATGTTTTTGGTTTGGATTGTGACCATACAAAAAGTGTTACATTGAAGAAAAAAAACTTACTGTAAATGACAAACACGTCATGGTGACTTTTAAAGTCTCAAGTCAAGATCAGATCGGCCACTTATATAGCAAGTTCAGGTTTATTAAAAATTACAATGGATAGATGGGTTATCACTGTACTGCAATTTAATAGGTGTTTCTTCTTTAACGACCAAATTACTTTAATACTTAATAATCTAGAAAACATACATGTAATAAAATATAATATACCTGTACACCCATTAATTGTTCGACTTCATGTCTATATCACAAAATCTAATTCAGATAAAAATTGAAAATATCGGTAATTTTGAATAGGTTTATTTTTTAACAAAAATTCAAACTTGATATACATAGGTTATTATAATATAATACACGAGTCAATGACTTATAAAAATATGATCGGCAATAATAATGGCATGAATTCAGCAGAACCTTAACCCAGCAAATGTGGCGGATCAACCGTACCAAATCACATGTATTATGTACATAATTCATTTCATTCGACAACGCCATATACCGTGCAACAATATGCAAACATTATGCATATTGTGAACAATTTAAATCAACTAAGCTGTGGGTAAACAAGAAGACATGGGCATTATTTCTCTTCTTTTATATTATTACCAAAACACCCAAAATTACATCTTAATTACATCCTTCTTGGTTCAAACCAAAATTACCTCCTAATTACACCCTTCTTTGTTCAAATTTGCACCCTGAGCCCTGCTTTTTGGCCACTTAACCCCACGACTTCTTACATGCATTGTAACAATAACTTACAATTTCAAACCGTTGTATAAATGATTGTTTTGTAACTTTACATATATCCTTTATCATTTTGATGGAAATAGTTCTGGTCTTTAATTCAGAACAATTGAGATTACCAGCACACCATTTACTCATGCATTTGTTTTCATACACTGATGAACACTAAATTACATCAACATTGAAACCTGTTTGGCATTCGTATGAAACAATATCACGGTCATTAATGACCAATTAAACACCTTTAAAAACCACTTATTCTATACCAAATATGGGACTTTTCATAGGGTGACAATTTTATAAATTACCATGTTTCCAATTATTCTACCAATGGAATATTTTTCGCGATCACTTTTACAAAAAAAACTTTTTACTAATTACCTACAATTGTACTTCAAATATTTCATAATACACTGTATACGCGATCATCAAATTTATTTCTTTCACATAAAAGTATGGGTGCTTTGGGTGAATTTATTTTTCTTATAAATACCAACCTCCCTGATTAATGATTTAGAAATAAGTGACATAATATAAACAGAATATGAACTGATAACATTATACCAGTACATACATTTAACATGGAAATGTATATACCATATATCCAAAACAGTAACATGTTAGGTCAATGCATTGACATGAATAAAATGAATATTTCATTTCTGAGGACAATAGTTGGAATGATATCTAAACTCCAGAATATTTTATCAATAAAATAGAGTGAAAACATTGTGATTTACAAAAACAAGAATACATAAATAACGCGCATGCGTAAACTATATCATAGAATTCCAAAGTTTAACATAAACTTCGATCATAAGTGGTAAATAGTTTTAATTCTCTAAATGATTGATTCTCTGTTCACAGGTTCGAATCTTTCAATTCGTTCGTCGTGACTCGAGGTACTGGCCTGACTCGAGCTCTGACACATGTGTAGTTCGAGCTCAGAGAGTCTGTGCTCCACATCCCATTGCTGTCTGTGTAATTTTGCTGTCATGGAGGCGTTCTCCGTTTCCAAGGACACCAATCTTTCCCTAAGCGTGTTGATTTCTTTCAGGAGAACGTCATTAGGTGTGTCGTACGAGAAGCTTTGTGGACTGACCGAGCCGTAGTTGGATATGTTATACCCGGGGGACACAGGAAGCAGGGTTGGCTGGGGGTGGGCCTGTGGTGACAGGTTAATATGGGAGGAGGAGAGGTTGTCTGATCGACTAGTGGCAAGACTCGGCGAAGACAGAGGATTCATTGTATTGGACACACAGTATGGAGACAGAAAGTTCATTTGTTGAGGATGGTTTTGAAATGGATATGTATGAGCATACGTAAAACTCAAGGGCGATAACTGT
Organism: Magallana gigas; assembly: GCF_963853765.1. Classification (NCBI taxonomy): domain Eukaryota; kingdom Metazoa; phylum Mollusca; class Bivalvia; order Ostreida; family Ostreidae; genus Magallana; species Magallana gigas. The sequence goes on from NC_088860.1 coordinate 42,648,978, forward strand.
GCAGGACTTCCGATTGCGTTAGTGAGGATAGGGGTGGCCGCGCTGATAGTAGGGATGTTTGGTGTTTGGCACAAACTTCTGGGTGAGATCGGCGGACTATAGCCCGGAAGTCGAAAGGAATTATGGGAGGTTGTTGTAACTCCAACTAAAGTGTTTGGTGACGTCATCGTCCCTACATTCAGGACATCACAATTATCATTAGTTTCTTTTGAGTACTGTTCAGCAGTGGTTTCAGCATGAGCATTTTCACCCGTTTCCAAGGAATTTTCATCATGAGTCTCTTCATCGCCACTAGATGGCGACTGTTTTGGAAGACCTGCCGGAAGTGTGTGGTGACGAGTTATCATCATCGCTTCTAAAGGAATTTTGCCGGATGACTCTACAAGTCCCGGAGTACTTTTGCTTCTTGCCAAAGCTAGAGAAAAAAGTAAAATTTAAAAATCTGATTTTTCCATGTTAAGGACAAACTACATCCAGTTTTTACGTTAAAATATTTATGATATGTGTCTGCTTTATGCTGTTCTTAAGGTGGCTCTATACACCCACAGTTTATTCCAATTTTCAATAGAAGACAACAAAACATATACTTATCAAATATAAAAATGATAATAGTGATGCTACAGGTATTTTTTTTACGAATGTTTTAATATTTTTTCGTGTTTTTGTAAAATTAATTTAAAAAATTTAACTGTAAACAAATTGAAAGAATTTTTTGTCAAATGATGGATACATCCTTCAGACACATACATAAAAATATAATACTTCATAAATAACATATCAAAAATTTAATTTTTGCAATTTTTATAGTATTTCTTGAAATCATACATTGTGATTTTTCATATCTTCTTACTCTGTTGACAAATCATCTAGAAAAAGCTGCTTAATGTTATAAGAAAATGTATTTTAATAAGTGTAACATAAAAAAATTAAGAAAATCATTGCAAATAAACACCAAAAAAAATATAATTTTATTTTGTATGAAAGTTCGTCAAGAAACTATCTATAAAATTATACTTAATTAATGTGTATTTCGATAAATAATACAATACAACAAAAGGTGTCCCATACTACCTTACACGTAAATAATGATTTTTTGAATTATCGAATTAAATCTATTTATTTATCTATTTTCTTCAAAAGAGCGGTCCCTATACAATTCGCCTCCGTTGAAATCGGCCAGTACCGGAATTACATGCCTCCAGATTTACTTTTCAGCGTACTGCGTCATCAAAAAGTGATGTATAGAGCAACCTTTACGAGAAACACTGAATATGCTTATTTCTGATATATGTTAAAAACGTTTTTGCAGCCATCCGACCGTCATTTTCACAATATCAATTATTTTTCATTCAATGGCATGTGAATTATTTAGGTATTTTTTCTCTCTTCTGAGATAAAGGTTTATAAAATACACATATATATCTCTTTTTTTTAAGCAACAACAATGTCTGTCTCAGTTTTATTTATTATCATTATAAGAAAGATTTTTTTCCTAAACTTTTTTTGTACCTTTTTCAATTGGAATCTTTTTCGTTTTCTCCAGTCTTTTGACTGCTATTGCTTCGAGTTTTACTCGAGCGGCGGGATATTCTTTAAGGACATCCCAGAGATCCTGTTTGGACAGTCGGAATAAATCCGAGTAGCCCACGGAGCGGACAGAGGCCGTCCGTCGGTTACCGGAAGTACCCATATTTAGAATGCTGATTTCCCCAAAGTAACTCCCCGGTTTGAGGGTAGCGAGCACCGTTTTCCCGTTGTCGCCGACCACGTGTAATCTCCCTCTGTTGACAATGTACATCTCCTTGCCAACCTCGCCTGTAAACAATAAATGGATCAATGAATCAATTTCTTAAAAACTTATGTTATGACCTTCTTCGTTAATATAAATGTTAGATATTTGCAGTATTGGAATCACTTTCAGAAAGATGTCAACAAATGTGAATTTGATATAAGGTTTTGTTCCCACATATATAAGCAGGATTATCATTCTTTGAATCGTGGGCTATCAACAGAATAGCAATGGAGGCGCTTTTTCAAATTAGATCCACATGTTTCGTTTAAGTTAAAGGTCTGTACTCCTACCCTGAAATATCGATTGATAATAACATCATTTGACATGACTTTAGAAACGCAAGGAACCTATTATCAAAAAAAAAATTCGCACTGTCAATTATGAAATATCGGCTAGATGAAGTTTATTATTCTACCACTAGGCCACTTGCCTAAGAGAGAGAGAGAGAGAGAGAGAGAGAGAGAGAGAGAGAGAGAGAGAGAGGATATCTTATTCATATATTATAGTCAAAAACAGTATATGTTTTAATGATCAACCTAACGCAATGGTGTATTACCATGTGGTTGTCTTTTCTGCATAGTATCACAATTTACAAACTGATTTGCTGAAAGTTGCTTATTTGGTACACCAAGTATTATCATTTTTATTAGAAATGTTCTATCATCTTCACTTTCAAGCTTTATCTAACTTTCAATAAATTTAAGACGAACTTGAATGTCTAGAGCATCTATAGAACGAACTGAATCGAAGGCAGATTATTTTTTATCACATTGTCCACCTACCATTAAAAAATTTATATCCATAAAACGGATGTTTTTCAATGAGGCTACTTACAGGGAAAGATTGAATAAATAAGAACCATTCCTTTATTAACGCATTGATTTTTTTTATAAAACTCGCCCCATTCATTAAGTTCAATTATATTATAATATCGTGGTCTCTGCGCATTATTGATGCTGTCATTATGAACTCACTAAGGATATGAATTCATGTTTTAATCTGTCATTCTGTGTAAGAGGTTTTATAAGTATGCCATCAGTCTAATTTGAAATATTCATTTTTACGTAGCGATCATTTAATTCTATGCTTTTTTTCTTTTCAAACCCTGAATTACAGGAATATAAAGTATTCTCTTTACTTCTAAATGAGATGGGATGGGTTAGGGTTTACGTATAGGTTAGTAGTACTGTAGGCCAACTTTGTTTTCAACGACAGAAATTCGCAAAAAAGCCTATGTAGAGATTTCCGCGTCAACAATCGCAAAATTTATCAGCACTCAAATAAAAGCTAATTAAGTGTACAATATTTGTCTACGTGACGTAGACATTTCATTGATGTCAACCATGTTTTGTATGAATAAATATTTGATCTATAGGTACATGTATCTTATTACACCAAGGTCAGACATTGAGTTCACTGACTGTAATAGACGGGCAATAACAAGACGAGACCTTTGCTTACCCCCTCCCCCTCCCCCACCCCCTGAGTCCACTGACTGTAATAGACGGACAATAACAAGACGAGACCTTTGCTTACCCCCTCCCCCTCCCCCACCCCCTGAGTCCACTGACTGTAATAGACGGGCAATAACAAGACGAGACCTTTGCTTACCCCCACCCCCTCCCCCACCCCCTGAGTCCACTGACTGTAATAGACGGACAATAACAAGACGAGACCTTTGCTTACCCCCTCCCCCTCCCCCACCCCCTGAGTCCACTGACTGTAATAGACGGACAATAACAAGACGAGACCTTTGCTTACCCCCTCCCCCTCCCCCACCCCCTGAGTCCACTGACTGTAATAGACGGACAATAACAAGACGAGACCTTTGCTTACCCCCACCCCCTCCCCCACCCCCTGAGTCCACTGACTGTAATAGACGGACAATAACAAGACGAGACCTTTGCTTACCCCCTCCCCCTCCCCCACCCCCTGAGTCCACTGACTGTAATAGACGGACAATAACAAGACGAGACCTTTGCTTACCCCCTCCCCCTCCCCCACCCCCTGAGTCCACTGACTGTAATAGACGGACAATAACAAGACGAGACCTTTGCTTACCCCCACCCCCTCCCCCACCCCCTGAGTCCACTGACTGTAATAGACGGACAATAACAAGACGAGACCTTTGCTTACCCCCTCCCCCCCTGCACCCCCACCCAGTCTTATCATCTGTCCTTCTAAGGATAGTATTGTACTAGTATTTTTCTTTTATAAAAACACACACAAAATGGTAAGATAATTAGTTTAAAACTCGCTAGTTATTAGTACAATTATTTTCTAATCCTTTGACAAGAAGTGTCCAACATTGTACAGCTCAACATAATTTTATAAATCCAGGATTATGTTTATTTTGAAAAATGAGTTTGTGTGTGTTGCCGGGGAGGGGGGGGGGGTAGGTTGTATGATCACTTTTTGTCTTTTGTTTTTATGTGGGTACGTATACAACAGCTCAACATGTCTTACCCCCAGAATTCCATTTGCAACTTTCCCATGACCCATCAATATTCTAAATGTACATTGATCTCGCAGGCCTCTTTTTGTGTTTTTTAGTCCGGCCACAAATTAACAAATATCTTACGGTATTGTCATGCTAAAATCGAAAGGAAATGCATGTAGAGTGGTGTGTCTTGTCTCTGTATCCAGCATTGGTGTAACAGAAAGATAGACCTAGAGAGCTCTTTATGCATGCGTAGCAGATCGGATACACGGAGAAATCAATACAGAAGTCAAAAAACTCTTCCAATGACACTTCGTATAAATAGAAAACAAAACTATTAAAAAATATGTCTACAAAGAAAACACGTTTGACCGGAACACATATACAAGGTACATGTATCTAATCATTGACTGTTTGTTCTTAATAAAATTATTAACTGTTTTAAGGTCTTCAAAAATAAAATTTAGCACATAATGTATAAAACATAAACATGTTGGAGATGTACAGGAGAGAAATTATTTTATCTCCTTCGGGGTTAAATTGTTGTGCGACATAGAAATCTCATTCGAATATTTAAAAAAAAAAGGCAATACTTTTACATGTGTACAATGTAGCGTCGAAATTGCAGCAATAGTTAAAGAAATTTCAAAGGATTAAAAAACCATGTTTTAAACTGATAAAACCTTGCTGACAAGAAGAGAGATAGATGGTCCCTCGACAAACGGCAATTCTTAAAATACAAGGGAAAACCAAAAGTAAGGTCTTCAGACTTGTCTATATAGTTTCTTAGCATAGAGAATTTTGGTATGATGTATAAAATTACATTCCCTTTCAGTCTATAAATGAAAGAGGGGGGGGGGGTAATTTGCTACATGTAGACGTCGAATGGGACAGATCATTTGCAGGATCTGGCCCCGCCATCACCATCTTTCCTCAAATGAAGTCAATACCCAGCATCGTCTATCGTCTAATGTTTACCTCAGACTTATGCACTTTTCCTATAAGGATTTCAGTTAAGGACAGAGTTGAGCGATTTAAAAATTTTGGGGACGGTGAGGCCTACTCCAATTTATCTGAACAGAATGGAAAATATTAAAAATATCATTTTTAAAAAAATCTTTAGTATAATATTAATACTAAGTTTTGAGGTTCATTTCAAAGTTTTAAATGTTTTGATATCTAGCTACGTACATCTGTACTCATATGTACGTACACGTAATGTACATTGTATGTTTGACAAATCAATTCAAGGATAGGATATGCATAGGCTATGCCTGTTGTCCAGTCCTATTAAATGTATTCAGTTAATGTTTAAATTTAAATTACAAATTAATTTACATGAAATAAAAAGGGGAAATACTGTAAACCAATCTTTATTTGCATGTGAGAACTTTTCACTGCGTGTGAGAACTTTTTTGCTTAAGTTCAAGAAAACATCGTAGTCAATAATACCTAGTCTTGTAATGTCGTTTGTATTTGTTGTTGTTTTTTTTTTTTAAATGGTAAAAATTATAATTCAGTTTGTCGCTAAAATTAGTTGCAAGTTTGGCACTTGTAAAACAAGACGTTTAGACAGCGCAAACAGAAGTTGGTTTACAGGTAAACAGAAAAATCTGGGTATTATTTTCAGGCATATCATAAAACCTTTTTTTCTATATAAATGATATCTCCAAGGGAAAAGAAGAGGGGTCTAAGGGAACTAGAACAGATTTCGTCCGTAACATTACTTTTTTCTACAAATGTTAACTCCACGTAAAAAAGGACGGGTTTTAGGAAAATAGAACATGTTTTAGGCGTAACAGTACCGTAGCCCCCGGGGAAAAAAGGACGGGTTAAAGGGAAATAGATCAGATTCGAGACGTTACGTTACCTTTCCTGCAAATGTAGTCCCCCGGGGAAAAAAGGACGGGTTTCAGGCGCAGCACCAGCTCGCACAGGAAGCCGGCGTCCGTGTTTTGGAAGATCTCCACGCGCTTCAGCGTGTCCAGATGCACGTGTATGGCAATTTCCGCCTTCAGTTTGTCGGGGAGGAGGACCAGGGTCTTTTCTTCGTCCGTCGATTTGTTACAGTACCAGAGATAGTCGAACCACTTGATGACGCGGTCCTGTAGACGAATCGGAACGCGCCTTAACGACATGTACGTCTTCACGCCGTCCAACTTTGCTGAAACAATAATGAAAATATTATACTTCATATATCTACAGACTGTAGAAACAGTTTTGGTAAACACATTTTCCGTATTTATAACTTATGCAAAATGTGCTTCTTAATGGAAAATATATGCGTAATCTAAATGATTTTAAAAAAATTGATGAACAAAAGTGATTCATGAGACTATTTAAAAGTTAAATCAGTTTAATAAGTACCGATTTTTGATATACATATAACATATTTATCAGATTTCTCTACTCAATACAATGTACAATATAAGGTAAGATGATTTCATGAGTGGATGGATATAGATGGATGGATACGCGGATGGATAGCAATGAGGATAAAGATACATGTAGTTCATGTCCGATCAAAACGGTTTAACGGATTCTTGCCATTGGACAGACTACTAGTATTTATTGATATGTATCGTATATGTAGTCGAGCAAGGGATGGCATTAACATTTATTTTGATTTTAAGAACATTTGGGCTCAAATTTAAACAGAAGATTAATATTGGAAGAAACGAATAAACAACTGGATGTGAAGGGTATATATACAGGTAACAAAAATGTCGCTAGCACCTAGTGTCATAAAAACCAAAAACTGGTTTGGTCCATCAGAAAACTTCCCCCTAAAAGATGATGATGATGATGATGATGATGATGACTTAAACGAAGAAACTGTTTGAATAAGTTCAATTATATCTGGAATACGAAGATGAAAAATAATCCGGTTTAACGTTGTTTGTCTAGGAACAGCCAATCTAGATAAATGGGATTACAGCAAACAGTTATGCTCCATCACTGTCACTGCGCCAGTCTATTAATAGTAACAAACGTTCGATGCTTTATTTTGAGCTCGACAGTTGCATTAGTCAACACTCCAAGTTCTTAAAGAGTCAGATAAAGAATGGCTTGTAGCGGAAGATCACAAAGCGATGCGTCTTGGATGTTGATGGCAGAATTATGTTGACAAAACATATCTATCGCCATCTCTCTCTCTCTCTCTCTCTCTCTCTCTCTCTCTCTCTCTCTCTCTCTCTCTCTCTCTCTCTCTCTCTTGCCACAAATGGCATTGAGCTCGAAGTTCAATAACATATGCCTCGTTTCTCTAAATTTATTCTACGACGAATTTGACGGTGCATTATTCGACCAGCAAGGTTGCCTTAATAATTTCTTATTCGGATGCGACTCCCTCGGGGAAAAAAAACCAACATTATTGACAAATAGATCAGCGAAAAAGTGCCCACTCAGCGAAGTAATGCGATCATTTAAAGTATACTAAGCTACAAGATTAATACGAAGATATAGTCTTTACATGTACAGAAGTAGGCAATTTCAAAAGCCCATTCTCTAAGAAGAATAACAAGATTCGTCATTTTTTCCAAAGAGGAATTGTAGAGTAATTGATATTACTGTACAAAAGATTTTTTTCCCATTCTCAATGCAAAACCCGTGTTGCGATTTTAAGTGCAACAACATTTATTCAAATTTAATGGTGATGCATGGGAGTTTTGCATGCCACTCCACTTCGCAAAAGCGGCTCCATTGATTTGTTATTCAAGGTCAATCGAGCTGATACATCATGATAAAGTCATGTGCACTGCAATGTAGGTTTTGTTTTCTTCGTGCAATAATTATAGACCGAACAAGGACAAAACCGCCAGTCGTCTGTCAAAATAAATCATTCCGCATCATAATTTAAGATAGTCGGATGTTTTTGGCCATTTTTGGACTATATCTTTCTTCTGAAGACAAAGAGCAGTTCATGTAATGGATATAAAATATAATATAACGTATTTGAGTCTAAAAACTACAAACTGAGGTCGTTCCTCTACTACATTGTAGATATTAGCTATGGTTCATGGTCAACGAAATCATGCTTCAATTTTCTTTTACATTTTTTAAACTTAACAGCCCTTGAACCAAAACGAAAGGTGTATGAATACAATGTACTTATAAAGCCACAAAAATGTAAAACCTTCAACTTGAATATCTCAGTTTTTGTTGGTGATCAATTTGTTTTTGATAATTTCATTACATTGTATATAGCGTACTTATGATAATTACATGTACAATAACAGGATGTGAAGAGTGCCCATATTTCATAATATTTACGTTTGCACCCTGTAGACTTTACACAGCCCTAGCACACTGACCTACTGACTGAGTGATGTGTCGGCGGAGGACGCACTACTTTCGTATAACAACTCGTTCATTCGAAAGTACATCGCTGTACGCAAAGACATTTTGTTGTAGCAGCACGTTTACCCTTAAGCTTGTAACATTGAACTAGAGTTATGTATTTTAATAATGGCTATTTCATTACACATAAGCCCCACAGCTAAGTAATACGATCTTTTCTTTATCAGACTTTCATGCAGTTATCGCCAACAAAGAATTGATGCAGACAATTTGTTTATAATATGATGTTTTCTGCTTTGAAATTATTTCTTTTTATTTGTTGGTTACTTGGTAACCTTTTCATATTTATTTGGGAAGTGAGCATTGTTGACATTTTTTGTTGTGTTTTTGTTTATACTTTTTTTTTATTTTTATTTTTTGTGCTGTGTGTGTTTTTTTTTTTTTTTTTGCTTTTTTATTCTTTGTTTGGGGGTTGGGGGTTGGGCGTTGGGAGGGGAGCTTATTAGTTTCTTTTTGAGAATAATATGCTTTTGCTTAAAATCTTGATTTCTTGTTTCAGTTAGTTTAAATACAAAGTGTGCTCTTTAGGTGATTTTAATGCAGCTCAAAATGACCTTTGTAAGGCCAATAACTAGTGTGACCCCTGACCTAGTTTTACGGTCACATCCTGGTGACATGTATCGATGCCCCGACGGTGGGAACCCAACAACGAAGTCTTGACAGTAAGTCATTTTTCTCTTATCATTTATAAGGCTTATCAAACTAACACGTGTTAAAAATTTGTAGATTTCTCTTTTGTTCTCTGTACCATCACATACACATGACAGAGGTTAGGGAGAATGGTGTGTGTGTGTGTGGGGTGGGGGGGGGGGGCATAAACAAGAAGACAACTGATTATTCAGAATTAGGGGGGGGGCATAAACAAGAAGACAAATGATTATGCAAAATTAATCAATTCTACGTTCAGATTTGCGGTTATTGATGAAGCTTTATCATTACTTATTTATAAAACAATACATTGCGATATATAGCCCGCATAACATGCTAACGATTTAAGAGCACGGGGAATAATATCGACATCAATTACACTACAGAATGGCTACGTAAAATATTAATGAGATGTCATCTTATTAAGAAGGTTTTTATCTTTTATAGGTGGAACTACAGTTTGATGGGTTTATAATTGTTTTCCCGATATTTCAGAGGAATGTATTTAATCTTTTTTTATTTATTGATTTGTTTTTTATTACTTTTCCCCCATTATTTTTGAATATCCTTTAATTAACCACAGAAATCAATTGAACTCTCCAGAAGCACGGCAAATATACGTCAGAGCGCCAGACGGTCTAATTAATTTATTCCTCCTTTTAATTAATCACTTATTTTCTCATCTAAACACTTTAGAATCAGATAATTCACCATTAATACATTAGAAGTATGTGTAATTGCAATATATGATTTATAAATAGATTGCGTTTTGTAACTGTAGGAGAGGCATATGCAAAAGCTCAACGATTGGATTTTAAAAGAGATTACAAACCCTTTGGGTGTTGAAAGGAGAGAGAGAGAGAGAGAGAGAGAGAGAGAGAGAGAGAGAGAGAGAGAGAGAGAGAGAGACTATGTTCCTACTTGTGTATCATTCTTTATTCATTTTCCAACCCTTGTTGCGTTAACGGACAGACAGTTGGATGTATTTACAGTATGGGATTGGCGATTTTTGTTGACGTTAAAGGATTATCAAACTATTTTTTTCTAAGGTATCAACATTGCATGTACAAAATAAACTTTCTTATACTGTTAGGAATTCACTAATTGCTTTTTTGGTATTTGATGTAATGACAGTGCTACATAGACCCTGTGTGTCGCTCACAGCTAGTACAGACTCGCAACAGAGTCCTTGAAATCAAACACAGCTTCAGACCATTTCAGATGACATAATCTGTACGGGGAGAAGAAAAGCAATACACTTTGAACAGAGACAATCATAAGTGCATTATCCAAGCAAACAACAAGAATCCATTTTTAAACCCTGCGACATGTTGGAATAACCGCCAGATCTCAGCGGAGTCAATTCGTCTGGGCCAAGTTTCCGCCGCCTTCCCGCCATTTTTTTCCGCCATGTTTCCGCTGGGTATTGGGTGATACACCGACGTTCTGATCAAGGGGAAGTAATTAAGATTCTTTACACCCGATAGCATTTAATCCCCGGGATCTGATAACAGATATTGCCCGAGCGTTTCTTCTGTTACCATATCGGTAAATGGGCCGGAACGTCCTACATATTCCAGAAGTCCGGAATACGACCACAGTAATACCCAGGCCGTGGCGGGGATATACGCCGCGTTATTTACACGGCGACACAATACAGCGGAACAGTGTTAGGAACCAGGAGACTGTTTACTTAATCTATCAAAATAATAGAATTACTTAAAAATATACTCTCATGTTTAAATATTCATTCAGCAGGTATTAACATTGAGGTCTATCAACGGATACTTTTATCAATTTGTAGATCACAGCAAAAGGTGCAAGATTTAATAAATTAGTTCGCTGTTACATCAAGTAAATTAAACTTGAATGATTTGCTTATAAATAAGCTCTAAGATACGGCCATTATGGCAAATCTCTTTAACGAATAAGTCTTAATTACAAAGCCAAAAATGTACAATATTATTCTAAACATAACCAAACATAATCGCTCTCCAGCTAATTTGGGACACAATATTTATTATTACATGGACATGTTTTCGAGCTGTCAGATTTAAGCTATGAGCAATGCCGTTTCAAGGAAAACGATTTAAATATTCATGTCGTACGGGTGAATGCACTAAATTGTTCTCAAATAGGACAATAAGTAAGATGGTGTCCACTGCCCCTACCTAAGGAGGAAGTAGAAAGACTCTAATGAGAGCTATTTCAGTGCAGCCGTCAACAGCCGATCTATTTAATCGATCGAATTAGCGACAGTTTGGAAATAAATACTGATATGTGAGAAGGCCGGGCTATAGAATCAAATTCAATGAAATACTTCCATTATTGATAAACGTTCTATAAAGAGATTCATAATACATACAGCTGAAACACAAAAAGGGGGGGGGGTTACTATTATTCAAAAACAATCATCAATGAAAAAAAAACCCACTTTGGTTATCTCGTTTTCCTTATAAATCTAACAATTCATAATTAAAAAAGCAAAGTGCAGAATTTCTTGTTTGAAATGAAGTATTTATTTACCCAATTTTCTACATCGTTTGAACTATCTAAAAACCACAGTTGATTTTCGAACCCGATTAAAAAGATTTATCGCTGTAGTGCGACTTTCAAAGAGAGATTTTTTTTAATTACGCAGGAATTTTCAATATATGCTAAGAACATGTGACCATGATACAATGAAGTAAATTTAATTAGAACACGAATAAAATAAATGAGTTATCGAAAGTTTAAATATAAACAACATAAAAAACACAATCACAAGTACCTACTTTGTCAAACCGGAAGCCTTGAAACATTGAAGAGAGCTGGTTGGTTGTGCTGATTTTTAAAACTGTATTAATCGAAGAACAGCTCTGTATATATTATAAGATATAAACAAAAATATTCATATTTTAAACCTTTGATATTTGGATTTTTGTTGTTTTCAAAAAAAAAAAATAGTCAAAAATATAATATCTAAAAAAATAATGTTGCAGATCTGATTGGTGACCATTCAGCCTCTTTAATAAAACCTAACTTTTTTGGTCTTTTCTTGGTTTTTCTACAATTTAATTTTTATTAATTTTTTTATTATTATTTTTTTTTGCTTTTCTAACCTAAACGAACAAGCCAATCCAAATAAACAGAACACCCATTTATTAATATATATTTATTTAACATTTATTCTTTACGAACTTGTGAACAAACCGTCCAACCAATACCAAAGAATGTAGATGCTAGGGGCGCAGACATATCCGAACCTATTAACCTGTCATTGTATTAATAATACTGAAACCAAGGGTCGTTACCCTAGCTCAAACAATCCCGGCTCCGGTTAAATGATGGGGCTGCTGTTTGCAAAGGCCGAGGACTTTGTTACTTACACAATAGAAATCAAATGAGATAACGAAAGCTTTAGTGGAAGGAAGATGTCAACAGGTGCATGAGATCGGCGAGAATGGAAGGCTGCGGTACCAAAGAGTTTAGCATTCTTCAGCCATTAAAGAAACAGAACGTGAAAATCGTCCTAATCTCTCTATCAAACCATCGATTTTCCCCTAGGGTGCTATGTAAGTACAAGGAACCTAACTGGATCGACAACAGCTTACAAAAAGAAAGGTTGTTTTTTGTTGTTTTTTTTGGATGTAGATTATTTTTCCGTTTGAATTTTCTTTCTAGGCCAAGGTCATTATAATTTTCGGTCCAAAACTTGAATTTATGTTTTATTATATGTACAAGTGTATTTTTGGAAAGATTAATTAGATAAAGAGAAAATTCATAGATATAGTGCATTTTGTTGTCCATTTCTGTTGTCCTGGAGCTTTGCTGGTTTTGCTATTGCTTCTGTTTCTACTGCTGCTGATGATGATGTAATAATGATGACGATCAATTATCACGATAATGATGATGATGATGATGATGATGATGATAATGATGATGATGACGGGGGCGTTGCTGATGATGATGATGATGATGATGATGATGATGATGATGATGATGATGATGATGATGATGATGATAAGTGTGATAATGATTGTAATGATGATGGTGACAGTAATAATTAAGGTGATAATGATTGAACTTTGCTGTTACTAAAGACCATTATGATAAGTACGGGGGGAGTTGCCGCTATTGATGATTCTCATGATGAAAAAAGATGGTTAGGGATGATAATGATACGGATCTTCTCGTCGTTATAATGATGATGGTGTGATGCTAGTAATAATTCAAGATAATGTGGATATCTATTCTTTCCTCGTTTCAAGTACAGTCGCAATTATAGATTTTTTGTTAATTAGTCACGCGTTCACCTCATACTAAAAATGATAAGATTGTCTTGTTTTTCCCTTAAACTAAGAAGAAGGCATAGGGCATTGTCATTATGATTCAAAAGGAAGTACATCCACAAACGAGAAAATAATTACCTTTCTTTTATACCATATGGGAATTGGGTTTTTTTCAATCACAATGTGTATCCTGAAGCTAAACAGTTGGATAGCCAGATTTGTGAATTCTGTCTAATTTTCTTTGTGATTTTCTTTCTCTCGATTAATTGCTTATTTATGGGTTTTTGCAGGATAAAAAAACTACCCGTTCCATTGAAAATAAATATTATTAGTTTGTGTGCTTATTGTTTTCTACATAATAAAAAAAGTTTGGTTATCATACATTCTTAGGGGGGACATTTTTAATCATGACTAAATGTACCTGACAAGGACATAGTTCCTGCTTAACTTGCAAAGTATGCATCCATTTTGTGAATGGTTAATATTGAAATTGAGTGCACAGAAAACCTAAGTACACGAAACTAGAGAAGCCGAGCCAGTGCAACAGTACTACATCGTTTGACCAAAAATCTCACTTCTTGAAATCATTGAAATCAGACCACTTCAGTATTCATCCAGAAATAATTGAAAATATACTTTAATGAAAAGAAAATCAAATCTTTCAGCACCCAGTGAGTCTAGCTAGATTCTTCACATCAAATGTTCTTTAAATAATGTTTATATGACCGAGTACACTTTTTCTATATAGATATACCACTGTAGGGCAACTCTAGAAATAACCCGTCCCAGATAACACATGTTACATAAATAGATAATACTTAATCTAATCAATGTTGTTTTCTAACTCTTTTACGTAGGAGTCGCGTTCTGTACTGAACGTCTTTTTTCCCCCTTTAATTCATTCAATCTTGGCTGGAAACGCCACGGCCAAGGGCGTAGTTATTCGACTCAACTGGTCTGCAATACCGAACGAATTCGGATCAAATAAATTCCTGCAAGACCATTTTTTGAGAAGGGAATTCAATGGAACCCGATGTCAGTTGACGTGTAGAAATACCTGGTATTAATTCTATTGTCGGTTATTAATTCTATCGTCGTTTGCCTGTACCAAGAAATTAATAAGCCAGTTTGGTTGTTTTGGTCACATATACCATCGCATCACTTGCTTTCTTTCCAGTGGTCGTTTTAATACCATAGATAAATCGCTTTCGGTTTAACAATATTATTTGTATACGAGATATATTGTTTACCATCTGTCCTTTCTCGATACTAGCGGTACTCTGCATGAAAACTGCATGTCCTTATGTGAGGGTTGTATATGAAGGTATTAATTCTTAGAATTGAACAGTTCTTGTCAAATAATTTAAATGATAAGTTAGTATACTAAGACCTTACGAGTCATAAATTCCAAATATTACAGCATCTGCGTAAATAAAAATGGAAAAGACATCAATAAGGAATTTAATGAAACTTGCATTATTCAGCATTATGCATTGGCTTTCCTATCGGTACGTCTAACCGAGGACTGTATGGAGTACCCTTTAATACTGAAAGGTCTGTAGACAGATGCTAGTAGAAGACAAATTACACTGATAGCCAAGAAAAGCGTGAAGATCAAATAAAAGTGTACCTGGGTTAGCATCTGATTTTACATTAAGTGTTTCTTTCTTATACTTATTGTAAATTTTTGTGAAAGATTCGGGCATTTCATTTTTATTTCCTTTTGAACCGTCGGTCCGTCAGACCTCTTTACTGTCACTAGAACTTTATCTACAGTTGCCGAATCATTTTGTAGGATTTGATTTGAGATTAATCCTGCTGTAAGGATTATGAATTTTCATGTTACCGTTACAAAAATAACATTCAACGTCATATAGACGGGTATACATGTATTACTTAGTGTCTAAAAATAGTCGTAAGTATTTTTTACAAAACCCTAATCACATTATGAACGCGCGTCCGATATCTTTGAGATTAAAAACTCTTAACAGTTAACTTTTAACATTATACCGTTGTTGCTGGACAAGACATGCAAACTAATCTGTACTTTAAACGATTCCATTACCATATTATTTTATCGATTTTCAATGCAATGATGGAATCTTTTGTTGCCTTTGCCAATATAGATAGATAGATAGATAGATAGATAGATAGAGATATATATATATATATATATATATATATATATATATATATATATATATATATATATATATATATATATATATATATATATATATATATAAATATTATATGTCAAACCAAGGAATGCTTTAATGTTCTTTTTTTGAAATTGTGAAAAATTTGGTAGCCTCTGAAAAATATCTCGAACATTGCGAGACTTTGATAATAAATCTCTATATAGTTTGGAAGTCGCAGATGTATTGTCCTTCCGGATTAACAATGCAAGATTTATTTTTTGTGACAGAAATAGACAATACACTCACAGTGCGAAACCCATCATCACGCCAATCAAAACCCGCCATCGTCTCCCAGAATGCATATTACAACACCCCGGATTGACGATAATGCGGAGAAGAAGAAATATAGTGCCATGAAAGATATCGTAACGCCAACGTCTAAGGATGCCCACGTCAAAACACAAAGAGCTTATCGTACATCAATTGATATTTGGTACTACAAGAAATAGTAGAAGGACAATTCAGATAGACAGAAAGAGGACAGATAAAATGAATTCGCCGACACATGCAATCACTTATTCCTAGATTTATACTTGATTAAAAAGCCATTGTTGAACCTTTACAGTGAAATGAACACTGTAGATAACGGGTTTTTATTTTGGAAAAAGTACCAATGTCCTTCAAGTTAGTTAATCATGATCAAATATGTAAGCTCTAGGCTATAAGCGTTGGTGTGACATTGGCTCTGTCCTTTTCTTTTCAATTTTTTTTCTTGGGGGGGGGGGGGGGGGCTTTTCATCTATCTATACTTACAAATTTACACATTTTGCTAATAAACTACGAAACGCCTACACCAGAGTAACTGCTTACACCTTTATTATTTCAACACGTGTGAGATGATGTCCGTATGCTATAAGTGAATTTTGACTCATAATTAATTTTGTGATATTAATCAAAAACCTACTTTCATTTTCGATAAACAAGCCCGAAATAGCAAAAATGAGAGAAAGATGGTGTACACGCTTTGGCGGATCCAAATCAGTTGGAGTTCGCATCAAAATATATACTTGTAATGAAATGATATTTAATGATTACGTAACCAGTGAATGTATTTACTAGGAACTTACTTTTAGATTACATATAGAAGTTAAGATTTGACAAATGTTGAAGAAAAGAAATAAGGCAATTCGTTTCTTGAATGCGTGATTTAAGTTTGATAGATAGAAGCTAGCGAAGCGCGATCTCTCGCGAGAGTGGAATAGAACATAATGATTCCAGAACGAGGTAACAAAGAATGCGGTTTGACTAATTAACGTCATGGTAAAAAGTGTAGGACTAGTTCATCTTGCATCGTATGCAGATAGCTTTGCCTTGGATGTGACATAAATAAAATGGAACAAATTAATGCGATTACAATTTTGATGGTAAGAATTTTCCAGATTGGTGCGCCCAGGAACGCGGTTTGACTAATTTTACATCATGTGGAAAGTGAAGGGCGAGTTAACCATCGGTCAGATACTTTGGATATGACAACTTTCATTTAAAATTTGCAAATAGGTATGCAAACACTGATATTTTTTAATTTCATACACTTTTATCATTTTTATACCACGACAGATTGGTAGTAAACCATTAATTTGTAAACAATGAACAGATTGTGTTCAAAGTCTATAAAATGATGATAAAATGATGTCTATGATATGATGCATGCATTAAACGGGGAAGTTAGTGGGGGGGGGGGGGGGGGTGACCACCCTCTCCAAATGTGGTTTTTTAAACGGTCTTTTATCTGAAATTCTCATTTGTGGCAGTGATAAAAATTATAGTGAAACTTGACCTAAAGTACAAAATTAATAGAGATACGACGTCCTATATACGCATTCAGTGGTTTTAAAAAGTTTTAATTGTTATAATTTCTACTCAGCTGCATCAAGATGAGTTCAGGTCACGTACATGTATATACATCATTTAATTCAGTTAAGATGTTTTATCCCTGGTCGCTTATCTAAATATTCAGCGCCTTGAAGTTGTTGGGTTTTTTTTAGTTTTAAAGAATATGTTAAAAAGCATCTGAGAAACAATTCGGACACAGTACATACGAAAATGAAAAAAATATTTATATAATGGCTCAACATTTTAGCATTGTGTCATTTATGTGTAAAGTGTTAATTCCCGCACTTGCGCGGGATATCATCTAGTTAGAGAGACTAATCTTATACTGCATAGGGCATGATGTGAAAATCAAATCCTTATATATTCCCAAACGTATTTACAGACTTTTAGTTGATTTAATGTGTAAATCACCTTACATCTCAAGGATTACGTTTATTCAAAATTAAAAAAAAAAAAACCCTTGAAGAGAATGAAAAACCATCTATTGCGTGTTATAGACCTTGTATTGTAGTGTTATTTTTCACGTTCAAAAAAGTAGGTCAATGACCTACTTTTGGAGTTAATGGCCATTGGATATTTTTTGAAAATTTATGTAAATTCCCTTAAAAAATTTACACTATGACTAAGATTTTCTTATTTGTGAAAATAATGCAAATTGCTAAACTCTTTAAAAATGAAATAGAGTTTATGAATGACAGTGGCACTAAATAGATACAAAGCATTGAGTTTTCATTTACAATTTTTATAAATATTCCGACCCGAATTTCTTCTATCAGTTTTCAAATCTGCACCCTCTTTTGATTCAATTTAACAAAAAATTGAGTGATGATAAAACATAAACATTTATATTGACCTTATTCTGTTTGCATAAAATTTATATGGGATCAAAGGTCAAAATACCAGGTATTGAGATATGGTGGCTTTTATCGTTTATAAGCATTTTTCAATATTTTTGTAGCGTGTGCCATACGTTTATCTTAATGAAAAAGTGAGATAAAACCAACAGAAAATATGCAAAATTATGTTGACTAACAAATAAAATTTTAACTTTGATATTTTTGTAATATCAAAATTATTTCAGTGAAAAACAAATTAAATCTGAAAAATTTAGTCAGAATTTCCACTTTTTTGCTATAAGCCCAATTTCGTTTAATTCCATAATAAAGTAAAAAGTATTGAATGTTATGTCAATAATAATTCATTTAATTAACTTTCCGTGTTTAGAAAAAATATTCCTTAAGTTATGACATTGAACT
This sequence comes from Magallana gigas, assembly GCF_963853765.1. NCBI lineage: Eukaryota > Metazoa > Mollusca > Bivalvia > Ostreida > Ostreidae > Magallana > Magallana gigas. Next base: position 42,667,778 of record NC_088860.1, read on the forward strand.
TTCTAACAATCCGAATTTGAGAACTCAAACCCTGAGTAAACAACATCCTTAAACCTTACAACGCCCTGTCTTATGTTATGAATAATTGTAAAAGGTGTTTGCATATCATTCTTTACAAAGATTGTAATTTTATCAATATATTTAAATGGACAAATAACATTTAAATATAGCAGATTAAAAAAAAAGATTGTGATTAATACAAAAATAGATTGGACCTTTCTATTTACAAAATTACTGTCAGTCGAAACAGATTCTATATATAGTAATATTTGATCATTTATATTGTATTAAATCACAAATCACAGAGCGCAGTTTATCCTATGAAAATAAAAACAAATGATAACCATTATCAATTTCTCAACATCATTACTTAATACTTAATATTGTTATCAAGGAAATAAAGAAAAACATGCACTGCTAAATTCAGATGTATAATCCCCTTCCGGCGGAAGTATACAGATGAAGAAGCGCATCTACAAAGAAGTGAACTTCATACTAACGATGTTGTTGTACATGTAGTAAAAGAGGTGATTGATTTCACAAAATTTGACACTAAAAAGCAAAATTATATAAAATGCAAAATCAAATTTTAACTGAAGAATGCTTTTGAACACTTAATGTCTAGGTGCGTTTATGTGTGATCAACACCAACATTACCTATGTTAAAAAAGTTAGTGTTAATTCTGATAATGAAAATTAATAATAATTGTGTTTGCTACTTTCACTTAATTCACTGGTTACCTTTTAACGTGCATTTGTTTAATATATAGATAAATATGATTTTCAAGTATTTTATAGATTTTAGAAAAGAAACCGAGCTCGCTGACAACAACCTCTCTCTCTCTTCCTTCCAATTTAAGTAAACTATCGCGAAAAGGTTACACAAAAGATGGGTACTATTCAAACCCCCCTGTATTTACCTTTCAAACCAAACAAGAGCGTTGGCAAAAGCAATTAATAAAATGTGTTTAAAATGAATGGATTGGTCGCCAGTAGTGTGGATCTTTATACTCGTAAAGCTCCGTATTTTGTCATATTAATGATGAACAAACAGTTTGATTAAAATAAAACTAATACCTCGTTCATTGATTGACAATTAATCAGGAACGCTACGAATTAAAAAATCGGTTCCGGACGAGCGATTCGAGCCATTCTCCTCAAACTCTCTGTTTTTAGAACTCATAAATACAATTATGTACCAAATTATCGTGACGGCTATTACGTTAAAAACCAAACTGCGTTGTTTCTTCTCACCTTTGCTTCGTATAATCGGAATAGAGTAAAATTGACATCTTATTAAAACAACTTATACGGGTTTTCTTTCTTTTTATTAAGGTGGTATGGGACATTTGTCGATATTAATGTGGATTAAAGTACATTAAATCAAAAAACTTTCACCGGTTTAGAATTTTCAAATTTTACACTATTTAACAAAAAAAAATAGTTTTTTTGAAATTTTTTGGAGAGGTTGAAAATGTAAAACCCCCAGCGGGATTCGAACTCATGACTTACAGATTCGTACTAAACCCTCTAACCCACTGTGCCACGCTGTTAGGTGATAATATTGAGAAAGAAACTACTTATATGATTAGACTTCATTGTATTGTTTATTTCGATAAACATATAACGTCACAACATGGAGGTGTCCCATACCACATTTATTCTTCATAAGCAAAAATTACAGTTAAAAAAAATACTTATCAAAGATCTTTGTGTGTGTACTGAAAAACCGCCACTTGGACGAGAACCCCCCAGATTTTATTATATACCCTCCGGCCATTTTATGTGCAAGAATGCCCCTTTTGTCAGAAAGCGACTTGACTGTATTTAAAGCTCCGGCGCTCACGTCTTGATTGGAGCGGTACCAATCTAATTTCATTGAACTGAATAGCAAACATGCAATATATTTTATTTCCAGGAGATAAGTGACGACGATTAACCCTCCGTTTGGAATTAAAACGCATATTCCTCCGCGGGCGACCGCGCTGCGAAAAAAAACCAGAAATCGACCGGGAATTTGATCGATCGGATAAAAACGGGTTACGAAGTCGAAAATTCCATAAGAACCCAAGCATTGCAAATGGTTGTCCAAATAAATTGCTGTCAGAAGCGACATCAAGATGATATATATGTGACTGTAGAACCAGATCATTATTTTAGGAAACAACGAAATTACAACACACGGGAGAAATATTCATCGGATTTTCCAATACACGTACCGTTGTCAACCGCGTTCGATGTTTAGTCGTAATCTTTTCCCGTCTGCGGCTGTCTGATATCTTGTTTTTATGTGTAATGGTATAACTTTTATAAAATCCTTTCAAATCGATGGTCCATTGTTATGGGGTTGATTAGGGATAGAAATACCCCGTTTACCTAAATTTCCACCGAGTTTAATTTTGTAACAATGCAAATTCATGGTCTATATTTGAACATATCACTTGGAATATTCTTGGGACTAATTTCACCAACAAAGCAAGGTATTTAGCCCCATTCCTTTAATGGTCTTACTTGTTTACCTAAATTCAAGCATGGAAAATAGCGGCATAAAATTAATCTTAGGAATTTTACCAAATTCTCCATACTGACAAATGTTTGCTATATATATATATATATATACCACATCCCTACTTCTTATCAATCAGTGATAGGAAATGTGCACTCGATTGAGATGAACAATACTGAGACTTTTATTGTTGTTTTAATTTATTATAGCTTATTGGAGGAGGGGTGATTTCGGATGGAAATTATACATTTGAGATTCGAAGGGTTAATATTTCAGGATAAAAGTATTGTATTGTTTATTAGTCAACAGCTGTACAGCTCATAGACATATACAATTAATATACACATGTTATAATACATATACTGGTCACTTGAAAAAGGCAAGTTTATACATGAAGTTTTCTGATTACAAAAGCATTCTTAATATATTTACCTAAATTGCACAAATCCTTTACATTTTGTGTTGACAATAATAGAATTAATTTAAAGACAGAGGGTTTAATATAATAAAACTTCTTAAGGAATTTTTCTCTTAAGTTACAGTAATAGGGACATTTCAATATAAAATGATATTCATCTTCTATATCTAAAGTACATAGAGGACATAAACGTCTTTGTAATGGAACATTGTTATATCTGCCAGTTTCGATGGTAAGACAATGGGATGATAATCTTAATTTACATATAAGTTTCTTATATTGTAAAGGACTTCTTTTTGTTAGATATGACTGCAAGGTACAATGATCAACTAAATATCTATAGATTGTACATTTGGAAGAGGCATTTATGTCAGCTAGTAAAGACATATTATTTAAGATGCGATACAGATTGATCAAACACTTGAGCATGTAGCTAAATTTAGACTGTTTGTAAATCGTACGAAAGAGCACCCAATTTCAGTCTGTCGTGAAGTAAAAATGGCGCAGTTGAATATTATCGATATCCCCCGGGCAATATATAATCAACATCAGTGTCCCCTCGGGGATTATTGCAAGCTGTTTAGCAATTGATGCGCGTCATTCTTTCGCCACTTCCCTTCAGCACAATACGTTCAGAAAAAGAAGGAAGAAGGGAGGGCAGTCGACATCTGCTTTTAGGGCCTTTTTTATTGGTTGACCCTCCCTCTCTCTCTCTCTCTCTCTCTCTCTCTCTCTCTCTCTCTCTCTCTCTCACACACACACATACCAGAATACATTGTAATGAAATTTTGTAAGTAAACCGCTTTGGACAATTTTATTCTCTCATTAGCATAAATGTTACAATATTGATTAAGACAAATGTGACTAACCCAATATTTGCCCTAAATAACTGTTAACACCATGTTTATGATAACTGAGCGAACAACGAAATGAACCGCATTTATAAGAATACAATATTTAACCAATAAGATTTTTTTTAATTCTACAGTGCTACCTTTATATTCGAGTTCATGGTTACATGAAATTCAATCTTTTTTCTATTTTTTTTGTGTCGAAAATATATACCAATAATCCGTTTCCGCAATCATTGTACACATTCGAGTTTTACATGCAGTAACAATACTGGTTTTAATTTAGGTTTTAATCAAAATTCTTTTGAACGAACATTCAATCCCACATTAAACACACCGTTATAATGGTGTCGATTCTCCCAATTTTATTAAAGCCCACCTCTTACTTTTCTATCTGAAATACAGTGATCGCTGTAATCTAATTTAATATAAATTATATAGAACGAAGGAAAGAAAAAAGAAATTCTGAAAGTTGCCGCAGAACTTCCGCGTCTAAAGAGCATTCGTGGACTCGATTCCTCAATTACCTTCATTACACCACAACAATTCAGCTATATTCTTATCCCCAATTTTTTTTCCTTGAGGATCTAGGGGCACACAAGTCATCAACAGGGCGCTAATTCTGATTCACTTTGCCACAGAATCCTTTGCGTGCTTTACTTGATGACAGGCAACTTCGAAAATCGTGACCATAGATTGCAGCAAACCCGCAGGGGTATTTCGAGAAAGCGAATCGAACGCGCCGAAGGGGTTAACAATAGACACTTTGTTAGAATGTTCTGTGCATCTAGGCAAGTCATTTCCTCGGAGGGTTGGAGTCTGGTGTGCAGCACGAGAGGGAAGCGGGGTCGATCTTAAGCTATTACCATTTCAGCATTAATAGGAAATAAGAAACTGTAAAAGGTCTGACGCTCTGGTGAGCTCCATATAAATGATAATTTACATTATTTCTATTGTTTTGGCCACCAGACAAGATGTAAATTGGGCGAAACGAGAATTACAACAAGTTTTGGGAATACGGTATCTAATTGATTGTATGGCGACTACTGTGGAATCATTAAATTTCATTGGGGGGGGGGGGGCAATTTTCGTGGATTGCTTAAATTTCACAGGTTCATGGGGACGTAACTTCGTGTATTCTCTAAAACCTACAAAGGAAATATCACTTTAATACCCTAATTTATTAATTCGTGGAGGATGTTAATTCGTGGATGAGAGGTAACCACGAATTCCACGAAAATTGAGCCACCACGAAATCTAATGATTCCACAGTAAATTGTCAGAATGCTATGCCAAAATCTCTATTTCCTGTATTCTTTAAACGTTTACCGGTATACATATATATACAGTGTACATGTATTTATACATGTCCACGTGTATTTCTAATTGTATTTCATAACAATTTCTTATCTTTGCATTTCCATATACATTTCTTGAAGCGTAATTTAAAAATCATATACGGCAGAGAGAGAGAGATGGGGAGAGAGAGAGAAAGAGAGAGAGAGAGACTTTGCAAAACACATACTGTAAAAAATACAATCATTATCCAATGCCTTTAGGCCGCGTGACTGGGAAATCATTGTGGGAATTGTCCGTAGTGGTGGGGAAATCGCCTTCAGAGTATGAACCGACTAAAAGAGAGATCGATGGTTCAAGAATTCAACTCCCTTAGTAATGTAACGAAACTCTCCAGAAAATGTCAAGACCTAAACTATCTTAACGCATCCACATTTTATAACCAAGTGTAATGGTAACATTTGGGATAGCAGTGGCGTCGGAAGCAAATTGAAAGTGGGGGGCTAAACTAACCTTCAAAAATCTTGACAAAACCTAATTCCCAAAATCATGAAAATCCTAATCCGTGGGGGGAGGGGGGGGATACCATAGTACCAAAAAAATAATTCTTATCTTCCACAATTTTTTTCCCCAAATCATGAAATTCCTAATCCGTGGTGGGGGGGGGGGGGGGGGGGCTAGGTATACCTATAACTCCAACTTCTCAGTATTTCAATCTTTTCAAGGTAAATTTCAGATCAATTATGCTTGCTGCGAGAAAAAGTGGGGGGCTGAACCCTCTATTATGCTATGTGTCTAATGGTACGTCTAACTTTACAAAAAAAGTGGGGGGGCCAAGCCCCCCTAGCCCCCCCCCCCCCCCCGGTTCTGATGCCTATGGAGAGGGGAAAGGGACTTAGGTAGATATCATATCATATTCTCTATTGCATTCAATCCATGTTACATAACCAGTCTACAGTTAGCTCGATTGCAAAGTCAGCTTTAAGACAAACACGTAAAGTAAACTAGTCATCTACATTTTGAAGTTGTTTTTATAAAATCAAATGTAGATAACTTAGAAAAATCTTCTAAACAGTTAACCGTGTCACATACATGTACATATGTCGCTTTTTCTTATAATCAGGAATATGTGTGAGAGAGAGAGAGAGAGAGAGAACTGTAACAACGCATGACAGACATGTTTTGTCGATGTCTGCTGATGGTACAATAGTACTAGTTTACTTACAATAGGTATGAGTTACGACTGATGGTGTGGCATTGTTCATAATATCGGAAAAGTGACGTTAGTGATACATTTGATGCCCATACCGGGATGAAATGACTAGGGAACAGATGTTTGAGCTATAGATTATCGCGGGAAGCAGCTCGCCATTGTTGCAGCCATCCGGTGTATTGCCGGTGTCATCTCGGTTCGGGTCAATAGCGATTAACACTCAATACTGATCTGTTTACTTTGTAAAAGATCAAGACGTCCCCCTGTGTTAATGATGCACAGTGGATTTGATATCAAGACGCTATCTTAACGTCAAATACAGGTAGATGCCAAATGACAGCTACATTTTGTCTGTTCATTTACATTAAAAACTTCGCTATTTGCACGAACTTTCATTGATAACATTTATCATACAAAAAAAGGTGCGATAGTGAAGTACAGTCCATTGAAGTAATTCAATCATGAATCGTTTTTCGAAGCATTAAAAAAAATCATCATGAAAAAGCCGAAATCAAATTTGAAATAATGAAAAGTATCGACGCCATTGGTTTGATTAAAATGAAGTGAAGAATGGTTTGAAATCTTGATGCACTCTTTTCTCCTGTAGGGCTGACTTATTGAGCCAATATCTTCGATACCGAGACTTACATACTGTTTTGTTATTTTTGTATTTGTTTATTTTTTTTTTAAAAATGTTGTGCACTAAAAACCTTATATTCATCTATACCGTACGCACTCCGTAATCCACTACCATTTCCTTTGAGGGATTTTCTCATTAAAAAAAATCAGCAGAAGAAAAAAATCCTTGATGAAATTAAATAAATGAATATTGTATTTCAGGTTTAATAATCAACAGTCTTCATATTTCTAATGGTTTTCAAATGAGCTTTATTCTCTTGAGAGTCAATATACGGAATCTGAATGTTAAACCCGCTCAATTCTAATGACCGCCTCAAAACAAGAGCGATCATAATCAGAATACACAGATAGAAGGGTTTTATTATTGCATTCTATTTCATCGATATTGTTTATTCCTTTCACCCTAGTCTTTATCTTATTTTGAGAGCTCGGGATCGATATTCCATACTATTCGGAGTGCGGGAATGAATTAAAACCTCATCATCGTTAGCATACAATAACCAAGCAAGCCGCCGAGGACAGAAGTCGAGGCAAGACGACAGCAAAGCCAGAAAAATTAAATGTACAGCATTATCGCCTAGAGAAGGAGATGCCCTTATGTGCTGGCGTATTTGCATTCTTATTACACAAACACCCAAAGATAAATTCCGGAAATACATTTGCTGTGCTGTCGCTAAAAAGGAACGGAATTGGTTCTATATTTAGATCTTTATTGGAAATGCTTGCTCTTCAGACGCGGCTTATCTTCAACAGGGCAAAATCAAGATAGCTTGTGATGTAAAGTCGTCAGTTAAAACTGAGTGCGTATACGTCTGCAGGTCTGTCGTTTAGATAGCGGCCCGCCACAGGGGGCAAATATCAAACCAAGACAGGGAGAAGTCGTCCACATATTCCCTTATAAAAAAAATTATAGACTTTATTTATCAAAATCTTAGCGATATGTACCCAAATTTTCTTCTCAAAGACTGTCAATTTAGGTAGTACACATTTAGTAAAGCGGATTTTAGTCAAGAATTTCATTTCTTTTTCCATTCCTTCCATAAAGTGATCCATTTTGTAGTATATTTCCTCGTTTTGGCTGAATTCTGAACTCATAATTCAATTTGACGAGGTCCGTAAGCCGACGAGACTTATCGACTGGATGAACCCCCCAAGGTGCCGGAAATACGGTCAGCATGACCTAATATAGCACCATTTAGAAGCTGTGAACCATCACATTAATTAACCATATGGCCATAAAACCTGATGAATTTATGCCGAAATATTATTAGTTGTTACTCCATAAAACCTGTCTGTCGAAAACCTGAATAAAAACACATGCCATCCCCAACTAAGAGAGAATGCATGCTACATTACCAAATCTAAGGTCAATGTATTTAAAAAGACAATGATGACACTATTATAACAAAAATATTAAAAGAATATCTACTTTAGAATACCTACGACTAGAAAGGGAAGATTAATATATACTTTGGAAGACGAGTACAATTCTTTTTCATAAGTTCTTTTGATAAAAAATACTGGTAATTATTAAAATGTAATTTGTTATGTCTGGTAAGCCTGTGACAATAAATAAAATCTAACTAAAACTCAATATCAATATAATTTCTGTCTGCCCTCTCCAGCAGATTGGCTTGTTTTTTTCAGAACTCTATTTTATATCAAAACATTTTTTTTCATAATTAGATAAGGGTTGTTTACGAAACCTTCTTCGATTCGCGATCAGAAATACTGTAGCACTAATGCTGAAATGAAGTCGCTGAATGCGGATGTATTTTAAGTAGTGTATGGAGTAAACTGATCAATAAGTCAAACTCCGGCGTATATATGCACCAACATTACGTCAGATGTGTGGGAATCCTACCCTAGCGTCAAGTACAAGCGCTACATTTCAACAGACGATAAACACTTATACCGGACAACTTCACGTACTTTAACCAGACGATAGCATCACACCGCATCATTAAACCGTCCACCGCCATCTCAACCAACCAGAAATTATCTGCTAACATTTCAACAATCAACTACATTACAAATAGAAAATTATCCGGTTACATTTTAGCATAACAACAACATCATAACCAGAATGTTTCTGCTTACGTTTCAATAAAACAAATGCATAACAAACATGATTTATCTGCGAACATTTCAATAAATCAACTGCATAACAAATAGAAAATTATCCGGTTACATTTTAGCAGAACAACAACAATATAACAAGACATGAAATTTTCAACTCCATCTCAACCAACCAGAAATTATCTGCTAACATTTTAACAGAACACCAGCATAAAACCGTCAGAAAACAGTTCAACACCATTTTAACCAACCAGAAAACCAGCATAAAACCGCCTAAACCATTCACCGCCATCTCAACCAATCAGAAAACCAGCATAAAACCGTCTAAATCATTCACCGCCATCTTAAACAACCAGAAATTATATGCTAGCATTTCAACAAATAAACTGCATTACGAATAGAAAATTATTCAGTTACATTTCAAGATATCAAAACATTACAATCAGAAATTATCTACTACTATTTCAACAGAGCAATATTATTATGGTATTTCAAAGAGAGAATGTCTGCTAAAAATGTCATCAAAACCAAAGCAGTTACAGTGTATTACAAACACTCGTCTAACTCATTCCATGCAGAAATTCGTTTTTGATTAATTTAAATCTTTCATATTTAAGGTAATCTTTCAGACAATGGCATTTTTATATTGACAAATCTTGAGATTCAGTCTTAACGAGTCAGCACTGTCACAAACAGAACACATATTGAATCCTCAAACCTCTTCGAAACTCGCGCAAGATTTACCACAAACCAGAGTTCCCAGTTATAAAACTGTAAGGAATGAAAATATTATTTTTCTAGTCTTGTGCTGCAGATAAATAGTTTTAATGCAGTAGCTTTTGAGTGTCTAAACATTAAATTTTGATTTTAATTTTAAATTACCATGTATTTTTTTCAATGTCTTAAACGACCTGAAATAAAGTATATTGTTTTTATCTGTATAGGTACCCGGAATTTGGATAAATTGATAATATGGTGGTAAAATAATTTGTGTAAGAAGATATTTATGGTTGTATAGATATCATTGTTGAAGGATGCAAGATGTCGAGGATGTTAACGATGTCTGTAATATTGATAATGCTATTATGACGACGAGAACAGGGTGATGAATAATGTTTGATGATGATGATGATGATGATGATGATGATGATGATGATGACATTAATGATGATGTCATGACAATGGTAAGGGCTGTGGTTGATGATGTTAGTCGAACTTAGGCCCATTGTAATATCTCAGATTCTTCGGAGTTCTAGATAATAATCGTGATGGTAATAATGGTAATAATAATTGGAGTTGTGGCAATGATAGCTATATACATGTAGGTATGTTGGATAAAAAAGGTTGAAGTGGTGGTCATCTTTGTAACACAGGTACAGGAAAGGGGAATATGACTGAAGTCCCACTTACCTTGAAAGTCCTTCCTGGCTGCACTAATATTGGTAACGATATTGGCAATATGTCCCAAAACAGTGGCAAACAGCAGGAGACCAAACATCATTTCGAATATTATGAAAACGTATTGCTGATTGGTTGCTGGCGTTGGCAGGTTGCCAATCGTCGTGAGCGTTAGTGTACTCCAGTAGAGTCCATGCAGGTACGTCCGGAAGACGTCATCCGTGTCTTTGGGTATCTCCCACGTCCTGGAATCTCGGTCAAGTTTCGTTGCAACGATATAATACAGACACGCATTCCAATGAAATAAAGCCAACAAATAATGCATTAACGTCGCAGTCCTCATAAGGTTCGGATAATTAGTATGTCGTTCAGTTCGGTCTAGAAATGCCCAGAATCTATAAACTTTAACAAGTCGAAAACAACGCAAAATTGAGCAAAATCCAATGGAGAGATAAAGGAAATCCAGTGGCAACAGACACAAGCAGTCAATGTAAAAGATAGTGCTATTGGTATAATGTATACGGAGTTTAGTCGTGTCTGTTTGTAACACCCCGTCTTCAAGGTAACCCGTGCGGAAGTGGAAAGCCACGTCCAAAATGTACAGCAAATCAGCCGTATAGTCCAGAATAAACCAGAACGCCAAATTCTCACTACTTATTTCTCGGAATGCAAATCGGTAAATGATCACCCAAAAGTTGTACAGGAATGCAATACTGACGATGGAGGACCACCAGTAGGCGAGCCGCCCTGAGGGGTCAAACACAAAGGTCCAGTTACACCCATCCCGGTCCGTGGAGTTCGTGAGGGTCTCGAATTTGTCTGTTCGGTGACTCTTTTTGCCGAACTTCTCTTCGATATCCTTTTTTCGCTGTTTGCGCAGTTCCCTTGGCGTTATTATATCCCCTGAACGAACTTTTTTCAACAGTTGCAAATCTCCGCGTGCTGCGAAACTCTTTGAGCGCGCCTTTCTGTCTATGCGCGTACCGAACAGATCTAGGAGGCTATTTTTGGACGTAGACCGTGATTTTTGCTCAACTGTTTTGTTGGAGTATGCGGGGGAAGATAAACTGATTCTCCCTGTTAAACTGGAAGAACTCATTCGATCTCCCACAATCCTCCATCTAGAATGAGGATTGTTAAAAACCCCGGAGTTGGAAGGAAGATGGCGCGGTCCATTTGCTGTTTGGTTGGCCATCTTTTCGTTTTTGTAATCATCGTTCGGTAACGGTTTCTTTTCTTTATTTATGACGGCTATTTCCTCTTCCACATTGTCCTCGTCTGTATGCTCGTCTGTTTTTGCACAGGGTGTGTATTTCACGGTGACACCAGAATCACTAGCGCGCTTGCGTGCATTCAACGTAATAGACATCTGCAATTCGAGAAAAAAAATGTTCGTGTCTTCTCCTGATTATTTGTTTTGCATTCCGTCGCTATTTGCTTAGCATAGTTATCATATTTGATGCATCCAAAGCGTATTGAGTAATTTACTGATTAAAACAAGGACGACAATATTTTTATTTCTTCCCCCGAATGATAGTTGTAAAACAAAAACAACAATATATCAGCCCAGCTAAGCTGCAAGCTTTGTTTTCTGATGACTGTCAACTTGGATAAGGAAATAATAAGCGCCGCAGCACCGATGACAATTAAGTCAGCAGCCGATTTCCGAATCACAGGCCAGATTTTAGAGGAATTCCATGAGGAATTCACCAGTCTCAGCCTGGATTGGCATTTGAGGTAAAGGCGCTAAATTTTCCGGACGACTCTGTGCTTTGGAAGTATTTGAAACGCACACAATAGCCTGGAGACATATTCTTTTATCAGATCATGGTGAATAATCCCTGTAAAAGAGCTTGTTTGCACGCAATTCTGTCACACGCGCGAGTTTGTCGTTGAACTGAAGGGAGTCTTCGGTGGGAAGTTGCACACTTCGTGTAGTAACGTAAATTCAGTGTCCGCTTCCTCGGCAACATATGGTGTTTTCTGAACTAAGTCGGTCGCTCTTTTATCGACAAAACCTGCAAGTCTTACTGGAAAGGCTAAGTTCTCCATTCAAAACACCATCGCATATCGGCAGTGCGCCGGTCATTATTACTCGATAGTCCAATAAGTTCTGTAGCTGTGTTTGTATCTCTGTATCTCTGCATAAAAAAAGGTTAAAGGATTGAGAATTAATGGGAGGTTTGTGCATATACTTGAGGTAAAACGATCGGTGATTGTTGTACGAGCGGATTGAACACACCACGTCTATTAATTGTCAATATAACAGCGATGTCACACGCTTGTTTGCCGAGTTGAAGTATCGACAAAAATTTGATATACGATAAAAGCCGGCCCATTGATATATACCTATGCAGTTTTTTCCCCTCCGGATTAAAATTCACTATACGGTATGGGTTTTAACTTCTATAAAACGGTGGTTTGCTTATGTCCTATACTTGGAAAATTTTGCGGATTTATTACTTATTTATAGATTAGAGACACAATATTAGAGTGGCTTTTGTTCTTCAGCTATGCCGTCCACAACAATGAAATTATTACATCTTTTCAACCTACTCAAAATATTCACAATATGTACGAAATGACGCCCAACTTTGTAGATGAATAGGGAAGATATATATCTAATAGAAATCTACCCACATATGCAACACAGACTTTAACTAACTAACGCCCGTATATGTTTTATCGCTGGGAGCCATTTCTAATTATAATCGAAACTTTAATACAGACGATCAAATTTAATGATATATCGGGGTAACAGATGGTTCGCCATCACTCTGTTCTATATTGTGAGCTCAATCCCATTCTAGAACTTCCTTATTTACCTTAATATAAACAAAAAAACCAACAACAAAAAATATAAGAAGACCGCAAATTATTTTTCACATCCATACCCTACACCTGGTGTTCAGTAGGAAAATTCTGTGTTAAATTTGCTTAAATGTCGAGGTCATTTTTATAGGCTACATTATTAATCTCATTTAGAAAAATAGTTAGCTCTGTGATAAAGATAAAGAAAAATATAAAATTAAAAAGTTTTGCAATTTTCATTTACCTAATAAAAGTTTACGACCAAAATTATGATATACCCAGAGCTGTAAATCAATTCTGACGGTAAGTGTGTTAACCATCCACAGTCCTATAGACCGCTGTAGTACGTGTGATTTAGTGGACCCGAACTGCACATTGCTGTTTAGATAACTGCATGCTTTAAAATTCTTTTTTATTTATATGTTTGTGTTGGAATGTGGGAGATGTTTTAGATATACCGGTAGTCATTTTGACAGAAATGCGTACATGTAAGTTTGTTGAAGATCGACATAGATAGATGTTTTATTTCAAATCAATACAACACCTGTAAGAATTTTTAAAAATATATATATGGAAGACCCCCTCCGAAAAAAATAGAGAGATAGAGCATGCTTTTTTATCATCTCTCGCTAAGGACACTGTAGTTGCTTCTTCTAGATATATTTCTCGTACATAAGCCCTCAGGATAGTAGAGTTCTGCTCACACTATTTTTGGACCGCTCGCAGTATTACGGGACCGCTTGTACTATTACTGGACCGCTCACACTATAACTGGACCGCTCACACTATCACTGGACCGCTCACACTATAACTGGACCGCTCGTACTATCACTGGACCGTTCGGCCGCTCACACTATCACTGGACCGCTCGTACTATCACTGGATCGCTCGTACTATCACTGGACCGCTCACACTATCACTGGACCGTTCACACTATCACTGGACCGCTCACACTATAAGTGGACCGCTCACACTATCACTGGACCGCTCACACTATCACTGGACCGCTCACACTATAACTGGACCGCTCACACTATAAGTGGACCGCTCACACTATAACTGGACCGCTCACACTATCACTGGACCGCTCACACTATCACTGGACCGCTCACACTATAAGTGGACCGCTCACACTATAACTGGACCGCTCACACTATCACTGGACCGCTCACACTATCACTGGACCGCTCACACTATAAGTGGACCGCTCACACTATCACTGGACCGCTCACACTATCACTGCACCGCTCACACTATAACTGCACCGCTCACACTATAACTGGACCGCTCACACTATAACTGGACCGCTCACACTATCACTGGACCGCTCACACTATAACTGGACCGCTCACACTATCACTGGACCGCTCACACTATCACTGGACCGCTCACACTATAAGTGGACCGCTCACACTATAACTGGACCGCTCACACTATCACTGGACCGCTCACACTATAATTGGACCGCTCACACTATCACTGGACCGCTCACACTATAAGTGGACCGCTCACACTATAACTGGACCGCTCACACTATCACTGGACCGCTCACACTATCACTGGACCGCTCACACTATCACTGGACCGCTCACACTATAAGTGGACCGCTCACACTATCACTGGACCGCTCACACTATAAGTGGACCGCTCACACTATAACTGGACCGCTCACACTATAACTGGACCGCTCACACTATCACTGGACCGCTCACACTATAATTGGACCGCTCACACTATCACTGGACCGCTCATACTTTCATCACACTATCACTGGACCGTTCACACTATCACTGGACCGTTCACACTATCACTGGACCGCTCACACTATCACTGGACTGCTCACACTATCACTGGACCGCTCACACTATCACTGGACCGCTCACACTATAAGTGGACCGCTCACACTATAACTGGACCGCTCACACTATCACTGGACCGCTCACACTATCACTGGACCGCTCACACTATAAGTGGACCGCTCACACTATAACTGGACCGCTCACACTATCACTGGACCGCTCACACTATCACTGGACCGCTCACACTATAAGTGGACCGCTCACACTATCACTGGACCGCTCACACTATCACTGCACCGCTCACACTATAACTGCACCGCTCACACTATAACTGGACCGCTCACACTATAACTGGACCGCTCACACTATCACTGGACCGCTCACACTATAACTGGACCGCTCACACTATCACTGGACTGCTCACACTATCACTGGACCGCTCACACTATAAGTGGACCGCTCACACTATAACTGGACCGCTCACACTATCACTGGACCGCTCACACTATAATTGGACCGCTCACACTATCACTGGACCGCTCACACTATAAGTGGACCGCTCACACTATAACTGGACCGCTCACACTATCACTGGACCGCTCACACTATCACTGGACCGCTCACACTATCACTGGACCGCTCACACTATAAGTGGACCGCTCACACTATCACTGGACCGCTCACACTATAAGTGGACCGCTCACACTATAACTGGACCGCTCACACTATAACTGGACCGCTCACACTATCACTGGACCGCTCACACTATAATTGGACCGCTCACACTATCACTGGACCGCTCATACTTTCATCACACTATCACTGGACCGTTCACACTATCACTGGACCGTTCACACTATCACTGGACCGCTCACACTATCACTGGACTGCTCACACTATCACTGGACCGCTCACACTATAAGTGGACCGCTCACACTATCACTGGACCGCTCACACTATAAGTGGACCGCTCACACTATAACTGGACCGCTCACACTATAACTGGACCGCTCACACTATCACTGGACCGCTCACACTATAATTGGACCGCTCACACTATCACTGGACCGCTCATACTTTCATCACACTATCACTGGACCGTTCACACTATCACTGGACCGTTCACACTATCACTGGACCGCTCACACTATCACTGGACCGCTCACACTATCACTGGACCGCTCACACTATAAGTGGACCGCTCACACTATCACTGGACCGCTCACACTATAATTGGACCGCTCACACTATCACTGGACCGCTCACACTATTACTGGACCGTTCACACTATCACTGGACCGCTCACACTATCACTGGACCGCTCACACTATCACTGGACCGCTCACACTATAAGTGGACCGCTCACACTATAACTGGACCGCTCACACTATAACTGGACCGCTCACACTATCACTGGACCGCTCACACTATAATTGGACCGCTCACACTATCACTGGACCGCTCATACTTTCATCACACTATCACTGGACCGTTCACACTATCACTGGACCGCTCACACTATCACTGGACCGCTCACACTATCACTGGACCGCTCACACTATCACTGGACCGCTCACACTATCACTGGACCGCTCACACTATCGCTGGACCGCTCACACTATCACTGGACCACTCGCACTATCACTGGACCGCTCACACTGTTAAAGGACCGCTATGTTTTATTGATATTTTCCGCAGTTTCTGACTTCCCTTGATAAAACTGCGTCGGAGGTATGAGGATCGAGATAAAAGAAGATCTAAAATATGTAATGCACTTTGTATTGGAATATAATACTTTCATGGTAGTAAACCTAATAGGTAATTTGCTATTTGATAGCGACTATTTGTAGATGATAATTTATTAGAGGGGATTATGAGACTAAAAGTTCGTCATTGTTAATAAATTGATTTATCTCTCTCTCTCTCTCTCTCTCGCTCTCTCTCTCTCTCTCTCTCTCTCTCTCTCTCTCTCTCTCTCTGTGCAAAGCAATAACCTGCATCTAATACCCAGCTTAGTCCGCGTTTGAATTTTATGGAGGCATTAAACACAATTACTATCTTTATATTTGTACATTATTTTTTTCTCTGCCTATAACGAAAGTCCCAGGTGTATGTCATAAAAAAATTACCATGCCAATACGTTTAGTAAAACAAGACTATTATCTGGTGGTTACACGAAAGGAAAATGTCCCGGGGGAACCCCAACCCAAGTTTATAAATACTATGCCTTTGGATTATTGCCAGACTTTAATTTTTTAAGGGGTGGACTCACTCTCTCTCTCTCTCTCTCTTTCTCTCTCTCTCTCTTTCTCTCTCTCTCTGAGATACAGGGATCCCCGACTTTGTTTCGTCAAATGACAGTCAGAAACTAGAATAATGACGTTGCAAATCTGGAATTGCAACTGTCATCCGGCATTTTGAAACGGAAGCTGGCAAAATGCCAAAAAATTGGACTTGATCTTGATAATTGCATTTCTTGTCTTGTTTAATAAAAGGATCCCGAGATAACTAGAGGGCGTGTACATTGTTCAAGTAAATGGATTTCTAGGAGCCGTTCACACAAGACAGATTGTATATTAAACCAAATTCCCTCTCTTTAAACTGTCAATTGAGATCATGCTATAGTTATTGACCATAAAATCAATTTTACACTTTTGGAGGGAAAAAAATCCTTTCCTCGGGAGGGCTGGATAGTCAATGCGGTTTTTTTTTTATATATTAATCAATTATTTTTAAAACTTTCAGTTCATTTGTAAGGTAATATATAAACCATTCAGTATCCCTAAACATTTTTTTCCATTTCGATTATGATAACAATAATTGTTGATAATAATTATTAAATAAAGACGAAAAGTTGATTCATGAAATTTCCAATATCAGTGTACATATACGTGTAATGTATTTGACATTTCAATTGGCTTTAAAATAATAAATCTACCGGTGACCTCTATCTAGCATCTACCTTAAATATAGAAATAACATCAACTTTGAAAGTATAACTGAAGTAAATAAAACATAAAAGTCTTGGTTTGTACCAAAACTTCATGTTAAAGCAATATGAGCTGTATTTTTTAGAATTTTATTTTGCTGGAAAAACCTGCTAGTATGCTTAGTCTGCGTGTAACTTAACTTGTATAAAAAATACATGTATCAAGATTTTTTTAAAAAAATCTTTAATTTTTGTCAGAAGAAAGATTTTTCTTCTAAGGAATATTATATATAACAATTCAATTTTTGTACAGAACGACAAAAATTCAATTTTGCTTCAATTATGGTTTATTAACGGCTTTTCCAACAAAACTTAGGGCAACAGAGGTTCAAAAACCATGATATTTTTGTCATTGCATGTATAACATTTTCATAAAAAATTAAAGCTAATATTGCTTTAAAAAACAATTGCTCAATAATTCCATACACTCACTTGTAAACATACAATAAAACATTCATTTCCTCTGTAAATATGGAATAAGACCATTTTCTATCATATGTCATTTTAGTTTCACTGTGCGTACTTTCATTTATGCGTTGGTCTTTCCAATATATTGACGAATTCACTGCTGAAAATTTCCGCCGCTTAAATGAATTACTGTCAACGCTAACAAGAGCTTCCTCTAATATTATAATATGTAAAAGTTTCCATCGTGTTTTTTTTATAATGACCATTTCATGAAGCCTTCCCTGGTTCCAAAACTCGTGGCGAGATAAATAATTACATTCTCTCTCTCTCTCTCTCTCTCTCTCTCTCTCTCTCTCTCTCTCTCTCTCTCTCTCTCTCGTAAATTATATGTATGTTTATCTACTGTCAAAATTTCAACCACTTTTTATGCGGACATGTATTTCTTGACCTTTGATACTTTTGTGTTCACAAGTTAACATCACTACTTATGTACGAAAGCGTGTTCTAAGTTTTCAGAACTTGTGCCTACTCCTTTTGTTTTCACCATCAAATAATCAAGTACATGTATGATCATACCACCAAAACTCTCTCTCTCTCTCTCTCTCTCTCTCTCTCTCTCTCTCTCTGATTTAGACGCAATTCATTTTCTTGTTTGATTTTCAAATTAAAAGCGTAGAGCACCTGGTGTTTGATTCACTTCCGTTGTATTGATTGCTGGCTGAATTTATTCCTCTCTTTATAAATTCGTCGAGTTAATTAGACAAAATGAGCGAAATCCCATCAGACCAATTTAGTTCAATGGAATTTTATGTCAGTTTGGCTGAAACGCCCTTCAAATAACCTTTTTGCATAATGAAATATATTTGCGTTTTGTCCTTGTGTTTCTTTCTCTCCATTTAGTTCTTTCACTCTCAAGAACAATGGGAATAAAACTGTTATTTATTTTGTGTATATCTCCTCGTTAGTTTGACACTATATTAATTAATAATATTAATTGCTTTTTTTGTTTTTTTTTGTTTGAGATCATTCATCTCTTGTAAGTACCTCGATTTAAAAGCATCGATAGTTCTACAAATCAATATATAAAATTGATTACTATGAGGTCTCTATAAGAGAACGGCATTCGTCTTCATGCCTGACTTTTGACAGACGGGAATTCTAATAAGCAGAAAGCTTTAATTTCGTCACCGGAAAAATTGCCAGAAAAGGGCGTCGATGTAGTAAAATTCCGCTTAATTTTCACATTTATTTTTGCTTTTACGCTAAAATCGATTTTTGCTCGCCATCACATACACAGGCGGCAGTCTTAACAAAGTTAATAAAGCCCTTAACAAGCCAAATACGGCGTCTATCTCGTCTCAGTTTAATTAATATTTTAAGTACAATGAAACAACACTTCATTTAATTTAAACGCGTATTAACGACTTACTTGTTTAATCCTTGAACTATGTTGAAAACACTTTGTAGATGATTCTATCAACAGTGTTAGCGACAATTTCCTCCTCGTTATTACAACTTCCTTTTTAATCCATTGCAATTCCTCCCGAACCTACCACAGCATAAGGGACGTATGGAGATCTATGAATTCACAGAGCCATCTTGGTCAATACTTCCTATTTTGTCCGCGTCGACAATCACTCCAATAGGAAAGTAGAGAGAGATGGTTAGAGAGAAAAAGAGAAGAAAAAAATCAGTTCTCGTGACTCCGAAAATAAATCCAGCGTGATTAGACCCGGCGCACGCGGTCCAGAGAGTCCAGCACCCAACCCGCAGACGATCGACCAAGAATGGCGCCAAATATCGCCCGAGAATTGCGTCCCCCGCTCCGCTGTCGCCGGATTCTCTTGGTCCGATTTTTATTATTCACGGAGTCTGATTGGGACTTTCTGCATTCATCATACAAACCTACAAAGAATCTTGCCTGTGTGTAGAATCTGGGATAAGTTTGTTATTTTTGATATCGATTTTTGACGAGATCATTGGGGGGCCGACTCTCTTCCAGCTTCTATCGATTCCACGGGCCTTCTATCATCTTTGTTTAAGCCTTTTTTCTTCTTTTGGGAACATACTCTGGTCCGGTGTTGGGATATTTTGGTAGTTTACTCCTTTATATACACGCGTCCGAGTTCCGTGTGTCCGGCCGGCGGTTTTCCGTGGAATCTAGGCACACAGCTAGGACGCCAGGACTCGGGGTAAAACCGACCCTCCCCTGGGTATTTCGTGGTATCGGAAATCTAGTAATTACCGGTTTAATTATAGATGCGTACATTGGGAGACACGGTTGCCGTTAAACACTAATACATGGACCAGCGTAGTGAAACAGTGCATGGATTGTGTATGACCTTGGCTGATTGAGGCCCGGGCCGCTATGTGGTCGCATTGTCGCTCTCGATATCTTGATGCTTCCGATGAATATATCAGCAACTTAATCTCCATTGTTGATCAAAGAAATTGAATTCTAAACTACCCTCGGAATGATGGAAAAATCGTTAGTGCACCCGAAAATTTCCAATATGGAAGGTGTCATCTCATCTTTATGCCCGTCATTATTCCGATTTTTAACGGTATTCCAGATTGCCATCAACGATCGGGGGCATCTATTGTTGTTTGGCGTATATGTGAGAGATTTATGGGTATCAGTTTTTACAAATTTCTGATATAGATTGATGTAGTCTTGATTTATATTCAATAATAATCTGTATAATGATAGGCCAGTAATTTCGAATAAAATAGAATTTTATATTCCCTCTCGGCTGCATGGTTCCTCTTTTGAATTTGCAGATATTAAAACTTTCGTAGATTGAAATGAGAGAGAGAGAGAGAGAGAGAGAGAGAGAGAGAGAGAGAGAGAGAGAGAGATTGGCTTTTTATATCGTACACATTTATGTTACCAAGTTATATATTTTAATGCTTTAAAAAAATATTATTAAAATATCTGATGTCACACATTGCCAGTAGAATGTATCACTTTAATATTAGTAACGATTTTATCAAATGCCTGAAAAAGTCTAGCTATACTAAACAAACACAATACTAAGTCCCTGTGGGTTTCTTTTTTCAGGAGATTTTGAAACATTTTCCTCTAATTGAAACACATTAGTAGACAAGCTGTAAAAAAGAAAAAAAATAATTCAATATTTTGATATACTCGTTGCATCAGTTTTAAAAACAATTTTAATTTTACGTCGTTTTTGCATACTGTTTTTGTCAATAACATATAAAAGAATGTCTAAATATAAACTTTTATAGGTTTTAATAAAAAGTTAATTTATGTTCTGAGTTGGGTAGTCTTATTTTTAATGCAACGTATGTATATCGTTTTTAAAGCATATATATATTTACATTTTAATATACATTTCTAAGTATAACTACATCTGTATCATATTAAAACCCATTTCTCGTTTGACATTGTACGTTATGCAAGGCAATGTATAAAACTTTTTTTGCTCTCAATATATTTGGCACTATAAAAAATAATTTGAAAAATAATATACTAGTAATACAAAGCAATAAAAATATTTCATCGAATTAACAATATTTGATCCTATGTTAAACTCCTCAGCTGTTAAACAGGACATCAGGGAATCCCATTCTACGTTCCTTTCTTAGGATTAAAGGTGTTGAAATATCCAAATCTGTATTTGTATCTTTAAATAACATATTCGCCGCTTTCGATGTGTCGCACACATTTTAAAATTTTACCGATATTTTTAAGAGTACATGTATTTAAGAATATTGTTAAATAAAAATGATGCATTTTTCTACAGCCACATATAAATTGGGGTAAATATTGAAAATTGTATTTTAGAATATTGTTAAATAAAAATGATGCATTTTTCTACAGCCATATATAAATTGGGGTAAATATTGAAAATTGTCTAAATTTGAAATTAAAGCGCTTTATTGAAGACCCCATCTTGCACTCAGAGCTACACATTAATTTTTATTTTCGTAGGTTCGTCACAGTGCATTTAGTTGAAATCATCGAGGTGATTGTGTCTGCAAACTTACTTTTCACACCGAGGGTAACAATTGTAGAAGGTTTGAAAATTTTAACTGAATGCCATCATTTTGTTTCTGAAAACAGTTCTAACAACGCCAGAGGGATTCACAGCAAAGTCCAGCAAGGAAATAGGTCTGCGGTGCTTTTTTTTTTTTTTACAAAATAAATCACGACTATTTTGATCAGACCGCGCAGAGAGCTAAAGACCTGCAGCTACTTGAAGACTAGCTGGATCGTGCATCTTCCAAGTCCCTGATAGTCATGCAATTGCTTCTTAGTACGCAAAGTTTATCAAAAAAAAAACTTTGAAATAAAAAAAAAAAACCTTGAAAATTAAAAAGAACGTTGAAATTTTCAAAACATTCCAGTCTCTAAATATATAATCGTATTTTGCTGGTTTTAAGTGGATATTTATGGTAACTGTCATTTTTATCATTTATATTTTGGTCGTAAGTCGCATTTTTTTTCTTTTTGTGAGAGGTTAGCGTTATACATGTAGACTCTGTCTGAGCTGCCTATAGTATAACGTACTGAGACGGAGGAATGACGTCACTGAGCCCAGCTTCTGTAGCAGTGAGTAAAGTCATCGAACTGTTTATGATGTAATATTTACATTTAAGTAGGTCATGGCCAACTTGTCACGTGATTGCAACTGCAAGATAAGTAGAGAAGACTTGGCGACAATCTAGGTGGGAATCAGAGATGTATGATATACAGAATGAACAGCCCTGTCATCTCTGAATCTGATGTTTATTACAATCAGGGACGTATATACTAATATATACGTCCCTGGTACAATCAACTGTATATTTTTATTAATCGATCAAAGCATAAAAACTATTAATAATAAAACATTTACAAAGCCTTGAAAAAGAGGTTTGTTTTGCATAATGAAACATGTAATGTGTCGAGTTTAGCTATATAATTCACGAAAAACTAACCTTACCTTTTTAATGATAGTGAAAATTATATTAGAAAATTGATAAATTCGGGTGTTCATGCTTCTTAATCACAGAATAATCACAGAATATTTTCTGTTTTGACCTTGATTGTTGAGATATACCATGATAACAAAAAGCTATGATACAAAATAAAATTAATATTAAGGTCATTCAATAAACACAATTATGGCTTGCATAAGTTGGCAATACATCTACCGTGGTCATTTAGACCCGTCAACTTACACATCTATGTCTGTCACTCGATGCACATTTTCCAATGTAATGACAATTTAATTGACTGCTGGAACCCAAACATTCGTCACAGTCTGAAAAATTAACATAAAAGTTAAAACCAATATAAAAAAGTATTTTATTATTTTTTTTGAGGGGGGGGGGGGGGGGGGGGGTGATAATAATATGAATACTCCCAAAAACCAAATGAATGATTAGTTTATAGTTTAGATAAAAGAAGTTTGAAAGCATTTGCTAGAGAAGATGTAGATATAATTGTTGTTACAAATAATAAATTAATCAAATATATCGTTATTTGTACATGTAATTTCAGTGTTTGTTATAAAATCCTTTTTAAAAATATTGCATTTTAATTACAGTAATGTTCTAGTCGGTGGTTTACCAACATAATTTTATGAAACCTTTATTGGGTTACTTTTCGTTCAAAATTATGCCAAATTGATATATATTTCTTCAAATTAATATTTTGATACATGAGAGAAGAAATAACAAAATGAATGTTTTCGACTAAATCACACTTATATGTCCCATGAAATGGTTACTTTTTGATTTTTCTTTTATTTACATGTACTTGTTGAAGGAAGCTGCCCACTAAATATTCTTAGTCCAGAACCCCAAAAACGTATTAAGGATGTTGTGATATTTTAATTTAAATATTAGACATCACAAATCTTAGTTTCTTTGGCAACACATGACTAAAGAACCATACAATGCGCTCCTTCTGGTTAATTGTTCATTCATTTACCACATCAGTTGATTAATTACCATCTTTAAAATGTTTAAATTTCTTTGCAGATGTGCTCAACAATTTTACCGAATGGCTAGCAATGATGACTTTGGAAGTATCTGTGTACATATTTATTTCGTATCAGCCTTAAACCGAAGAATAATTGCAACCTTTTAAATTAAATTTATACTTCTGGTAATCAAAATAACGGTGCATCCTTACTAGCATACAGTCAATGTGCGTAGTGGTACTTGAAGCCTGTATTATAGCCTCTAGGATTGGGTTAATGTGAAGGGTCATAGCTGAACATTAAAATGTCTAAATGAAGCTTTGTCAACTTTAAACATTGCAAAATAATATTCAAGGCCAAAGTTTTAAGAAATGGTTGGGCGAAAACTGGGGATGGTATGATGCTTAATTATCCCAATTCATTGAATTAAATAAAACTTTAATCTTATCATTTTAATTATCATTAATATATAACAGTGAAATTTGTAAAAAGATCTGCCCCAGAGGTTTGCCTGTTCAAAAGAGAAATGTACATGCTTACCTAAAGTGGTTTGGTATTTTCATTTTGGATGAATCTACTAAAGTGCGGTACTCTAGTACGTTTTAGAATGTCCAAACCTATATATACTGACAAGAAATGCATTATTCATTATACTTCCAAAAGAAGAACAACTCACGTTTTTTTCGGGTTTTTTTCGTATTCAGTGTGTCAGAAGAATCAATACTGACATGAGGTTAGTGAGCGTTAATTAGATAATGTGGGTAATCTTGACTGCTGAGCATTATACAGTTTAAATCAAACATGACTTGAAACACCTATTTTATCAATCGTTCTATATATATATATATATATATATATATATATATATATATATATATATATATATATATATATATAACTTTTCATCAAACTATCTATCTATTCATCTTTATTTTGAATTTAAACAGGAGGTAACTGTGATGTATTTTTTGATGAATACTACTTTTTAAATACAAACTGCTCATATACATATAAGTCTTGTTCTTTAAGGGGGATATCGCGGCCATCTTGTACATTTGAGGATAAGAATGTAAACATTTTTTGAACTGGCTTGTTTCTGCCAGAAACTGGCCAAAAATGTTGCCAAAGATATAAAAGCAATAAATATGAAGTCGAACAAGTCACTTTGTTTGAAAAGTATGCATACAAGAATAGGACAATGCCTTTTTAATCACTCAAAACAGCCGTCGAACTGCGCAGATACAGACTTATTTTCAAGATTTAAAAATCTGAAAAAATATGAATGGGGTTCATTTGAGTCCTTTCTACAACCATTTGTTGAGAAAAAGTTTGAATTTTGCTCATTTATGAAGGTCGTGTTTTATAATTTGTTGTGGATTTGAAATCCTGGGAAGCGTTAATCCACAACAATTGTGCTATAACGTATATGATATTTCCATTGATAGTAACGTTAACATTCTTATTATCAAACGCCACAGATATAACAGAAATAGTTCAAATTGTTATTAAATTATTATGCAGATTACAAATGACATTGAAGACAACTCAAAGTCCAATTCAAAGTTTACAAAGTTATGTACAGTAAAACTAAGTTAAAAAAAGCCCTTGCAACCATTTTTATACACTTTGCAATATCTTTAGTTCAATTTGTCCATGTTAAAACAATATCACAAAGATTTCATCAAAAATTTCAGAGTCAAAATTTGCTTACGCCAAGTTGTTAACATTGTAATGAGGTATCGTAAGTAGAAACAAAGAAAAATAATTGCATATATTAATTGGACGTCATCAATCCATGTGATTGGATACATTGTAAAACAACGCAGAACGCTATAAAAGGTTTTTTTTTTTAAATATAAATATCTTCTTATTACATATTAGAAATACACGTTTTCCATTATATACTTTGTTTATCTACTTATTTATAATTGCTTTCAGAATATTCCAAAGTGTAGCAGAACACAACAATATCACGTTTGATATGAAATTTCAGTAATGTAAGTTTGATAGCGAAGCGCCAAGTGCAAAATGTTTGAAGTTCTTTGTTTGTATAATTATATGCTTGACAATAGTAATTGCTTGCAATAATGATCTGGTGGTATTTGTGTATACAGTAAAACCTGTTAAGTATGTACACGGATAGAGCGAAATCTCGGATGTTTTATGGAGTCCCCGGCAAAATTCTTAACATGCAAACCGTTACAGTTACAAGAAATTCAGTTTTAAAGAATTTACGGTTATAACGAACTGATTTTAAGTCCCAAAGAGGTGAAAATTAACAAAATTTACAATTTTTATAACGAATTGTTTTGAAGTTTCAAAACTTAGAAATACTGAAAGACAAAATTATTTTAATGAATTTGATTTTAAAAATCCATATGTCTACCATCAAATTATTTAACGTTTCTGGGGAAGGTATTTTATTTCATGCCTTAGATAACCACAAATGGTGGTCATCGTGGGGTAACATGTATAGCGAGTTATTGCGAATTCGTTACACGATGGATTTATCAAATTTCGGATACATAATATTCCATATTTGTTAAAGAAATATTAGCTTGATTTGTTTAGATTTCTCTACTCTTACTTACTTGACCTTACATGTGTATATTTGTTCATATTTATATTTTGTACCTCATGTTCCATTGATATATATCGTTTGAGAGAAATAAACATTCTGGGCGGGATATAGGGGTAAATTTACTGGTTCTTAGGGTTTCGTTAGAACCAAGTTTTACTGTATATTTATTTCTTATCAGCAATTAACAGAATTGGCCAGAATTGATGCATCACTTTAAATAAAAAATAATACTTCTGGTAAATAAAATTCCTTCCAGTGTTCAGTCATTTTGTGTAGGGTGCGTATTATAGAGCCTTTATTTCTGGGAGATAATTTAAAGGGTCGTGGTTGTACATTATAATGCCAAAGAGAAACTTTGAAAACATTAAACATCACAAAATAATAGTTTTAAAAAAATAGTTCAGTCAACGGGAACAGAGCCGCAAAACTTTGAGGAATTGCTGGGCGAATAAATGGGTTAGCTAATGTTACTTGATAGTTATCTCAATTTAAAAAATTGAATAACTTTAATCTTATCATTTACATCAGTATTATAATAGCGAAATGTGTACAAGTAGAGATCTTTATCAGGAGGCTTATTCTTTCAACAGAGATATGTACATGTTTTCTTAAAGTGGTTTGGTATTTCCATTTTGGAAGAAATTACTAATGTGTAATACTGATAAGTGTAATTTTAGACTTCCATAACAATGAATCGCATTATTTATTATCATACCAAAAGAAGAACAACTCACTTTTCCCCCTTTCGAGTCTGTGCCAGAAGAATCAATACTGACTTCTCTTGACGTTGACGTAAGTGAGAGTTAATTAGATAATGTGGTGAACATCGACTATAGAGCATTACAGTGAAATTAAACCACAGTGTAATAAGTAAAGTATATCTGTCTTTGAATATATTGTAACGTGTTTTGTCCTGGGTTCTCAGGGATAATATATGCAATAAATTTAAACTCTACCTGAGTTAATAATGATTAGTACAATGATTTTTCTCTAATTGGGTAACGTTTAAATCACTATCAATCATAAATGGGGATAATGTGTGAGGTGGGCTTTCAGTACTGTGTGTCTATACCCGGTTCCTATTGAGAGAGAGATACTTGGTGTCTCAATCTTCTTCAGATTTACTACACCAAGCACCTCACCTCAATTCCCAGGGTTTCTTGCCACTAGTTTCTATTCAACCCTACCTCTTAACTCTTCTATCTTTCTTCTTTCTATTTTCTTTCTATCTATCTTGTCCTTTCTACTCCGCTGTTCACAGACGACTCCCCCACACTCTACAGCACAGCTGTTTATATAACCTTGGAGTAGTCCACTCCAAGGGTAGTCAGGTTATTCCATTTCCCCCACCCAAATCTAATTCATCACAACGTTTATTATAATAAGGCATAATCATTACATTACCCACGCCTCTTTTACCATGCGTCCCGCATGTCTACTGATTTTTATTTTTAACCAAATTTTTTTTTCAAAGGTATTTAAAATATTTATTTTTCAAATATAAATTACAAAACTAACATAACTTTCTGTTATTGGCTGAAATAAGACAACTAGTCTCGCCATAAATCAATTACTGTTCTTTGAGAGTTTGTTTCCTTTGAATTAATCAAACCAAGTGTCCTCTTCAAATTTCTCAATATTTTCACCATTCTCTTGATATTTTCTAATTACTCTGATAATCTTCTGGTGGCCTCTCTTCTTTTGATCATCGACCTTAAAGTTGGTCTGCGTTCCAACGTCTACTTTTTCCCTCCCAACAGCCCTACAACAAGAGCAATGACTCGCTTTCAGGGGTCCTTCTTGGGACGTCGTTTCACAGATCTCTATTTCTACCTCAGGTTCTTTACCCTGTCCCTCTGACAATACTGGCTCTTCTTTTACAGCTTTGCGT
This sequence comes from Magallana gigas, assembly GCF_963853765.1. NCBI lineage: Eukaryota > Metazoa > Mollusca > Bivalvia > Ostreida > Ostreidae > Magallana > Magallana gigas. Next base: position 42,696,590 of record NC_088860.1, read on the forward strand.
TTGACACCTGGCAATCTTGGGGTGGTTCTCTTTCGGTATGTTCTTCCGACCTCCACTTCGTCAAATATCAACTCTCCAGGGTCTTTATCCCAATCTTCATCTTCTCCAACACTCTTTGGTGTAGACTGAATCTGGTCTTTGGTGGCTGTTTTCACTTGGTCGTCACCGTGGACTCTTTGATGTGCCTGGTTAAAATTGTCTTTTTCCCAAAGGCCTGATCACAAAACTCGCATTCAAACTTCCTTTTGGACATGTCTTCCAAACCACAAGCTAACAAATGTTTACTCCACTCATCTTTTGACTGAAGTCGAAACAAGCATCTAGTACTCAGATATTCTGGTTTTCTAGCTGTCGATTTTTCATTATTTTCTGTCAATCTAATATGGGAACACCCAATGTGGCCTTGTAACTGTAATTCATGCTCCACCCCTTGTATATACATTTTACTTTGAGATACGTCTATTACACAATGGCTTGATTTCAGAAATTCAAGCCCTAAAATTCCGTCGGCTTTAATGTTGGCAACAACAGCTGTACATTCAAACTTATACTCCCCTAGTTGGATTTTAAAATTTCCTTTTCCTTTCACTGACAAAGGAGTTCCATCTGCACTAACTATGTTTTGTGCAACTGTTTCCAAAGTAATAGGACCAGCCTTTTCCATGCTCTCAAATATTCTATCGGCTAGAATTGTCAATGTTGCGCCGGTATCAACAAGCAAATTGCATGGAACCATGTCTACAAGCGCGTTAATAAACAAACCAGATTCTGTACTGACTGAAGCATTCTTAACAGTGGCTGTGTTCGACTTTGTATCATGGCTTTTATTCTTGAACTGAGTTTCACAATGTTCACCTGGTTTAGATTTAGCAGCTTTCTTTTGAGCGTGTTCTTGGTTTAACTTAATAAAGCAATCTTTGATTTTATGTCCACGCCTTCCGCAGTGATGGCATTTAAAAGGGAAGTGATCGACATGCACTGCATCGGTATCATTTGATTTGTCTGCTTCCTTACTTGCAGATAATTTTGATATTTTATTCTCCAGATCTCTCATGGACTGTTGAATTTCCTGACGAAGCTTCATAATTTCTTCATTTACATCAATGCTACTCTGTGGAGAAGACGTATTTGTATCTACCACGTCCATTGTAGCACCACGAGCAAATCCGACGTCATGTCTACGTTGACGCTCGGCTCTACAGAACGCTTCTATTTCGACTGCTAATCTGATGGCATCATTCAGAGATTTAGGACGGGACTGTTGAATACGCAGTCGCATGTCAAAATTCGACAGCGCATCAATGAACTGATCTTTGGCAATCATTTCAGTTACATCCCTTGGTGCCGTAGGGTATGCAAGATGAGTCAAGCGACGTATGCTTTCCCCTAGCTCTGGTAAAGTCTCTGTCGCTTTTTGGCGTTTTTCCCTAAGCATTGCTCGGTACAACTCGGTCTGATTAACAGGTGCAAACCTTGCCTCTAATGCATCACATAAATCCTCATATGTGAAAACTGTGCCTGTTTTTATGTTTCCGAGTACAGTCTGTGCTTGTCCTCTTAAAGATGCTGCCAAGTATAAACTCTTCTGTCGAGGATTCCACAAGTTAATACTACAGCAGGCTTCGAAATGAGCTTTATAGTCTATCCATGAGGAAGTGCCATCAAATGTTGCCGGTTTCATGATAGTTTTACCCATATTATTATCTACAAGATTGTTTTCAGTGTTACCTTGTGAGTTAACACTCCGATTAAAGACCTGGTTTGAATGTGGTATATCATTCCATGCACCATGTCTTGATGTCCAAGTAACACTTGTTGTCGTTGATGTGGCACCGAGACTGTGTGTACTATGTGGAAAACTACCTGCGAGTAGCGTTTCCGAAAAATGTGGTTGTTCAATTGATCGAGGGTTTAAGTAATCACTATTCGCTTTGTACGTTTCTTGACTTGTTTCCCCTCGATAAATAGAGAAATCTGACTTTGGATATTTTGAATAACCAAAATTCTCCGCTGTGTCCGATTTAACATTTGCACTTGCAGTGTTTGCATACTGAGATGATCTATCATCCATACTTGCATCATATTTTGGTCTTACATCTACCCCGGAATCTGGTATCATAGAAGGATTAGATGTATATGGCGTAGACCTCAATCTATCCAATGTCTCTTTTAGCTTCTCACGTCTAGCATCTATTACGCTAAGATCAGCCCAAAGTTCAGCTTCTTTGTCATTCATTTTAAATTTTCTATTTCTACACTAATACAAAAATACTACACAATTTTCTAATTCTTTTATTCTTATCGTTCACAAATTCAAAATTCAGATACACGGTTTCTTTGAACCTGGTACACACTACCCGGTAACACTTCACTTGGTTCAAAGCACCCGGTAACAATGCACTCGGTATCCAGTTCCTAATACAAACGCTATATGATGATTCAAGAACAACAAAATTAAATTTATTAAATCAACGAAATCACTGATATTTTATCCCCGAACCGGCTGCCACCAAAATGTAACGTGTTTTGTCCTGGGTTCTCAGGGATAATATATGAAATAAATTTTCCTCTAACTCTACCTGAGTTAATAATGATTAGTACAATGATTTTTCTCTAATTGGGTAACGTTTAAATCACTATCAATCATAAATGGGGATAATGTGTGAGGTGGGCTTTCAGTACTGTGTGTCTATACCCGGTTCCTATTGAGAGAGAGATACTTGGTGTCTCAATCTTCTTCAGATTTACTACACCAAGCACCTCACCTCAATTCCCAGGGTTTCTTGCCACTAGTTTCTATTCAACCCTACCTCTTAACTCTTCTATCTTTCTTCTTTCTATTTTCTTTCTATCTATCTTGTCCTTTCTACTCCGCTGTTCACAGACGACTCCCCCACACTCTACAGCACAGCTGTTTATATAACCTTGGAGTAGTCCACTCCAAGGGTAGTCAGGTTATTCCATTTCCCCCACCCAAATCTAATTCATCACAACGTTTATTATAATAAGGCATAATCATTACAATATCTATCAATTTATCTAGATATTTTGAGGTATTTGTTGATGTATACTACCTTTTAAATAGACACTGTTCATATACGTTAGCTTCTTAAACATAGTGTTTATGTAACTGATAGGGGCATCGTATTTTTATTTAACATATAGGGATATAAAAAAATATCATGATTATGATGTTACCAAAACGATATACTATTAACTGTTTTGTTCCGTTATATATGTGAGTGCTTATGTACTAAATTCTTGTAGAAAAATGAAATTTCACCTTTAACGTTATATTGTATCACACAATTCTAAACAAATATCGCTTTCCTTTTCAAAACATTTTAAACAATTGATAATCACTTGTCAGCCTCATTATTTTTTATTGGTCGTCATTATGGGTAGTTCATAAGGACGTACGTTAACTTTGTTTTATTAATGCACAGGCAAATAAGATTGTTGTGTAACGGTGGGAGGACATGCTCATCCAAAAATAAATACAAGCAAAAGAAAAATAGACATCATAAACTATTTTCGATCCTTTCATGCCAATTATTTAAAAGCTCCCCAAAAGTAGACAGTCAAACTCCATGTAAATTCACTTTTATACGTTATTTTTTTTATAATGTACATGTAGGCTGCGAGAAAGAGTGCCCCCACCCCCCAACTGATGCTACGCGCCTGATCAACATTTAAATGTTCCGGCGAATCAACAAATCCAGTAAAACTTCAATTATTATGATTGAATTAGCAATTCAACTCATAGAAAATTCTACAGCAGTGTTTAATAATTTAATAATTGTTTTTGTTGTCATTTTATTGATGCAAATTACAATTTGAACAGTAGCGATGCACCGCCATTAAGTTTTGTTTCATGTTAGAAATGAATCTAAAGATTAAACTTATTCAGATTAACATACGAACATGTGTCCTTTTTTATTTACAAAATATGTTGTAATAAATTCCTCACAGTATAAACTTTTTACTGTAGATTTGAATGAAATAGATTTAGACAATTGCAAACTTCGCCGCCCTCCCTCTTGATCCGCCGATGCATTTAATGCAAAACAAAAGTACACTTTCTTTCTGGATAAAACCCACGATGGCGACCGGAAGAAAACCAGTCAACAAACACGTTGTTTTCAACTGTACAATCTGTTTGCAGCAGATAGTTAAACCCAGATGTCTACCCTGTTCACATACTTTCTGTGAAGAATGTCTGCAGCATTTCATATCCAGGGAAGCAATTGGGAAAGAAGAGTCGAGTTTTGAGTTTAAATGTCCGATATGTCGCCGTGTATCTAGGTGTCCCGAGCAGGGAGTTCCCGTAGAGGAATGGGCGAAACATTTTCCAGCCAATCTATTACTTAATTCTCTGACCACATCTGTGGAGGAGCAATCTCAGGATAAATTGTGTGCAATGTGTGTACGTGATAACAAACACGTAAAAGCAGAGTATTTGTGTAACGATTGCCGCGAGTTGATATGTGCGGCTTGTAAAGGTATTCACAAAATTAATGTCATTCTACAAAAGCACAAAATATCAGCAATTAATATGAAAGATCTAGATGACGACCTGCAGTTTCCAGACGTGGACGAACCTTGCCATATACATCAAGGTAAATTCGTGGAGGTATTTTGTCTGGATCATGACACGTTATGCTGCAGCATCTGCTTTGCTACCAAGCATAGACATTGTGAGCGTGTAGAAGCAATTGATGAAATCGTTAAAAGAATAGAGAAGTCAAACGTTGACAGGAACATTCAGGTTCTATCTAAAATAGCCCAGGTAACTAAAGAAATAGTAGAAAACAAGGAACGCACGATTAGAGAATCTAATGCGAGAAAGGAAACAATCCTATCAAACGTTTCTTATGAAATTGAGAACCTAAAAACCAAGCTTGATGAATGTCAACAACAGTTTGAGAAAAATTTCTTAAAATTACACGAAGAAAATGAAGAAAGACAGAAGGAATGCGTCCTGGATTTAAAACACTTCTTGCTGACCATCAGAAATGGAGAGTCACTTTTATCTGCAGTTCAAGGGAAGGGTTCCACAAAGCAGACCTTTATAACGGCCATGAAAATAATTACTGATTTAGAAGAACAGTTCCAACAACACAAAGCCAACTACTTAGAAGATGAAGAGGTTCAGTACGAACATGACCACACAATCATACTCAAACAAGTGTGTGAGCAAGACAAAATAGAAGATGTCACCATGGTGAGAAGACCATCAGGGATCATCTGGAATCTATCAATGCATTTGTCATCTTTTGGAATCCTTGAGAATATAGAACAGAGACAATTCACGGCATTTTATCAAAGCGTCACTAATCCTGCAAAACTGAAGGCGAAGAAAGAGTCCGAGTTTCAGATTTCGGGATCAGCACATCAAGGGGTTTTTGTTGATAACGAAACACTTGTATTAGCCTTCTCATCTCCAGCTTCTCTGAAAGTATTTAATTCCAATTACACTGAGATGTCATTTGATTCTCCAATTGAACTGAATGGGAAAATAAGCCTTTATGCAAGCCCTACCAAAACTATGTTGTATGTTGGGTGTATGTCGTCAGTTTATAAACTGAAGATTGTAAAGAAAAACGTGAGTGCTATTGGAGCCACGTGTAAGACTGAATTCAATGTGAAAGAATTTTTTGACATTTTTTGCGTGGATGAAGAGCAAAATAGGATTGTGGTTGCAACACGGGCTAAAATTACAATTATCACACTTTTGCCTATTTGTAATGTTCAAACAGTAGTAGTTCCGAGTCCTGAAACAGTTGCTTTACCACTACTTTGTTTAACTCAAGACCGATTAGCTTGCGTGAGTGGACAAACGGTAATTTGTTTTTCACTGTCTGGTCAGAAATTGTTCCAATTTCAAATTCCTAAGGTCCAAAGCATCAGATGTATTACCTTTGATCCTTTAAAAAACGTGTATTGTGGGTATAGAAGCTATCAGGGATGCAAAAAGTACTGCGACAATTTAGGTTGGGGTGAATGTAACAATTGTTTCAAGCCTCAGTGTGATCACAAGGACTTAAATGGAGTGTTTCAGATTCAGAGTGATGGCATTAACGGGCGATCTTTTATTACAGAGTACCCGGATGCCCAGTGTTTAATCTTTGATGAGTATTCCGAACAATTTGTGGTCTCTAATGGAAATAAATGTACTGTCTACAGGCTCTGTATTTGAAGTTGCTGGGCTAAAGTTTTCTTAAAATCTTATGTCACATGTTTTATTTAACAGATGTGCATTTGTTTTGAGAAATTGTTCATCCTTGGCCCAGACAGCTGATTTCATTTATATTGATAATTCTACAGTGCTTTGTATAATTCATGTTCTAAAGTGGTGCAATTCATGCATGATGTTTTTTTTCGCAATGTGTATTCTTAAGATCCTCTACGGACATTCTTGACGTGTATCAATGTTTTAATTTGCTTTGTACAAATACGTATTGTATATTGTCTATATTGTAATGATATCAAGAAGCTTATAAGATCGTTACTGAAGATAATTCATTACTAGGGACAGGAATAAGTTCGCTGTTATATCCGTTATTTGTTTTTGTCTTTATATTGTCGTATGCCATTGTTCAGAATGTTTTAATGTCCTTTGAAGAAAAAAAAGTTTTTCAATAGAAAGTAAACTAGGATCATGGAACGAAAAAAGTCTTAATACGTATATATACGGTTGATATATCATCAAAATTAAAGTTCATTTTTAATCAAATGGCTACCAGGGGCCTTGACACCTGCTCCATTCTTCGACCTTGATCCTTTCATCTTATTAAAAATTGTTCAAGGTTATTGCACACCACTCAGTGGGCGTAATTTGATATCGGTATCAACGGGAATTATGATTCGGACAATTATTTTAACACAGAAAGGTTATTTGACTTTCTATTGAAAAACGGACAACTTCAATGGGACGGACAATCGGACAAGGTTTATTGCACATCCTCTACCCACAGTTCAGTGAAGCATACTGTAAACGTATTATAATTGGCGTGTACAATATTTGGCGGTAATTAGTTTTTGAACAAGTTGGCGTATATTTGAATTAGCGTATTCCTGAATGCGCCTTTTCTTATACATATACGCATAGCATTTAGCGATTTACTTGATTTAGCGGAAGCCGTATTCCGCCAAAAGCGCTTAATAGAATACACAGCCAAATGTAGTACGTTTACAGTATGCTACAGGCAATGATTTCACACAGAGGGGATTTTTTAATTTGATTGAGAGAAGGGCTGTCACTATTCTATATGTAATGTTCACGTGTTCCCTTCCCTGTCTTGTAAAAAAAAGTATTTGTTGATTTAACCTACAGATCTACGGATCCATGTAACCATGGATTCCCAATAGAAACAGGTAGATGGCATAATATTGATAAAAATATAAGAAAATGTAGAATGTGTGACTCTAATAGTATTGGGGGTGAATTTCATTATATTTTAGAATGTACACATTTTGCAAACGATAGAAAAATGTTTTTGTCCAAGATATATGATGAAAACCCAAATAGTAAAACAATTAACGAGCTGATAAATACTATTAATGCAGCAAAAATTAAAATGTTGTCAAGATTCATTAAGAAAACGTTCAATCAAAGTCTGCTCTTCCAAAAACAAACCTATACAACCTACTGTATTGTAAACTCAACTTTCATATATTTATTACTACATGTACTGTACATGTGATCCTTGACTGTACATGTATTTTGTGTTCAGTTCTATATCACCCCTGCGAATGTTATTGTCATTTAAATTTTAGATCACGTGGTTTTATTTGACCCTTTCAGTTTCGCAGTAAAAATCGTGCCTCGTGTTTATAGTCTATTTTAGTGAATCTGGGTACTTGTAGTCAAATATAAATTCTAGAGGTTTATTGATTTTAAAATTTATCTTCATTAATTGGTGGATAAAATGTGTTCTAGAAATAAATGTGACAATACAAAAAATAGTTTTTTTTCTGCTGTTGCGACAATTAACATGCGTTGTAGAGAATTAATTTTCGATCCGCGCCTGACCTAGTAATAACATCAATAGTGAAACAGGCTGTACTATTTTATGCAGAATGTTCCTTAAAAATGGCTCAATATACTAAGTTTTTATGCAAAACGTTCACCCATTATTTTTTATAAAAGATGGTATTGCACACCAAGCATCAAACATGACTATGATTTTATTAAGGTAGCAAGGGACAGTTTCGAATAAAGTACCCGTCAATATTTTTGTAAAATTGAGAGTTGCTGTACTTGAAGGCTTATGAGTGTTGCTAAAATTCATGAAATGATTTTTAATGAATATCATTAGTTAGAGGGGTGTCTCTTGTTGAAATTGATATGCAATATGTAGGCCCCTTATGTTAGGTACAAGAGAATCAGAAGTAAAATGCGAAACCTGCGGCTTTGACTGTTGTGCTGACTTTACACAGTGAAATTGCAAGTTACAGACGGGAGGTAAAATAACACGAAAAGTAGGTGGATGGGACATTGTAAACTATACACCGGTAAGTTTCTGACATGTGATAGTGCAGCATGCACGCGGTACGGAAGGTCAACCCTCTGCAGGGAATTAGCTGGGGGAGGTCTAAAAAGCTGAAATATCATGAAAAATTAGCAAAATATGAAAGGGTTAAAATCTCATAAAAACCAGTATGTAGAGAATTTTACAGGTTTTGATTAGCAATTTTCTTCAGAAATTGGTGATTGGCCTTATAAAGAGCGAATTAAAGGTATTTGTGCTGAATGGGAACTGAGGAAACTCTAGTTACAGAGTTCCGAAGACATGCATCCCTTGGCTACAATGAATTGGATAAAAAAAACTGTCCCCTGCCACCTAAGCAACCCAATGTTTATATTATCAACCACTCTACACGTGGTTGAACACGAACGATAACTCTGTTCTGAATACCATCGTTTAATTTTAAAAACCGCTGGATGGAGAAATAAGGCATACATCTTAAAAGATGTTGATGTTTTAACATAAATCAAAGTAGGATATGATAAGAAAATCGACCAGTACTTACGTATTTTTAGAATATTATCCGAACACTTATACTTTCGCTCGAAATTTCACAGGAACTGAACAAATCTCGGTGATGTCTCGTGAACTTTCATTCGAGCACCTCTGGATTTATTACATACTTAGCAAAGATAAAGAAAACATTCTGAACACATTCGCAGGGGTGTGTATACTCATGTGGAACCTCAAATATCAGTGAACTGGTCTTGAATGAATGAATAAACAATTTGAATTGCTTAGAATATTATATCGTACATGTATATATAGAGAATGCTGCCTGCGTCACAGTACATATAAAAGTGCCATAGTATTTAACCAAAATAAAGTCACAGTATTAGAATTAGACAATAATTTATGTACTTAAAATTCTTATCAAAGCAAAAGAGTTTATCCCCAGCTTGTTTCTAGCTCATGCGCGGATCCAGAAAATGTTTCCAGGGGTGGAGTTTGAGGGGGTCCGAATTTGAAGTCGGAGGGGGCGGGGGGCTACAATAATCATCAGAAATCCTGACAAGCCAAAAAAAACCAATTCCCAAAATCATTAAATTCCTTATCCGTGGGGATGAGGTGGGGGTGGGGGGGGGGACGTAGTATACCTATAAAAGTTTGCCCCCCGGGGGGGGGGGGGGGGGGGTCCGAGGCATATTTGCGATAATTTTACAATGTAAATTTAATAAATTTTCATTTCCCAGGGGGTGTCGGACCCCTCCCCCCGATCCGCGCATGCAACACATGACATTCATGATGCTTCCATCTACTGCGTGACCCAGCTGGACAACATAAATTATGTAGCGCCAACTGTACATATAGAACCATTTAACAAGAGCTTGGACTTTGGGTAGTTGAGTCAAACGGCAATGTGACGTAGGCATGTCTATTTCTATGTAGGCCTCTCAGCCATGGCTCTTTGAAATCAACAGGATTTGTCTGGCGAAGAGTACGCAATCGGTGTATATTTCGCTTCTAACCAGCGTCATCTTAACTTGTTTTGACGCAAGAAATAGATAGTTACATCCTACTGAAAGTCCAAGTACGTGTTTGCCTTTGGGATGAATTTACCGTAGAAACAGAAACTAGGGCAGGGGTTGGGGTTTCTAATCTTATGTAACAAATTGATTTATTTTCATTATGCAGTTTGCATTATTCATAAAGTTTTTACAGTTTAAACAGTTTATTGTCATTCTTAAGGTTCAAATACTTACGATTGATCATTTAATTCTCTCTACTCTCACATTTTGAACAAGTTAAAATTTATCCTATCTATAGTTACAACTCTACAGCAAATAGTATTCATGTTTTCACTTTAGCCTAAGTTATAAAGTTAACCTGGGCTGCGTTCAATATCGTAACAGCTAGCCTAGCCGCTAGGTCGTATATATCTAGGTCTGTTGAACGGACCGCTAGATTAGCCGCTAGGTCTCAGATTTAAAGTTTGTAATAAATTCGACTAAAGACTTATTACATTCACATAATTTGTTAATTTCAAGCGGAAAATATACATGGTAAAACTCATTATACCTAACGTTAGACCTAACCATTAGGAACATAGCTTTATAGAGGGTTCAGCCCCCCCCCCCCCCCCATTTTCTCGCAGGAAAGATAATTGTTCCTAAATTTACCTTGAAAGATTGAGAAGTTGGAGTCATAGGCATAGTAGCCCCCCCCCCCCCCCCCCCCCCATGGATTAGGATTTCCATGATTTTGGGAATTTTTTTTTCCCTCAATATATTTCTGAGGATTAGTCTAGCCCCCCCCCCCCCCACTTTCAATTTGCTTCCGACGCCAGTGAGAGCTATGAATAGATTAGAGTTAGGTTAACCGTTTAGCATGATAAAGCATGATTTATGTAGAGTTAGGATTTAGTTCATTTTTGTAGGGTTTAAACTTTAAAGCATTTTTATGCAACCTTCAAAATTTGGTTCAGCTGCCCAAATAAGGAGATAAGGGACTGGCCCTTCACAGGCACGTAGCATCGGGGGGGGGGGGGGGGCAGGGGGCGCCTGCCCCCCCCCCCCCCCACCACTTTTTCTCGCAGGAAGGAATTTTTTAAAATTTACAGATAAAAAATGGAATAAAAATGGAGTTGGCCCCCACACTTTTTTGGGAGTATGTAAAAAATTGATATGAAAATAAGGAAATGAGGAGTGAAATTGAAATTATATAGTTCGCCAGCCCCCCCCCCCCCCCCCCCCCCCCCCCCCACGGATTAGGATTTTGAAGATTTTGGGAAACTTATTACTTTCCCTTTTTTTTTTTTTTTGCTTGTCAAGATTTTTTTGATGAGTCTGCCCCCCCCCCCCCCCCCCCACTTTCAAAAACGATGCTACGTGCCTGCTTCAAACATTCTTTCTCAGATTTTTTAAGAATGGTAACGAATTTCTAAACACGTGTTGAACAAAAATCTTACACCTGAAAGAAAATAGTATCTGGTCCTTATAATGTAGACCATGTTTTTCTGTTTTAAATCATTTAGCAAAATTAAGGTCGAACATAAATCTCAAATTCTAAAATCAGACAGAAGGACCTCCTCCGGTTGCTCGCAACGAGATCGTGTCTATAGTTATAGAATTCTTATTGCTACAATGTATCTCTGACTTAAATCAACTCTATAAATATTATTAAATTGTGTTAAATCTTACTGGTGTTTTCATTTCAAGTGTTGACTATTGTTCAGGAATCCACTTGGGTTGATTTTTAACTAAGTCAGCATTCGATCACAAGAGTTATTGCCCTTGTCGTACTGGTTTTGTTTTTTTGGTGTTTTTTTATTATTATTATAATTTTTACAGAGGTATTTGACTTATTTGAGCCCTGTTTATATAATAGGTTTTGCATTTCTTATTTTTCCGGATTTCAATTCCGGAAGACTTTAATTTTAGTAGGCAAGAAATGTTTCCTACCTGCGTACATCAGTGAAACGAAAACGTAAATTCATAGTAAGTTAACTGGTAGTCGTAAATTATTTCAGAGCTTAATTGACCCTTTTTGGTACAGGGTCCTGTACCCTTTCAATTGGGAATTTTTTGTCGAAATATTGCTGTTTTGAGAAAAAATTTAACATATATGGCTCAATGCAATTTAGCAAAAAACGAAAATCCTATACAGTTTTCTTGATTTTCATTTGCATAATATGTTTTACGGTGTGACCGTTGGGGCGAGCGCAGAAGGAACCACGCATCTGTCATCATTGTTAGATGCAACCCGTGGACTTGCCCTGACCAAAAAACTTTGGCTTTGTCTCGAAAACTTTTACTACCGCAAGAAACCCGAAATTATCAAACTTTTATTCCAATGGCCCCTTCCTAGTCTTATACACTTAAACAAACTTCCACTGAGCATTAATAAAATGTTAATACAGACTTACATTGTATTAAAATATTTTGATAAACACAACGCCGTTTTTTTTATGTAGATACAATTATGTTTTATCTTTTCTTTACCTTTTAATAATGATCATTAAAATCAGTAAAAATAAATTTTGTCTGTTATTTCTCATTTTGTTCCTTGTTGTAACCCGTGTTTTAATTATTTTCCTCAGTGACATTAATTTTGTTTTAAATCTTTTTAATTTTTGTACGCTATATAAGCGTTGTAGACATGTGCCCTCACCCCTTTCTTAGTGTGTGATATCCAATATTATTTGACCACATATGCAACTATAAAACAAATACATGTACCGGTAGATATTTTAACAGTTTAATTCTTTTCATTTATCTATTCATTACAAAATGACGTGGCTGCACGTAGATCTAATAATGATTAGACTTTTCTTTCTTAATAATTTTTTGTCACCTACCTAACGTATGCATACTAGTATATGATTGGATCAATATGACAATAAATTTAGCATGGAACTTGCATGTGTATTTACTAAGCAAAAAAAAAATCATCAAAACAAAACTAATCAGCCAAAGAGTCACCGTTAACACTGATACTGAGTACTTCCTACATGATCCAGTACATATGCTTGATCCACCTCTAAATGTATCGCGGGAAATTAAAACGCGAGATCTTTGTGACGTCATAGTTAACATTCTTTTGCGCTCGACAGTTTTCGTAAATTGTCGGACAAATTCGGAGAAGGAAATGACGTCATATGTCAGCAAAAGTTCATTTTTTTTTACGTAAGCTTATGTGTTGTTTACTGTAATGTTTTTAGAAGGATTTTTTTTAATTTTTAAATGAAAATGATGTATGCGATGTAGAGGTAAGAATTTTCCGTAGAAACACTTTCTGTTCCACCATGTTGCTATGCACCGCAAAGGATCACTGGGATAGTAGAATGTTTTCACGTGGCCTCATAAAATTTTCTTTGAACAATGTGCAGATTTCAACTCAAATTTCCTCCGTTCGTACACGTTGTCTATGGAGCTCGCTACGCGAGCGGCGCTTCGTGCCGCCTCGCTGCGCTCGCTATTACGCGTTTACTAATTAAATTAATGCTTTAATCATGGTAAATTATAAGTAACAGAACACTCTGATATTTTAATTGACATATATAAGGATGTGTCACTCAGTTTAGCATCAAAAACAGCATCCTTTCTTTTATAAAACAATACGAAACATATTTTGGGAATTTTTCAATTAGATTTTGGAATAAAAGCAGTCAATTTTCTATTGGTAGTGGGTTCTTTTACAGGACAGGCATGCAAGGAATATTATGCCCTGTATTCTCTCTATAATTCATGACATCAAATATTTTAATGCATCACTGTTTATGCCACACAATACTACGTGTGCAAAATTCCTTACCACATGTTTATATACTATTTTTAGAGAAAAATATTACCCAACTCTAACTCCTTTACCCCTTTTGATCTGATACCAATCAATAGGAAAAAATTAAAATATATCTATTAATTTGCTCTTCCTATGACGTTATTCGTGGATCAGGAATTTTTCTCAGGGGGTCCAATGGATATTTTTTGTTTGAGCAGAGACATAAATATTAACAGAGATTGGCAACTCTGCCATTAGTGTGTTTTGTTGTTAAAATTATGGTGCGAGACCAACCTTACTTTGAGAACTACATTTTAATAAACTGAGATAATGCATGATCTTATTAATAAACCAAAAGTATATTGTTTTAATGAAAAGTGTGCATAGGTTTTAGACATTTTTTAAACGAAAAATGAGATTAATATATAGAAAATATATTGGCCAGCTATAAAACATCGGTGAAATCTCGGACGATGGGTAGCCAACTACCTCCTAAAACTCCTCTTTTAATATTGTTTATATGACATAAAATCATGAAAATATAATATTTTGAATGTTTTGGTAATAGGTTTTGGTAATAGGTTTTAGCTGTTATATTTCAATATAATTGTTTATTAGAAAGATATACTGATTTAAACTGGGAACACTTTACAATGGGGACCGCGGGATTTCACGAGATTTCGATCAATTGCCAATCTCTGTTATTTCTGTCTCTGATTTGAGGCATCTTTTGTTAACTTTACTTCATGAATCAAAGGGGCGTTTGTCAAGACCATAGGTCAACAATTAGTAGTAAAATTCATAACTTTTTTATCTTCAGAGGGCCCTAGTGGTGCATATTTAGAAAGATCTTGAATTTAAGCTCAAAATTTTAGACTTCATAGTCCTCATTGCTAGATCTAAGACAAGGTAGTAGGGAGATCCCTATCAAATTATATAAATGTATAGTTTTGACCTTTGAGGCTAGGTTTTGACTTCAGAATGAAGCTTTAAAAATGCGTTTACAAGATTCCCTGATAACTGTACAGCCTGTGGGACTCTTGAGCAGATTTCATTTTGTTCCAGGTTACTTACCTGTGTCTGTTAACTTAATGGATTTCTTACCGACTCAGATTAAAAAAATCTTTAATAATTTTACTTTTGAGATTGACTATCTTACTTTGAGACTGCCCCAACAACATGCACAACCTTGTCTTACTCTCACAATCAGATTTAATGTAAACATGTTGATGTTTACACAATTGAACACACTCAGTGTTAGATTCTGAATTCTTCTATTCTCAATGTTGAAGAAATTGAGAGGTTTTAAAAATTAATAAGAGTTTTCAAAATTTATTTTCTTATTTATGAATTACTTATCATGCATGAAAAATTATTTTTATTAGATATACCTGTAAGCCTTTTACGCACATTATGGGAAGGTACAGTTCCAGTCCAGGTGACAGTAGAAGAAGAAGAAAACCTTCAAATTCCTCCGACTCGTCAGATGATTCAGACAGTAGCTCTCCTGACAGAAAAAAGTCAAGGCGGTCAAGATCTGACGAAAGACAACAGAAAAAGAAATCAAAAAGTCAGAAAAATACCTCCGCCAGATCAAGATCAAGGTCATATGATAGAGGCCGGCATAATCACTCAAGGTCGTCTGATTCCCGCTCAGGGTCGAGTTCAGATAGCCGAAGCAGGTCAAGATCGTTTGACAAACGATCTTCGAGATCAAGATCTCCCTTCAGAGACAGAAAATCTAATGGCAGGATGCACTCGGACAGGAAGTCAGCTAATTTACCCAAACGATACAGATCACGGTCTCCCCTGCCTGATTCGTCGTCCTACAGGCGTGATAGAGGAGGCGACACCTATGGCCATGATGACAGAGTCACATCGATGAGGTTTGGTAACAGGGATGATGGTAACAGTGGCAGGGGTGGTGGCAGGTCTGGTCACTTCCAGGGTCATGGAGGAGGGGGGCGCTACAACAGGGGGAACAACGGCATGCTCCCAGACTTCTTTGACAGGTGGGTTACAGTGATAATACTTAGTAATATAATGGAATAATCTTATTATGCTTATCACTTGTCCTTTGAAATTTGGGGAGATAATGCATGAATGAATTCTGCAGATAGAAAAATACTTTGATAGCTTTCCAAAGGCAAGTAAAAGTGCAAAAAATAAAAACAGCTTGAGGTAAGCTGTCAGACCATTGTTTTCAAACTTTGATCAGGTAACCCGAGTTGATTGCTAATTCCCTTCACCTTTTAAACTATTCTTTTTAACGTATTTGATTTTATTTGAATAAGTTTTAATGATTTTGATGTGCATGTACACTATTCCATGAAAGACATAGATTATTTAATTCACTAGTTCTAAGATTTTATATACATTTTGATATTAAAGAATATGTACATGTAATAAAAATAAGATCTTGCATATTGCATCTATTAGATTTGCATACATCATACATGATGTATATTTTAAAGTGAAATAATATTGTCATAGATGAATGAATATATATATATAATCATTAAAGTGTTCTGACAATGAAACTTGTATTTCTGTTTAGACGTAGAGAGGAGAGGGAGAGGATAGGGGAGATGGGTATACCAGAGTGCTGGGGACACTCCCCCTCACACGCGACCCTCACAGAGTAAGTCAACACCAAAAACTGCTGTGACACTAAGTTCCCTAGCTAGCTGGTATTTTACCCGTTTGCATATATTATTACAGGCGGATTCTCCTTACCACCAAGTTTCATGGGAATCACGTAAAATTCTGGGTGAAAGCTTACTCCCAGATCATAATTATGAGAAAATTTTCTAATTATTTGTATGTTGGTTTCATTAGATGAGTCAATTACCGTGTATAATAGATAATATCTTCAATTTGTTTATATCAAACATTCAAATACACTTATATAGGACAATTTCTTATATATATGGGAAGTGATTTATGTGTTGTTTTCTCTCTAAAAAAATTATTAAGTGCTCATGCTATAAATACAATGTACATGTATACCTATGTTTGTGTTATCTATGTCTGCCTTACCTATGCTTTGTTTGTTTCTCCTTACAGTTCAGAGTCAGACAGTGGGAACTCGGCAGAGAATAGCGACTCCTCTTCTGGTAAGGACTTTTAAGTTCTTTTACTAGGACTTCAAAACTATGCATGCATTATTCACGGATAGTTTTTGTTTTGAACTGTAAAATTATTCATTTAGTGTAACATTGTTTCACATTTTGTTGGTTGGTTAGTAAATAATATACTAATATTTCTTTCTATTTTGTGAAGATAAAAAGTCAACATTAATTGGTTTCTATATTGACAGGGGCAAAAAGAAAAAGAAGCAAGAAGAAAAAGAAAAAGGAGAGAAAGCACAAGAAGAAAAGCTCTAAAAGGTGGGACAATTTTGTTGTTGGGTTTCTACTTTTATTGTTAATGTGTGATGTGAAAGATTGACTTTTGTTTACCAAATATATTGTACATTTTTCAACTATTTACAGCAAAAAGAACAAGAAAAAGAAATCCAAGAAAAAGAAGAAGAAGGAGACAGAGTCCAGTGCTAGCGAATCGGAGAAGGAGGAGGAGCCAATGTGGTTAGAGAAGACAGGTAAGGAGAGAGAGATAAACAGAGGGGAGAGGGAGGAGGAGGAGAAGGAGCCAATGTGGTTAGAGAAGACAGGTAAGGAGAGAGAGATAAACAGAGGGGAAGGGGAGAGAAGGAGGAGGAGGAGGAGCCAATGAGGCTAGAGAAGACAGGTAAGGAGAGAGAGATAAACAGAGGGGAAGGGGAGCCAATGTGGCTAGAGAAGACAGGTAAAGAGAGAGAGAGAGATAAAAAGAGAAGGAGGAGCCAATGTGGGTAGAGAAGACAGGTAAGGAGAGAGAGATAAACAGAGGAAAAGGAGGAGGAGCCAATGTGGCTAGAGAAGATAGGTAAGGAGGAGCCAACGTGGCTAGAGAAAACAGGTAAGGAGAGAGAGATAAACAGAGGGGAAGGGGAGCCAATGTGGCTAGAGAAGACAGGTAAGGAGAGAGATAAACAGAGGAAAAGGAGGAGGAGCCAATGTGGCTAGAGAAAACAGGTAAAGAGAGAGAGATAAAAAGAGAAGGAGGAGCCAATGTGGCTAGAGAAGACAGGTAAGGAGAGAGAGATAAACAGAGGAAAAGGAGGAGGAGCCAATGTGGCTAGAGAAGATAGGTAAGGAGGAGCCAATGTGGCTAGAGAAGATAGGTAAGGAGGAGCCAATGTGGCTAGAGAAAACAGGTAAGGAGAGAGAGATAAACAGAGGGGAAGGGGAGAGGGAGAGAAAATGTGACTTGGGATTTAAGAGAGAGAGAGGGAGAGCGAAAGAGAAAATGTGACATGGGATTTAAGAGAGAGAGAGAGGAGAGAAAAAATGTGACTTGGGATTTCAGAGAGAGAGGGGGGGAGAGAGAAAATGTGACTTGGGATTTCAGAGAGAGAGAGAGAGAGAGTCACGAGTATTTGTTATGGGTTGTAAAGAACTGTTACATTGTAGAGATATTTAATGTAATGAGATGCCCTGTATTTCCTGTAGTTCACAGATCAGAGGATGAGGATGAAGAAGTTGGTCCTCAGCCATATCAACCCGAGAACACGGTCAACAGGATGGAGTGAGTACTGCATATATACATGCATTAACAACGATCATTCTCTTCAAATTGTATTGTTTACAGAGATAAAAGCTATTTATTCTTTTGAATTTCTCTCACACACAAACATTATGTAAAACATGAGAATCTAATTTTAAAAAACTTCTAAGAAAGTTTTGTTTTATTTTACGTGTACATTTCTCACGCACATATGTGTATATTAAGTCATTTAATGTCTACTTTCTCTTTACAAATATGTCCAGTATTTTCATTCTGTTGACAACAGTACTGTGTTAAATATTTACTTTCTCTTTACAGCTATGGTAAAGCATTGTTGCCTGGTGAAGGTGCAGCTATGGCTGCCTACATCGCAGAGGGTAAGAGAATCCCACGAAGAGGAGAAATCGGTCTGACCAGTGAGGAAATCGATGGATTTGAGCAATCGGGCTACGTCATGAGTGGAAGCAGGTATGTTGATAAACATATCTGTCTCTCTCTCTCTCTTAAAACATGTACATGTATACTGTATTACAATGAAATGGATTTTATAAACTAATAAACATATGCTTCTCTCACCACACATTGTTAATATACCAGATATTTTGTTTGACTCAAAGACACAAAAAAACCACAATTGACCCCACAAATTAAGAATAGGCCAAATTATGTTTGGCTATTTTCAGTTCAGTTTCTCAAGATTTCCATTTTGTAATAATTTCATGAATTAACACACTTGCTTTCATTGACTTATTTCAGACATCGTCGAATGGAAGCCGTTCGTTTGAGAAAGGAGAACCAGATTTATAGTGCTGATGAAAAGCGAGCCCTGGCCAACTTCAACCATGAGGAGAGGTCCAAGAGAGAGAAGAAGATCCTAACACAGATGAAGGAGATGATTCGGAAGAAGACCGAAAATAAACACTAGATATCAGCAGATATCCACAGATATCAAGAGAGAGAAGAAGATCCTTATGCAGAATATCCTTATGCAGAAGAAGACGATTCAGAAGAAGACAGAAAATAAACAGTCTAGATAAATATCATAAAATGTCTGTAGATATCACCAGATATCCCAAGATAACAATGCTGAGTGTGATTCATGAAATAGGTGCATTTAAATCTGATCTTTATTTTTTTTAAATTGGAAGTTTTAGCGAAAAATTTCACCAAACTCTGTTCCACGTTGTTAACTTGAAAGGAAAATTACACAAATAATTTTGAATCTACCAATAGACCTTAGAACTACAATGTAAGCACTGTATTAAAGAAAAAATATACTTCTTGGAAAACATCATTTGTATGTAAATATGAAAATAAAGTTATTAAAATAATATTATTACAAGAACACTGTTGATAATTCTTTTATTTGGGACTCACAAAAATTAGTGTCTTTGTAATCATTCTATTAAAATACAGCAGCTTGAGATTCATGTATCACGTGTGTTGTGTGGATCCATGATCAAAGAAACCATATACACCAGTAGTAAAAAACCATTGGATTTTGAGGATATTATTTTATTTGTAACGTTTTTTGGTTGTTAGAAGAATCTCTTTGTTGGTTAGTGCTAATGGTTTATATACAATTGCAATCTATGAACAAACAGTGAACATGATTCAAGTTATGTACATGAAATGAATTTAAAAATCTATTGCAGTAGCTTCACAAATAATTATGTATAGCACTTCGTGCGTTCAATCCCATTTCCTTTTCAGAATTGTGTTTCCGCTATGCTTCCTTCGCTTGCGTAACTAACCTTCTTGCAAGAGAATGGTTCCAATGTATCCATTGTTCATAAATTTTCCGAGTTATTTCCCTTTGAGAATTTACCTCACGGACAAACCTTACCTAATTTAAACGCAGATAAAGAGCGTTTCTGTAAATATCAAATGATGCTCTAACAAGAGCTTGTAAAATAGCCCAGTGTGCCTGAAGGTAACTATTAGTACATCTATAAAACATTTTACTAAATGTATTCTCATCAAAATAATTCCTATCAAGAAATTTGAAATGCTTGCACTTGTTTGTTGTCGTACCCTATAGACACTAGTCCTCTTGCCAAGACGATTTAGAAAGGACATTCTTATAGAACATGCCTTCACACCATAATGAAATTGTAAAAGACTTGTACATGTCTAGAAAACGTCATTTTCATTATTGGATATCAAAATATTCACACATGTTGTATAATTATGATAATTGTGCATGACAAAGTCTTGCACTACACAAGAAAGAACAGGTACTGCTTGTTAAATGTTAGTCTTCTAGCCAATCATTGGTAGTCCTTCGGAGAAATTGTAACTGGGGGTTTTTCATTAGCGTGTAGACCAGATGCCAGCGGTGTCTAGCTAAGGCCTTCTTTGACATTTGGTTGTCCTTCCAGAATGCATTTCCTGAAAAAAAAAAGATCTTTGAATTTTTTGATGGGGATCAATAATTTATTTTTCCAGGGTAAATGATCTTGGAGATAATTTGAATAACATTCTCTGATTCAGCAAATTAGGGTTGTTGCAGTATACTTTGTAAACATTGTAAAATGCATTTGTAATATATGAGCCTTTCTCACCAAGTTCTGCAATATGAACTTCTCCCTGAGCAACGGATGCTTTTAAGCTCAATTTCATTTTTCTCCATTTTGGTTCGAATCCACTGGGTCTGGCAAGGAGCAGACGCACAAAAGTTAACAGAACCGGATGTGACGTCACATTTTCAAAATGAAGAAATCCCACATAAGCTCGAAAACCTTTTTAAAGCAAAAAAAATAAAACAAAAACAAAAGAAAACCTACTAGTTATTAACAGATTATCAAATAACTATGTATTTAATGACCTTTGAGCTTCAAGAAGTTTGCTGGCATTAATATTGATAACAGGGAACGTTCATTCAAAGTTAAGATGTATTGTATACTTTGGTTGAAGAGTAAAAATGGATCAAAAACTTGATATAATTCCTGCTATTTGTTATCAATGTTTCTTTTTGCATGTCAACTGATTTTAAAAAAGTTAAAGAAGAAATTATGTCAAAATGTTTAAAAACAAGGCTGCATGTTAATTGATTTCTCTGTCGAAGTGTATTTATTGTTGGTTCTGTTGTTTATACCTGTATCCAGAGTCTCGAACTCCCGGGACAGAGAGCTGTGGTCCAGTCTGGCCAGGGTCAGTGCCCCCAGGGTGACGGCCTTCAGGAGGCGGTAGGGACATCGCATGGACCCGATAATGATGTCCAGGATAAACGTAAAGTACAGGAACAAATGGTAGCCTTGTCTGTTATAATGAAGAGTAAACTTAGAAAAAGATGGTAAGCTCGTTCTACATAGCAGAATACACTAGGTGGTAACTAGCCTTTTCCAATAAAATGCACATTAAGGAGTAGATGGTAGCCTTGTTTGAATTGAAAAAAAATAGACTATGGAACATTAATTTATTATGAATGTCGCATAAAAAAGAACTGACTTGTTTTGTATGGCCATAACTCTGCCCCTATTCTGCAGGAAGACGAATCTGGCTGTCAGGATCTGTAGAATCCGGACCAGGAACGAGAATACGATCATAGGCCTGAAAACCGAAAGTGTTCCGTTAACATACTGTATACGTGGAAATATTCGCTCCGTTTTATTTTCGCCCCATTTGCCCTCACAGTCGTCGGGCGAATTTAAGACTGATCGAATTCCTTGGTTTCAATATACATGTAATTATATCTTTTATAACAAAATTGTGTCTGGGCGATTTCAAGACAGGAAGAAACTGTGTAAGTGTATAAAAGGGCGAAAATTATACTGGGCGAAAATTACCCTGTATACAGTGACAAAATTACTATGTAACAGCAGGGTGTTATTTATTCAGAGAGTACTATTAGGATTGACGGCCAAAGTTTTGATACAATTTATATAATTTTTTTTTATTAACTAGTGTTTAACTTAATACGAGTAAGTCATGATACATATGTACTAAGTCTTGTAATGTACTAACGTACATGTATGACCTTTGACAAAATAAAGCTTTGTTTATGGTTAAATATGAACATAAACCAATCCCTGGTTTTGTAGTCCCGTAACCTCTAACATAATCCTAGTCGGACTGATTGGACTGTTACCTTGTCCCGAAATATAAAAGAAATATCCTTGAATTATAGTAACGTGACCTTGACCTACACATACGAACTTTATCCTTCGCCCTTTATGACCTCTCGTTTAGGTGTTTAAACATTACTATATAAATAGTGCCTGTTTGGGAGGGTAACAGTTGAAATTGACACCCCGAGAAAACCATTGTCAACCGACGCGAAGCGGAGGTTGACAATGGTTTTCGAGGGGTGTCAATTTCAACTGTTATCCTCCCAAACAGGCACTATTTATTTTGTTATACTGAATGTCTTTTTTAAAATTTTTAAGAAAATTTTACTGCTTTTATATAGGAATAACGTGAATTCTACAGCGAACCGTACGCGCATAATTTTCGCGCATGTAACATTTTTTAATGTTACCCGTTGCCAAGTGCGTTGCTAACGCTGAGGGTAATAGTAAATATTATTAACTGCGTCTTAACCAATCAGATTTCAGTATTTAACATGAAAGTATAACAAAAATAATATATCAACTTTTAAATATGCATACAAGAAAAAATAGAAAATTAAACTTTTAAATCAAATTCTTTTTTGCTTTCCACAGAGATGGATTTAAGAAATGAAAGTCGATGAGTCGTCCATCAAAAAACTGTCAGCGGGTTTGAGCATACGTACCATATCTTTTTCAAGATGGCGATAAATGGGCCCTCACGTTTGTACTTTATTATGATGAACACCAAGGATATTCCGAAGGAAGAAAGAAACAAAAGCGTAATCTGCATCATGTACGCTGAAATTTTCAAAGTTCAGTATTACAGAGGTATCAAATTTGATATATAGTTGTTTCTTATTTTTTTCTGACCGTTTCGTCTAGGATTTGTTTAATTAAGCTTTGAGAATAATACTAAAATTACCAAAAATTATGAATCCTATCTGGTACCCTGCAAACCGCATGCTACCAACCTAAAAATATATACAGTTTTAAATAAGATATCAATGAAATGCCGTTATGCATTATGATAAACCGATCCATGTATATCTAAGATAATAATTATTATGAACTCAATAGAAGTAAAACTCCTTTAATATTTTTGTTTTTACCAAAATGCCTGTGTTGTTTTGATCTTCGCGTTTGGGAATGTGCGAATTGTCTCCCCGGTATAGCTCCATCAAATACTGTCTGTAATCAAGATATGCATCATAAGTAATATATTGCTACAAAGAATAACCTACTTGTATCAACGCATCGATGGAGTACTATCCGCATGTGAAGATATGTATTACATCGAACAAAAAGAGAATAGATTTAAACATGAAAACAGTCAAAAACCTTCACTTAAAATGTCGAAAATTCAAATACAATTTAATATCAGAACGAAATTTTAAACATCTATAGACAGTTTTTGCTAAACTGAAGTCGGACAACGAATTGTAATAATGAACAAAACCGTACCACGATATCACACTGATTTAGAAGGATTTTTTTTTCTTTTGTACTACCTGTATGAGGTCAAAGTGTGGATGATGTTCATAAGTCCTATACAAAAGCCTAGAGAGACGGACAGGATGGAACAGACTGAGAAAAGAATAGAACAAAATGTTTATACAATCGCAAACTTTCCTATGTTTCCGGTAGAGTTTCGATAAAAAAAAGAAGTTATTACTAGTGGTCAAGATATATATTATATCATTTAATTGCATGGTATCATTGATTTCATTAATTGAATACACAGTAAATAATGGTTAATTTTGGTACAAGATATCGCAGTTATACCAGTCTATGATAATTTTGGTACAAGATATCGCAGTTATACCAGTATATAGTAATTTTGGTACCGGATATCACAGTTGTATCACTATGTGATAATTTTGGTACCAGATATCACAGTTAATCAGTATATGATAATTTTGGTACCAGATATATATTACAGTTATATCACTATATGATAAATTTGGTACCAGATATCACAGTTATATCAGTATATGATAATTTTGGTACCAGATATCACAGTTATATCAGTATATGATGATTTTGGTACCAGATATCACAGTTATATCAGTATATGATAATTTTGGTACCAGATATCACAGTTATATCAGTATATGATAATAACCCGCATGGTGGTAAGCTACTTTTCAGTATAACAAAAGTAGATTTATACCTGCAGTACACAGGCATTGATATTAAAATATACAGCCACCTAATGCTTTTTATCATTGAATTTGAAACCAAACAATACGGACTTTACAACATAAATAACAACTGATTTGATATCACAGATATCGTTTGATATCTACCCTGAATGGCTGTCGCGACGTCCCAGGTTACAAACAGAACGGTGACGGTGAAGTTTGTGCTGATGCTCTCAGCTTCCTTGATTTCGTCAATTAGTGCGATCGTCTTCCAGATTTGGGATAATATGTTAGAGAGGAGTGGAACCAGTACTAAAAGAACTTCGGCCGATATCTGAAAATAAAATCACGGTATATAGTTACGTTTACAATAGCTTATATTGCAAAACATAAAAAAAAAACAACTAGGAAAATTACGGCTTCATACTGTTTAAAATTGAAAACAATTAAAACAAAATGAGCTGTGTTTTTTTAGAATTTTGTTTTGCTGCAAAAACCTGCTAGTAGGATAAGTGTGCATATAACTTAAACTCTTATTATAAATAAAATTTAAAGAATCATTAATTTCGTCAGAATTTCGATTTTTTGTCAATTTAGTAGGAAATAACATTTTCGTAAAAAAAAAATTCAGCATGAAAATTGCAGCTTATATTGCTTTAACTAAAAGTTACATAATGTATTCAAAATAATATATTACAATTCTTTATAAAACAAAATCAAAAATACGCCTCTAAATTTAATTCATAATTCGTTTATTTATAAAATGTTTAAATCGAGTTAAAAAAAATAGTTGTCCCCGGCGGTTTGAATCTCTATTCACAGTACAACTATGATATGAACAGAACAACTTTGATATGAACGGTACAAATTTGAAATGAACAGTACGACTTTGATATGAACAGTACAACTTAAATATGAACAGTACAAATTTGATATGAACGGTAAAACTTTGATATGAACATTACAACTTCGATATGAACAGTACAACTTTGATATGAACAGTACGACTTTGATATGAACAGAACAACTTTGATATGAACAGTAAAGCTTTAATATGAACAGTACAACTTTGATATGAACAGTACAGCTTTGATATGAACAGTACAACTTTTATATGAATAGTATAACTTTGATATGAACAAAACAACTTTGATATGACAAAATATTATAGAACTAGTATTCGCTCGTTTCCGCATTTCCAGAAAGGCTAGCTTACTTTGATAAAGCTTTGGTTAGCTACTGACCAAGTGGACGGCCTTACTATCTATATAGATCGGTAAAGCATATACTCCGTCCCAAAATATTTATGCAGCACATTTTTTAATCATTTAATCTTCATTAATACAATTAATCTCGGAGTTCAAAAGAATGAAAAAATTCCAAAATGTATTCTTTGAAATGCTCCCTCTAGCTTGTCATGATCAGGATTCAATAAACGGTAAAAATTAAAAGTCTATACGGGGATTCTGCTTATTGCAAGCGACAAGAAAGTACACGAATGATAACGTTGAAAAACTATGCGAGGTGTTTCTACTGACCTCCGTATGAAATATATGTCAGGTTTTCCACTATAAATCTCCGTATAGGAAAGGACTGTATACGTTTGTTAGAAAATGGTTAAAAACTTAAGAAAATCAGAACTTGAGACAGACTATATACAAATTAATTTAAAAATATAAAATTATACTAGTATCTATTGATGACCTTGTGGGCGACCTTACCATGTAGATGAGAAGAATCCCGACGACCACCACGCACATCATTCGGAGAGAGTACCGGAAGTCTTGCAGTAGGATAATAAGATAGTTCATTAGCATGTATATAATTGTATATGTATAGTATACTGTGAAAACTTCAAATAGTTATATTGATGGATCAAGAGTAAGACAATTCTTAACTATAACTAGTTTACGAACCTCAACTTGAAGATATTTACTCTGATATATATTGATCACATTGACATACTTTAATAATTATTATTTATCATCCAGCGGCATCAGTCTAAGGTATGACGTACTAGTAACCAAAACTGGTTGAATTTGACTAGTCAAGGGGTTAACCGCAGCTTTTTTTTTTTTCAAGTGAGCATAAAGTCAATTTATATATTTGATCATTGGTGAAAGTAGTTTTAATATTGTAGCGAAAAGGGGTCAAATTCAGTGCCCTAGCAAGATGCTCATTTTCCATACCTGGGATTTTTTTGTAAGTGAGTTGAGCCTTAACTTTCTGAAGATATTCTTTCAGGAATTCATGAAAAACGTTGTCAGGCTCGCTCTTGCTGCAAAATGAAGCATACGATTGTTGTAGACTAATTTTAAAAGACTACTGGTATTTTGTCAAATTTAAATCAATTTTGAAATATACAACTGTAGATAGAAGTATAGAAAAGGTATTCTTGATAATTTTAGCTGTCTTAATATTTTTGCGCAAGTAATTTTAACATTGTCGCAGTTTGAATAACTTACTGAGAAAAATTGTGAATGAATAACTTAAATATTTTGGAATGTTTTTCCCAAAAGACATTTTATAAAAATTAATACTTATTCTACTTCTTTGATAGATATTTAAAGTAAAAAAAATTTCAAATTTTAATTAAATTTAGCATACAATTTTTTCAAACAGTCTTGATTTTTTTTTCCAGATTAACTCTCATTCTTAAATGAGAGTTTTTAAACCTAAAAAATTACGACACACGTCTTTAACAGATTTGATCTGAAAACTATATAAGTTGAGTACATGAAATTTTAAAATGTTGGGGCCTTTTTTGGCTAGTGTTAGTTTTAAATATCCTTTTTTTATTACGATTGGTTCCTTGAGGACAATTTCTTCCTAAGCAGACCCTGTACGTATCGACCCTGGGGCGTCTCTTTGATTCTGTCGATCTCCTGGGCCGAGAATTCCACAAATGACCCCACAACTCGCGCCATCAGCTTACGAACTGACCGGATCAGCCTGGCGGGAAAACTCACGCACAAAAACACCATACACATGAAGATGGGGATATTTTGTATGAATAACCCCATCCGCTTTCCCTGATGAAAATTAAAACAAAAAATATTTTTAAAAAAACGTCTGCATGTAAAATTTCTATTTTTAGATTGTGAACAAACTGCACTAGTTTAAAACGATCAATTATATACATCTATGACCTTCAACTCCACAAGTCGTTATCGTTGACCTTGACATTAAGGGTTACTAAGTACAAAAACCTTACAATCAGGGTCACTAAACCTTGCAATCAACTCAACAGCAGTCAATGTTTTCGTATTATTATAAGATCAAGTTTATTAATCATTCGATTTTTTTTAATAAGAGTTTTTTTCTTCCTTGTTTTTAATCCTGTCGTACAAGGTTTTGCTGGCATAAATATGTCTATTTATAGCTCGTGAGAACATTAAAAAACGACCCCTTCTCATCTTTAGACCCCTTACTCCTTGAAGTTTAAAAAATGAATACATGGTACAAACACTCAACATTAACATTTGACGAAACGAATCAGTAAAAAGAGGGTTTACCTCATCCCCGTAACACCCAAGTCTTTGGATGATGTACAGTGACGTCATTGTCCAAATGTAAAGTGTCCCTAATAAATCCCCCACCGATGTCTTATCCGCCAGAGCGACCAGTAAAGGGAAATAATCCATGGAGTAAACGATGATAGAAACAACGGCTCCCAGTACTGTAAGAATAAAGAAATGATGTATAAAAAATCTCTCTCTCTCTCTCTCTCTCTCTCTCTCTCTCTCTCTCTCTCTCTCTCTCTCTCTTCGGTCCTACATTTTCTCACTCGTTCTATGTTAATCAACTTATTTAACAGGGGTACATAACGTGTGTGTGTGTGTGTGTGTGTGTGTGTATATATATATATATATATATATATATATACATGTATATATATATATATATATATATATATATATATATATATATATATATATATATATATATATATATATATATATATATATATATATATATATGGCCAGACTTTTATAAAATAGAAGTTCAATGTTTACTTAAATAATTACAAGTTTTAGATAAAACCAATGATTTTACTTTGAACGCTGAATGGGCCGTTGTTAGCGGTACGTATAACATAGCGCCTTTTGACGGCTATCTCAAAACACAGAAAGGTCAGCGCACCGAATGTAGCGGCAAACGAAAAGCGGTCCGAACCGAACGCTTCCTTAGGTCTGTAAGTAACAAAACGTGAACCATAAATAAAATCCGCATACTCTTAAATACATCTCTATTGATATTTTCTTTGCCAAACAATTTTGATTTATTATATAAATTGCATGTATATGTTATAATTTCTATACAGGTTGATAGATAGAGTTGTGAATGAATAGACATGTTATAATTTCTTTACAGGTTGATAGATAGAGTGGTGAATGGATAGACAGATAGTTAGACATGCTAATTAAATGTAACCCCTCCTAAACTCGTATATTATAGTCCTATTTGGATATTTGAATTGCTGTACACGTAGTCTTAAAAAGTTGGGAAAACTGTTTTAAAATTTTTTTTCCCGTCCTGCATGATATGAAAATATGAAAATAGCAAGTGCATATTTTTATGATATGAAAAAAGCAAGTGCATATTTTAAATCAGAGATATGGAGATGTACTATTTTGTTGTACTGGTTCTGATAAAAACATATCTTCGGACAGAGAGACACTCAGACGCACAGACAGACGGACGGACGGGCACGGTAATTACAATTTACCACCCCCAACAAAACAGAAAGAAAACAAGTCGTTTGAGGAGTATAAGGCAAATATCTTTAACCTACTTCCTCGTTACATTTTTTCCGTGTAATATCCTTTGAATGATTTCTAGTTTTGATAGGAATAAAACAGCGACCACCAAAACCTGTAAGAAGAGAGGACAGTGGGTTAATTTCGTATTTGTAAGCTTGTACATAGTGTTTAGCTACATTTGCTATCGCATATTATCTGTTTCGTCTCTATAGAAATAACATTTTTATGTCTAGTCTATCGAGTTTATGTTTCTTTTGATATCATAATGAAGGACAATGACGTCACGAGTACTTACAGCAGGAACCAGCAGAAAGACGTACATATTCTGTCGATCGATGGGCTCCTCGCAGTCTTTTCTGAAGTTATATACAAATGCAGATAAGTGAAATAATCTTAGTTGATTACATGTAATATCGAATCCATACATATTTGTAGCTTCATGCATGTAGAAAGGTAAAATAGTCTTAGTTGATTGACATCGATAACATCCATTATATTTATTTACTATTAGCATCATAAACATACATACAAATGTAGGTACAATTACCCCTGGCTGCTTGATATTGAATCCATACATTATAGCATAATGCATATTTAATCCAATGACATGCAACTTCGATTAAAATATGTATATTGAATTTCGAATATTAACCATAATAAAAGGCGTATGAATTAAAAGAAAAAAAAAAAACAAGTATATATACATATATATATATAGATATAAAAATATACATAAAAAATACAATAAAATTACTTTTTGGTAAATTCATCTTTCCACGCTTTCAGGAAAGCCTTGCGAAGGTTCCTGGCCACTTCTGAGGCGTAGTAATACCTGGTGTCCACACTGCTGTTTGTGATACTTGTATTCATTTCCAGAAAAGACTATTTTCAAACTCGGTCTGAAACTATTTAATTTTGTTATTCACACTGGACTTTGCAGACGAAATTACTCGTTGTAACTTTACTTACATGTACTTACTTACTTGCTCACTCTGTGTCTGTCTGTTTCTCTCTCTCTCTCTCTCTATCTCTCTCTCTCTCTCTCTCTCTCTCTCTCTCACTTTAGTTTTTCTTTCATAAATGTTAATTATAGATGCATTCGAAAATAACTATAATATGTATATGTTATCTACAAAAATTGCATATATTTTCAGGTTCCATTATCAGATTAATATATGAAGTGATAAACAATTTATGTATAATAAAACACCACTTACATGTATCGGACAGTATATATTGATGGGCATTGCTAAGTTGTAAACAATAAATTTACTCCTGGGCCGGTTTTCCGACTAAGATACGGTGACGAATTCTGATCACTTCAAAAGATCATCCGCTCTCATCACAATAGGAAACCGTGGGTGCTTTAATTCACTGGAGGTACTTGTACTTTGATCAGTATGAACCAGTGCATGGGGGCTCTTTATTAATACCTATTAAGAGGTTGATTTTTGTAAATTTGTTATACATGTACATTCAAGAAGAAGTCATCTAAGTGCACGCTGTGATCTATATGAAAACGGATAGAGAGATGGAAAAAGGATCGAACAATTAAATGAACCAAAAACGCAACACCATATATGTCTCGAGCCCTTACCCTGCCCTTGATAATGAGGGGCATACATATTAATATCCATTGGTTTTCCTCTCCTGGATATATACAAATCCTGGATCCACGCATTACGATATAAAAGTTTCTTTATCATATATACTCATTTTAACTTTAGATTGACCAAAATTGTTTATTTTGTTTACAATCCATAAGCCTTATCAATTTTCTTTAAAAAAAAAAAACACACAAAGAAACGTGGATTCTTCGTGGAAATATTGATATGTTGTCAATTACCACTACAGTCAGTAATGATTAAGGTTGCTGTGCATGAAAGTATAGCTAGCTTCGATCAGTAGCTCATATATCCTATATATATACAGTAACTCAAAATTATCAAATGTGACAAAGTCAACAATCTTTCAATAACTCAAAATTTGAAGAAAAGAATTTCTCGACCACTTGAAATGTTATAATATAAAAATACGATTAGTGCGTATATACTGTTAATGCATTTGTTTGCTTGTTTTTTTTTTCAATTTCAGAACCTGGGGCCAAATAACCAGGGGACAAGATAATTTAGTACCGTTTTTTCCGAGACGCGAGATTTCATCTTATCGCGAGATCTCGTTCGAGATTGCATTCTGTATTTGTTTACCATGTTAACAAGGTGCTAGGACTTGCTCACACCAAAATAACTGCTGTTTTGGTCCAGATTAAGTAAGAATTATTTTTTTAAAATGTTTAAGTTATGAATTAGACTTTTATGTCCAACAGGAATAATGAAATAAGTAGCAGAAAACACCCGGGAAAGCAGAATTCATTCAGCTCGAATTTACTTAAATGCCGACTTAACTATATTTCAGTGAAAAATTTAATTATAAGATGTGATATGTTCTTACATCGACTTATTTAGTTAAGTTAACCTGAAGTCAGGTGATGATAATCATAAATTTCTCTGGATATTCATTTTACTTTATTTTTTTATTTTTTGCCTATAACAGCAGAACTTCCATTCCATCATGTCATTTGGATTTAACACTAACACCCGATCTAAGGAAGATATTTCTTTCCGACTAAAACAACAGTAAGTAAAATATGATGCTTCAAACTAAATCAGATAATAAGATCACCTTAATTTATTTTTGTAAATGAATTTCTTTTGTTATAGAATGAACATATTCCAATTTTGTAAAATCAATGATTTACGGATCATATTTAAATACGATTTAATGAAGGAATTCTTAGTTTTCTTATACTTTAAAGAATAATCAATGTAAATTAATAAAATGATTATAATCAAATCAATAATACTGAGACCTTTCCTTTGACTGCCATTGTACTCTCTTATACCTTAATAAGTTTTGTTACCTGATGCCAGTAGCTTTAGAAAAAATCCTTCATATTTGATTGAAAAAAAAATTATTTTTATGGTCAATAATTGTATATATAGGTCACGGTTTCAGTAAGTATCTGGAGAAAATGTGTATTATGTGTCCTAGTGGTAATAAAGAAATTATTCAAGAAAATCTTCTGTTTAGCAAAACACTCATTGCTATTCAAAAACATTTGCATGGACAAGTCTTCATATTCCACAGCTATGTGTAGCATATGCAAAGTTCAAGAAGTAGTGGTATAGTACATGTACTCTTTGTACTTTGAAGTTTGTGTTGGTATAACATCACTACAAGCATGGCTTCAGGAAGTTTGTGCTGCTGGTGTATAGTTCATACAGAGCATGCTGTGTTGTATAAAAAGTAATTCACAACTTGTAGATTATCATTAATTCAGTTATTGATTTCATTTAATTGAAATCCTATGTACATGCAGATGGTCATGCATTCTTCACTATATGGACTTTTATAGTGTATGCTAAAGAATCTTAAATCTGCAGTTGCACAATATATACATGTATACGCGGTATATGTACAGTACCGATCAGACCAAACCTAACAGGAAGTAGACACCAACTAAACCATGGATTTACTTTCGGGGTCTGCTTGGGGTTTACTAGTGCAGACCCAGAGTAAACCCAAAGTAAACCTAGAGTGGACACAGAGCCAGTACCGGGTAAACCCCGATCAGAAGTACATATAGACCCCTGAAAGCAGACGCTACATGTGTTTTTGGAATACTGTAGAATCATTTTTGTTTGTGGGGGTCAGTGTTTATGGGTATTATAGCCAAAAGATTTTCTGGTTTCTGGGGACGTAATTTCTTTTGTAGCAATTAAGTTCTATTTCATAAATAAATATTAAACAAATGCTTGTATATATAGATATATATATATATACATTCATGGGGATGAATTCAAGGGCAAGGGTTACCGAGGAAAGCCATGAACATTGGTCCCTCACAATCAATGATGATTCCACAGTATACATGGGGCAGGAATTACAGGGGGTATAAGATGGTGATATGAAAAACTTGTCTGCTTTAGTCACTTCCATGCATAAGGTGGACCCCAAAAGCAAACCTTAAGTAAACCCAAAGTAAACCCCGAGTGGAAACAAATTTTCAAAAAGCAGACCCTGAGTAAACCCAGAGTAAAACCTAAAAGTAAACCAAGGGCCGCGCCGGTTTATTTGGGGTCTCCTCTGGTGTTAGGTTTGGTCTGGTCGGTACTCTATATCTAAACTATTTTTAAACTGTTCTCTTCTACATTTCTGAGTCAATGTTAAATTAGTACCTTTTTGTAACAGTCTTATAGTTATTACAATAATGTATCAGTCAAACTTTATTCCTAGATTCCTTTTGAAAAATAAGCAAAAGACATTGTCATGGGTAATGCATGTTATTTTTATTTGAGGCAATGATAAGAATTTTAAATCTACAAATGAGTCTATTTTGAAAAGAACCTATATAAATCCTTATAACATGTTGAATTACTGTCAGAGTAATATTCAAAGAAAATGATACTACTTTCAATATTTTATTAGCTAGTGGAAGTAAACTCAAGATAATCTCTATTATGTACATGTATATACTATGGAAATAATCTCTTATTACATATGAACTACATGTATCATGTAAATTATTATGTTTGAATTTTTTTTAATAGAATCAAAAAGTCGTATATAGGCTTTGCCTAGTAGCTTGATTTATCTATTATAATAGTATATATGCTCTGAATATGCAAAAACAAATAAATATCAGAGTACAGAAAGAACGAGATTCATTGATTTACACTGCTTTAGAATTTCAGAATTTTAAAATTATATTAACAGCAATGTCAAACGAGCTCGAGATGAGACTCGTAAGCTTGAGACTGAGAGCAGAAAGATGGAGGAGAGACTGGCTGAGCTTAGACTGGCGATGAACAAAGAAAAGGAGGAAAGAGAGTAAGACTTACTTGAATCAGTCTTAACAGTAAAATCATTAGTTTATTACAGTATACATTGTCAATAAATATAAACATTTAAACTACACATATAAATGTTAAAATGATATACCGGTAACATTACTCTTACATATTTATATTGAATGCTTACGTTGCACACAGTATTTAATCATCAAGTTTTTTATGGTAAAGATCCAGCCAAATTAAGAAGAACTCATTTTAAATGTTCTAACATATTTTGTCTAGCAAGTGTGATATTTGGCAGAAAATAAATTTTGAACAAGTTAGCATGGATTTGAATTAGCATATTTCTGATTGTTCCTTTTCTAACACATATATGAATGGCATATAACAACGTGCTTGATTTAGCGTAAGTGGTTTTCCACCAAAAACCCTAAAATGATTTATACACAGCCAAATGAAAAACATATATAGTACATTATACCCTTTGAGATCTTCTGTGTTGGAGATCGATCTGGTTGCATTGTGACAGCCCAACAATGTAGATAACTTGAGTAAAATATGAGCTGTTTTATTGTGTCTCCAGGAGACAGGGAGGAGGGTACTGGTCTCGGGGTCAGACAGGGAACCTGAACTCGTACGCGACCGACGTATTAAACAAGCCTTCATCCTCGTCATCATCAAAGGTAAACATGGCACGTACTTAATAAGGCTGTCACACAGTGGAAAGTTCAACTTGAATTTCTTTTATATATAGTATATATAGTGTGTTTTCAAGCTTGTTTTTACATATTTTTATTTTCTTTTTATTTCAGAGTTCTGGCAAAAAGAAAGTGAAAATTCTAAAAGACACACCTCTTGGTATTAATTTTATGATTCTTTATATGTTAATAACTGATTTATATCAAATTTCTAAGTTTTTTTATATCAACTATATCAACTTGTTTTGAATTTTTACGAAATTTTTCACGTACTAGCTAATAAATATATAATATGATGATCAATTTAGAATACATTCGACATATTATAAATAATAATTACACCTACTTCTGACTTTCATGACAAAACACAATATTACAACCTCCTGTTTGTTATTTAGATATTCCAGAGAGACCAAGTCAGCCAGGAACAATGGCCTACATTGCCAAACAGGAAGTGTCCTTGACCCCTAGACAAAAGGTCAAGGGTCCCAAATGTGGTCAATGCGAGGAGAAAAAGGCAGCAGTGGTAAGATCTCAATAAAACTGTTGATGTATTATTCTCAAATTAAAGCATTTTATACAGTGAAATAAGCATTTGAAATTACACTAAATATATACCAAACTAGTTGAAGGAAACCGAGTGTAAGACTTAGAATTTTTAAGTTAGAACAATCAATCTTTTGTGAAGTAGTCTAACAATAATTATTTTTACCAGTATATCAAAATACCTATAGAATATATTAAATTGATTTCTTTACAGTCGTGTGTTCAGTGCTCGGAGCTGTATTGTCCTGGATGTTTCACTGCGTTCCATCTGAAAGGTGCCCTGAAGAAACACCGGTCCCTCCCTGTATCTGTGAGTAAATTGAAATTCATGGGATCGGTAACAATATGGTACACCATGTTTTTTGTAAGCCGTTTGTCTAAAATCACTATATCAATAACATAAATTATTTAAACTCTTTCAAACCTTAAATTTTGCTTAAAACTCAATGGGTTCAAGAAAAAAACTTTGATTAATGCAAAATTAAAATGACTCTACAAATTATATATATATTTATCACATTATTCTGAGCCTAACTGCTCCGTATTGATTTTAACCTTGTTTAATTGTCACTTAATTACATGAAGTTTTAGGGAAGTAGTGGTATCCGATATATTCTCAGTTACATGCGTTAACACAATTTTTAACAATATTAATTATTCTTAGTCTAACTGACTGATTTCAACATTGTCTAAGTTTTCATGAACATGTACCGGGTGTAGTTCCAATTGCGATGGTTCAGTACTCTAGATTCCTAATTAAATGTAAAGAATTAATATCTGTGTAGATCAAATTGTAAGAAGCACTCCTAGTGGGTTTTGAAATATTGCTTTTATTTATATGACAGTTGTTGACTACATTAAATTATAGCAAAAGCTTGGTGCTTGATTGATCACAATTTGATATTCCTGCAATTAGATATTAAATGGCAGATTTGCGTGAAAGGAATTTATAGTTACATGTAAAGTTTTCTTTTTTTATCACAAAATTCTCTCTCTCCAGGCGACCGGCCCCAGACAGTGTATGTCTCCCCGCCCCGCTCCTCCTGTCACTAATGGCAATGGGTAATTACTATAATTCCAGATATATATATATATATTTTTATGTCTACTTCAATCAGACCGGTTATGAAATTTTAAGATTTTGAATTTTTCAATTTTTTCGAAGTAAATTCAATTGCATGTACTAGTAATCAGGGTTGTCTCTAAAAATTGAAGTAGAAGTAGAAATGAAAAAGTAGCAAGGGGTTTGGGGGTTTTCCTATAGCTACATTGTGTTTGAAATGCAATAATAGCTGGGTAATTAAGGCATTATAGGTGTGGGAATTCCCCACCTCCCAGGTCTTAGAGACAACCCTGAGTAATGGTACAAAATAACCAAAGGATTTTTTTTTAACTCTCAAAAATTTAAACAGTGGAATATTTCTCAATTTTTCAGGGACTATGACACTCATTCCTCAGAAAACTTTGATAGTTACCCCTCTGAAGGTGCGATCCACCCCACAAACTCTGCAATCAACAGAGTCCGTGTAAGTACCGATATTTCAAATGAATGAATTTTTTAAATCAAAATATTTGTTCTTCTTAACCACTAGCAATTTTTTTTGGGCTCAAAGAGACTGTAAAACTATACTCATTTTTCAAATGTTTGTAGCTTTGATCTCTGCAATTCTTCCCTGTCCCCATCTTTTATATAGAAAGAAAACTCAATTTGAGATCATTCAGTTTTAATACAATGTAATGGATTCTTTTTTAGTTTGATGATCACGGCAGAAACAGTCCTGAGGGTGCCAGTGGTTCGTTTGATGGACCGTCCTTGTTCACAGGGAATTATAACGAGGCGGAGAGTGCTGCCTCATTTCAGCAGGCCTTGGCCGCCTGGAGAACTGGGAAATCGGAGGGAGGGGAACCAGCCAGCGAGACCCCGCGACAACCACAGGTCCTCAAAGTAGAAACACCTCGTAAGTTTATTTGTTTGTCCAAAGTAACCATACACACACCAGAATTATCTGTTGCGTTTGCTGGTAAAGGTTTCAATAACTGGTTGGTGGAGAGTCTGGCTTGATGAATTATTACCAGTTATCTTTTCAATGACACATTCAGTGAGATTTAGTGGTTATAACACTTCCACTTTCTTAATGTTGTAGGTCAGACAGCTCCTGTAGGCATTGACAGTGGAACAGAAACCAAGAAACCTCCCCCTGTGGAGATCAAGTTCTCCTCCAACCTCAGTTACGCCGAGCGCCTCCTCATCAAGAAGCACCGGAGGACCGACGTGGACAAGTCTGACACCCCCAGGCTGAGCCTGCCCCCTACCCCAAGGCTTAACTTCCAGTCCATGCCCGAGGACAGCCACAGTGAGGTAGAGATGCCCTTCACACCTCGAAGTCAGCAAACTCCTCGTATTGAGGCTTATCCTCAGGGAGACAATGAGGAGCAAGATGAGGAAATGGAAGGTGAGAATTTATTAACTGGTCTGTCTTCCTCAAAGTTACTTGTTTTTGACATTATGAGATAACATAAGCAATAGGAAACTTGGATAGTAGATACATGATGATTTATTTGTCAGAAAAATATCCTCAGTGGATAGGGGAGGGGGATACATGTTGATTAAGATTTTAGAAAATTTCCTAAAATTGATAAAAGATTAGCATTTGCAATATAAGATCAAGTCCTTGAAACTCTCTCTGTTTCAAGACAGATTGAACACATTGAGATTTTGTTTTACTGATCTTGACCATAAAAATATGCATGCCTTTCAAATTTTGGAATGCACACTACAGAAACTTGAAATTGAAAAAAAGTAGACTATAACCATATAAATTTGATATCATTTTCCAATGTTTTTTTTTAAGATGAAGAGAGAGTAAATTTCAATGCCCTTTATGAACTGTCAAAGATGGCTGCCAATACAAATGGGGGAAAACCTCGCCACGATGAGGATAATATTTCTATCATTGAACTAGACTCTGTGACAGTAAGTTCAAAACATGGTTTTCTGAATAAGAAAAAAATCAGTCAATCATTTAGAAAAATATTACTTTAAACACTAGTTCTGGTGCAATTCTGCATTATATATGTATGTTATGTTACCATATTATAAGAAATATTCAAATGAGTTATTTCTTCTAAATACAGTTCTGCTGGTACTTGGGTTAAGTGTTGAATTTGACCCCTTAGGGATGTGGTGGATATGTTGGCCAGAAATCTAGCTTTAAACCTTTTTAATGACAATATAAATCTCTGATAGATAAATGACCATTTTCCATTGTTTTCAGACAAATCCGACCATTGAAGAGACCACTCAGTTTATGGTCCAAGAATCCAGTGATCTCGAGGCATGGACTGCAAAAGAAAGGTCAGAAACAAATATTAAAAATAAAAGAGCTTTGTATGAAACATATTAATTTCAGTAAAGTCACACATGTACTGAATTTTATTTAATTGGACTAAATTTTACCAAATGATGAAGGTAATTTTTTTTTACAGTGTAAAATATTTTTCATTTACAGTGCAAGAGATACTGCCAGAAATAGTGCTAGGGACAGATTTATAGAGAGTGATAGAGATGACATGAGAGAGAAAACTAGAGACAGCATTAGAGAAATGAGTAGAGAAAAAACTAGAGAAAGCATTACCAATAGAGAGAGTGAGAGAGAAAGCCAAAGAAACAGTAAACCACCAAAGTCTTCAACTCGCCGCACAACACCCAACATGGAGGACAACATCAATACCTCTCCAGAAAACAGGTCAAGCAAACCACCAACCAGGATGGAGGATAGACTGGGGTCAGGAAAGGTCAAGGACAGGAGTCAGGACCAAACAGAGGCAAGGGTCAAGTCAGGCAAGGTCCGACCCGTCTCTGGGAAATCCCGACCGCCGTCAAGCAGAGCCAAGAGTCGCCAAGAGTCTCAGAGACCTGGATCAGGGACCAGGAGTCGCGCAGGAAGTCGGGCCGGTAGTAGGGCCGGCTCATGGATGGAAGGGTATGATATATTTGTTAATATGCTGTTTAATAAATCGTACATGTATATCGAAAGCCCTTGGTCTGTAAATGATTATAGGTACTGAATGAATTGATTTATGTTTTGTTGTCAAATTTTGTGGTTGAAATGTATAAGCTTTGTAGATGCATGACACAGATAGATTAAAATTAATTGTGCTTTCTTATGGTATTTTATTTTTAATTGTTATGCTATAGAAATAAATACAAAGGGTTGAATTTTCTAAAGCAAACTTTTGAATCTGAGTTTGCCAGATCCCGAGATTACTGTTGAATCATTTAATTTCGTTGGGGCCAATTTTTGTGGATTGTAAGTTAACTGCTTATTCGTGAGGATGTAATTTTGTGGATGTGTCAGTTTTCAGTTTAAGTAAAAAACATCTTTTTCAAAATTTGTTTTTGTCAAGGATGTAAATTTGTGGAGAAGGGTTACCCACAAATACCACAAAAATTAAGCCACCACGAGTTCTAATGATTCCACAGTTACTAAAAATGATTTAAAGCACTTGATTCAGCCTGCCAAATGCTAGTCAGTTAATATGTAAAAAGAAATAAGTATAAATAAAGAGATGTCTTGATGTCTGTACAGAGAGGGTGTTCTGACAAAGGCTCCCAGTGAAGCTCTCAGTATGGTGGCCCAGATGTCAGCTGAGGTTCAAGTTCAACGAAGTGTTCCCTTGGAAGAGCTGTTCATGATCGGAGTGACCCCTGTTCAACAAGACAGGGTCATGACCCCGTCCAGAGCAAAAAGTGCCAAGGGAGACAAGATGAAAGTCAGCAATCAGTGTAAGTTATCTGAGGCTTGCTTAGTGTGGGTGTTTATGACAGAGGGGCTGGGTTGTAAGGTTGTGTGTTGTTAAAGTGAAGTGTACCGTAGTTTCCCTACTTTATGCCAGTACTTTTAAAATTGTTCAATTATGCCGTTATTTGTATCAAATTGCGAGAGTATATAAAACCGTGAGCACCTGTCCAATTTTTTGGTAAAATTCAAATTCGTTTTGTGTGCAAACTGTCAGGAAAATAGTAAGAAAATTTAAAATATCTACTAGGGATGTTTATTAAAAATTTTATGGGTTTTAATTCCTCATGTTTAATTGGGAATAAACATATGTTATATGCCAAGCAATTAGATGATATCTAAAAGTAAAAAAAAAAGGCTATGGTTATTTTTGGCATGTTTATCAATAGTTAATATTGCTCATTTGCTAACCATGCATCTATTTCCTGCTTCTGAAGAAGAAAATGCAGATCAGAGTTTTATTTTGGCATGGATGGGGGAACAAAGGCATTTATTAATTAGTTTTAGGAAGTTTTGTTAGGCCAGCTGAATGAATTTACATGTTTTACAGAATCAGAAGTAGCTTGAGGATTTTGTTTTATGTATTTGCAGTGTATCAGATGGCCCCGCGCTCCTGGAGACCAGACAGTAGTCTAGCGGACAACGTGCCAGAGGAACTAGTGCAGATTGAACCCATAGAGGACCCCCTAGCTGTTCCCATGGAAACAGATGCTATAGACATGGTCATGGATGCCAATGTTTTCCCTGGCAGCACAGATGGAAGTGATATGGAAACACCTACACCAAGGTCTCTGTTTTGTTTAGTTAGAGTCATGGGAAAGTTTCTTTCTCAATGTCAACATTTCTAAAACTTATTTCTTTAAGTAAAATAAGTTTATAATCCAGAGATCTTTTACCATTCTTCCGTATGGATGCACAGAAACATATAAGCCAAAAAGTATTTTGTCAATTAGAATTTTTAAAAGAGCCAATCCATAAATTATTGTAATATAATAATTAGTTGCAGCTCATTATCTCTGAAATGCCTAGAAATAAATTTTAATTTAATTTTAGAGCCCCAAGTCGCAGTGACTCCTTGCTACGAGACTCCACACTGCCAGAGTTTACCAGAAATACTAGTCACCTGTCAACCAATCAGAGGTCACCAGAACCCCCCAAGGGGGAGAAGAGCTTCCGACAACCCAGCAGGCACTCCAAGAGCCGGTCTTCCCACCACACCCTCACTCCCAGACTAGAGACACCCAGGAGGGATCGGTCAGATGATGTAGAACCCTCTGATGTTCAGTCCTCTGCAACTTTCGATGGACGTCCCAGCAGTAGAGGGCTAGTTCCGCAGGGGGTAAGGGCGGTCAGTCGATCGGGAACAGGAACTACTCCGAGGTCCCAGAGAGCCTCCTCCCGTGTTGGGGGAGCAACTCCAAGAGGAGAGGATTCAGAGAGACCACTTTCCAGGGCTATTGGTATATTTTTGAAAATACATTTTTATGTGTTGATGACTAATTGTGCAAGGAAACTATCAAATGTTTTTTATTAAAGTTAGTATCTCTTTCTATAAGTTTTGCTACAGCCAGAAGTTACTGTACTTATTTTGCTTTAAAAATATCCATTCCCTTCTTATACAAGTACATGTGTGTTAGTATAGCTGTCAATCACATTCACTTTCATTATCACCTGCTTGTAATACCTGTAATTAACAGTTGTGGACGGGGAGGATCTCTCATCCTACGACACTGTGGGCGACCAGGAGAGCCGGAACATTGATGACCAGGAGAGTCTGAGTAAACTGGAGTGGGAGCTGGCCTCGGAGTCAGGGAGGCTCACAGGTAAAATGTGTGGGTGGGTGGATGGATGTGTGTGTGTGTGTGTGTGTGTGGGGGGGGGGGGTTGGGACCTCAGAATCATA
This sequence comes from Magallana gigas, assembly GCF_963853765.1. NCBI lineage: Eukaryota > Metazoa > Mollusca > Bivalvia > Ostreida > Ostreidae > Magallana > Magallana gigas. Next base: position 42,738,704 of record NC_088860.1, read on the forward strand.
GAATTACAGGGTAAGAGTGTGGGTGGGGGGAGGGGTCGGTAGCCTGGGAGTCAGACAGAGTCACACAGGTAAATTGTGTGTGGGGAAGGTAGGTAGGGGGATAGGTGGGGGAGGAGTAGCCAGCCATGGAATCAGGCAGGGTCTCAGGTGAAGTGTGTGATGTGGGGGGGGGGGGGGGGGGGTTAGCTAGAGTCAGGGTCACAGTTAAATATATAAATGTTGGGGGAGGGAAGGGAGGTTTACAAGTAAAGTGCATTGTGTATTTGAGGGATGGGGGAGGTAGCTTTTATTATACGAAGACAAAGACAGGGGTTATTAAATAATGAAGGTTTAGGCCATATCTTGAAAGAAATATCACCATTCTTGTGTTTGGAAATATTTATGATTGCATAGTCTTTTACTAATTTTGTCTTTATAAAGTCATTAATTTTTTCCCCACTGTTTCTAGCTGATGGTCAAATTTCTCGAATGAGTATCTTACCGGACACAGACGATGAGGGCAGCACAGGAAGTAGCCGCTCCTTCAGCAGAATGAGTCAGCAGGACCAGGGCTATGACATCAACTCAAGGCTCAGGTTAGTGTTATAACTTAAAACTCGGGTCATTGTAATAACTCCAGGCTCAGGTCAGTGTAAAAACTCAGGCTCAGTGTAATAACTCAGGCTCAGTGCTAGTACACAGGGCTCAGGTCAGTGTAAAAACTCAGGTCAGTGTAGAAAACTCAGGCTCAGTGTTATTACTCAAGGCTCAGGTCAGTGTTATAACTTAAAACTCGGGTCATTGTAATTACTCCAGGCTCAGGTCATTGTAATAACTCCAGACTCAGGTCAGTGTAAAAACTCAGGCTCAGTGTAAAAACTCAGGTCAGTGTAGAAAACTCAGACTCAGTGTTATTACTCAAGGCTCAGGTCAGTGTTATAACTTAAAACTCGGGTCATTGTAATTACTCCAGGCTCAGGTCATTGTAATAACTCCAGACTCAGGTCAGTGTAAAAACTCAGGCTCAGTGTAAAAACTCAGGTCAGTGTAATAACTCAGGCTCAGTGTTATTACTCAAGGCTCAGGTCAGTGTAATAACTCCAGGCTCGGGTCATTATAATAACTCCAGATTTAGCTCAGTGTTATAACTCAGGCTCAGTGTAATAACTCAGGCTCAGTGTTATAACTCAGGCTCAGTGTAATAACTCAGGCTCAGTGTTAGTACACAGGGCTCAGGTCAGTGTAATAACTCAGGCTCAATGTTATTACTTATGACTCAGGTCAGTGTAATAACTCCAGGCTTGGGTAATTGTAATAACTCAGGCTCATTGTTATTACTCAAGGCTCAGGTCAGTGTAATAACTTGGGCTCAGGCCATTGTATTAACTCTAGGCTTAGTGTTATTATTTAAGGCTCAGGCCAGTTCAATAACCCCAGTCAGGAGCTGGGTAACGTCACAGCAGTAGACATGTACATATGGTAGATTGAGTTGCCAATCCTCATGTTTTTATGTTTATGTAAGATACCATATCTGTTTAGAGGGGCATTATAGGGAATCAATTCTCTAATTAGATACCGTTTGAGGGTGATTTCCTTTCTCTCAGATAAGCGCGTACTTTATAGATTTACCTGTAATCTCTAAATATTAAATGATTGACACATTTTAAAAAGTAAGAGCATTTGCAATGTTCTATCAGCATCCACACTCTTCTTTTTTTTTTTTACAGAGAAGATGAACTGATGGATGATGATGATGATGAAGATAGAGAAAGTGAAGAGGAAAATGAGGTCAAAGCGCTTCACTGAACAAACTTTGTAAAGATGGTTCTGATTGGATGAAAACTGACTTCTGGTGTTTAAAGACATGGCTAGATAGATTTTAAAATTTTATTTGCATGTTTTCCAATTCTTGCAGTTGTGTTTTTTATAAAGCAGGTGTACAATTTTGCAGTTTCACTTCTTACAGTATATGGTGAAGCATTTTGATAAATTTTATAGTGACTGTTACGTTTTACACAAATTGAAACGATAATTATAGTTTTGAAAAAATGAGTTGAAATATGATTTCCCTTGTTTGAATAAATATTTGAGTTCTTGTTACTCAGTTTTTTTTAACACAATTCAACAGCATTTTCGAAACATATAAATCTGAAGCTTCTCATTGATTCCTTCTATTTCAGACCAGAATCTGGAGATTATTGCGGAATTATTCATTTAAAATAGCTTATGTTACCTAATATAACTGCACACTTAATATAAACTTAATATTCCAATGCTGTAAATTTCTTCCTGGATTTGTTACTGTTTCATTGACGTGACTGTGTGTTTCATTGATCGTTGTGGCATGAGTTGTTCAAAAGCATTAAAAACTTAGTTCACCGTCCATTATTATTTATTTACATTCTGTATCTTAATATACATATATGTACACCTTCTGTTTGTTGTTGATATACAAGTATTTAAAAATAAAAAATTAAAAGAATAGAAACAATTATTAGTCTTTCGTTTTTACTTGATTCACTTAATTTTGACGTGTGGGCGTAAATCATGTTCAAGGTTTGCAATGGCAATTCATCTCGAACCAATTTTCTACCTGCATCAGCACACACTTTTATTTTTAATCGAATGTGATTTTCTAAAAATACACCATAACGCCCATAATTTACCACAATACTCTCGTGCGACATGGAATAATCACAGGTGTTTGATGACAGTACTGACCACCCCAAGTATCCAGACCCCCGGGACTTTACTCTTTTAAAAAAAAATTAATTATCCTTTTATGAAATATTTAGAAACTAATGTATACATTTATTGTACAAAATTACTTAATAAACATTTTGACATCGAACAAATTTTAAATGAAATAATGTACAGTAAGGAACAGACGATGCATTTAATTCATTGACATTATTATTCTTAAACCAGTATTTAGCTCACAAATACTTATTTTTGTTGAAATTCTGATTATTATTGCAATCAAAATGTTTATCAAAGTTATTAGATTCGTGGTTTGCTAGTTTTGTTTGTTTGTTTTTTTCTTTTTTTGGTTCATGTAAATTGCAACACATTGCACTTTGTGTTGCTTTTTGATTAGTTTGCATTAGATAGATTCGAAACTATCCTTTATATTGTTTTGCAATAAGTAAAGATATTACCAAACTTTACCCAAATCAAAGATAAAGTTTCAGTACCAACCTGACTCAACAATAGGGGGGGGGGAGCTTTTCGCAGGAAATAGAATTGTTCATTAATTTATCTTTGAAAGATTGAGAAGTTGAAGTCATACGAGCCCCCCCCCCCCCCCCCCCCCCCCCCCCGATTAGGATTTTCATAGTTTGGGGAAAAAATGATGGTAGGGAAGATTTTTTTGTTTTGGAAGTATAGGTTTATCCCCCCCTCCCCCCACCCCCACGGATAAGGATTTTCATGATGGGAATTAGGTTTTTTTCTTTCAATATTTCTGAAGAGCTACCCCCCCCTTTCAATTTGCTTCCGACGCCAGTGTTAAAATCTAGTGATAAAAAGTTAAGCACATTTTTTTATTACCATTTAACACACTACGGTTTGAATTTTACTGAATTGCCGTTCGTTTCACCGTTGAGCAGATTTTTTTAAACATTTAGTTTTTGTTTCGGTTTGAGCGAAGATCCACTACATACGCATAGTTTTTCTAGTCGTTTTCATAACGAACACAAAGAATGCGCATGATTGCACATATTGCGATTTTAAATGTCCAAATTTGCACCATTATCTGATAGAGTACGTAGCATTGAAATAGTTCATTCTTCTTTAAATAGCCTTCAGACAGTATTGCATGTGGTTCTCTAATCAACCATTCCCCTTCCTCATTCAAGGGGTGTCATTTTATGTGCCATATATTTGCAGAATTCGGGTGATTAATATGAAGATATGAAACAACCTGTATTAATCAGAATAGGTAAATGATAATTATGGAAAATCAAAAATACCACCTTATGTCTTCTAAATGAAAATCAATACGGCCACTGCCACGGCCCTAGCGCAATGGAGGCAAATAAGGCAAATGCCTCACATTTGAATTTTTTAACAATTTTTTTAAATGTCAGAGTTAAGAGGACCAGACCCCGGGGCCATATAAAAGCTTCAAAGTTTCTCCTTAAAAATAAACTATCCAAAAACTGACGACTCTGTTCTCTGAATATAGAAATATTAATTTCATCCGTGTGTTCGAGGCTGCAAATGCTAAATAGTACCAAATTTAAGGCATTTATGAGTTAACCACAAAAGACAAGAAAACCCTTTTTGCGATACAAAGAAAAAAGACAATTATATCCTGTTCCTAAGTAATATTTTTATCTTTCCCTTCTTTATACAGAGGAAAGACTGTGCAAGTACAGCAATGACACGAACAGATTTACAAGTTCCATTATGGGTCGCACCGCGCAGACAATTGCATTTATCTCATCAGCTGTACGGTTTGCTCAAAACAATACGTTGGAGAAACAAGTGACTGTGTGCTTGGGATGGTGTATATACAGGCTATCTTATTAGGTATTTTTGCAAAATTTCTATTCTAGATTTCTATGCAATGAAAGTTATAGTCTTGTACGTCTAATTTTAATTAGATTGCATTTGTATTAGGTTATTTTTAATTTGTACGGTATATATCTTTTAAAAAAACTGTGTTGTATAATTTCCATTTTTTTTTGTATTGAATTATTTCCATTTACATTGAATTTTTTATTTGTATTGTTGTATAACTTACATTTCTATAGTATAAAATTAATTTGTCAGTGGTTTCACATTTTTGTAGTAATATTGCATGTTTTTCATTTCTTGTGTATATTTTTTTTTTAATAAATGTACTACGGACCGTTTATATTTTTTATTTATTACAAATAATTTCATTTGCTCCCCCTATGTCACGACTCGTGAGTCATGCTACATGTACTCAGGGTACCGAGACTCCTCCACTAGTTTTGGAAAGTTCAAAAAATGCGTATATTTTTACGATGACGAATTAAAGACTTTAAAAACTGGTAAGATCGTGAAATGGTGTGTTGTAGGAACAAAAACTTTCTAGCAAAACCAAAATAACATGTGTTGTACGGTTTGTCGGATGAGGCAAATGTCCGAAATATTTCTATCGTGTTCTAGATTTTATTTACCTGAGATCTTATTAAAAACATTGTAGAGATCATTTTCCGGATGATTTTGTTTAAATGAAAGACATTGTTTGATGGAGTGATTTAATTTTAAATTTGTGTTAACCAATATCAAAAGATAATGTGTAATGAAAAAAGACTACTGGCATCCAATTAACAGGTGTTTATTTAGCAATCCGATTTATCATTTCACTTGCATTTGCATGTAGTTAAATAAACACACCAACAACATTAAAACCGCTGCATTGGGTCTTCCATCGCCCGATGTCTGGGAAAGAGATACTAAATAACACCTACAGGCCTCTTTATAGAATTCAGCTTCATGATAACAATGGCCTAAAATGTTGAAATGTCTGTAATTATGTTTCGTGCCTTCGCATTCCTTCACTGCTTCATGAAGTCGCCCAATATTTTCCACCTTCTCTTCCTTGTCACAGCATAAAACTCTAAGGTAAGAGGCGTACACAACCGGGTGAACCAAAAAACTTCTTTCAACCAAACACTCAAATTTCAACGCCTTGGCCACTAGTGAAATATCCTCTTTTGCAAAAATCATATCATAGGCAACAGGAAAATCTATAATTTTCTGTGGATTCTGACATTTTGGGATACCTTTTGTCTGCGTAATAGTTTGTTGCGATATTTCTATTGTTTTGCAAGTCGAGGAAAGACCAACGTATATATATTTTGCAGAACTGTCACTGCGAAAGAAAACATTTTTGATTCTCTTATATGCTTCCTCTTTTTTGCCAAAAGCGAAAAGTACTGTTATAGCATACAGTTTACCCGACATTGCATCTATGTCTGATTTTTCATCCATAAAATTTACAAGTCTTTGAAACTTCTCACTGGTATTTGCTTCCTCTGACCTCAGCATAAGAACTGCTTGGATTATAGCAGAGCGCAGAAGTACAATCATTCCAACAGATCGCTTGAAACCTTCATCGAAATCTGAAGCTATATTTTTGTCTTCAAGTGCCACGTGATATTCAGCAAGAGTTTTGAAATCGGACAGTGCAGTCCCAACGTTGATTCCCCATGTAACTTGTTCACTGTGATATAATTCTAGCGAATGTCTGGATGCCTCAAAATCAGAGGTAATGTTGCTAGGGTGATCCACTGTGCAATTATACAAGAATTCGTCTACATTGCCATGACTGTTCTGCCACGTTGTTGCCAAATCAATATCATCGACGCATTTCATAGATATGACTAGAATGTTTTGAAGAATGTCCTCTAGGATTTCTAGAATCCTTTCTTTGATTTCTGGGTCATCCAATCTTCCAAAGAAAAGGTTTTTACTTCGATCAATGAAATGCATTAGAGTTTGTTTTTCAACGCAATCTTTCAAACGTAGTAAACAATTTTTCAGAAATGTTAAAAGGAATTCTCTTCTCCAGCAGTTGTCATCTATAGTTTCGGATTCCCAAAACACCACCGTTTTCATATGATAAGAACTCAGTTTCTCGCTGACAATGGGATCGATGAATTTTATCAACAGTGACTTCAGCAAAACAAAACATTGCAGTTGTGTGTCGTTAAAACTCCATACAAGCTCTCTTTCCCATAGCAAATAGGAGATCCTCCACTCTAACGAGGAATGTTGGGATATTTTATCGCCAACAGCAACAACATGACAATCCAGCGTTCTTATTTTCTCTAAAGTTTTCATTGATGGCCAATTAAAATGGCGTCTACTCCTTAACCATTGCTCGCCTTCGACAGGAACTCGACAAAATGGGAGACCGTGTGCAAAATCTTGCTCAATTAATTCCCCGACTTCCTTTTTGATATATCCTTGTGGATCTTTGTTGACAGCTGTTGCACAAGGGCCATGTTGAAATGTTTCTGGGGGTCCAGTTGCAGTCTGTCTCTTTCCCAAAAAATTAATCCAGAACTGTACGACTTTTTCGCTTGGAAGTACAAGCTTTCCTTTTTTGTTTTGTTCAAGCATGTCATTAATTGGACAACCATTGTCATCAAATATCGTAGGAATACCTGAGTCTGATTTCAAAAGGACAAGCTTTGCATAACCTTGAGAAGAATCCTGGCTGTCTACCAAAAACACGTGACCCCTGACGTTTTTCGCGTCAGCTGGGTCAGAACACACGTAAATGCAACGAGCAACAATCATCTTGTCAATATCACTAGTACTCAGGTTTGTCCCTTCTGCCGCACTTCCTCCGAAGTATCTTCGTAATAGTTGTTTGTGTCTCACAAAATACAGGAATTCTTCCATCAGTATTGCATTCCTTTGAGCATTCGTTTTACAGGCACTCGCCATGGTGAAGAATACACAGTTTGACAATATCACCGATACCTGCGCGATTTCCTCAACAGAAAACTGAAATTTAAAAAAAAATTCTTAGAAATGAAATTGTTCCAGGTGATAAAAATTGAGAGAGGGCAATCAGGATTAACAAATTCAATTTATCCTGTGTCGATTGGTTTGTAATCTAAAAATTAATGAGTCAAAAATTGACTTCTCTGTTGCAAGAACTTTAAAGGGGCATGGGCTTTTTTCCCGATTTTAATATTTACAATTCTTCAGTGAGGCATTTTTAATATGCAACCAAAATTTGAGTGACATTTGTTAAGTTATAAGCGATTTACAGAGCTTACAATTCTTCGCTATGTAAACAAATTTCTTATAGTTGTTTAAATGACCAAGCATTGCTAGCTCTGTAGCTTGCTTAAGCTTATAACTCAACGACTGACTCTTAAATTCCATTGATCGTTTGAAATGTATTTTTAAAGCATTGTAAATAATGAAAACAGAAAAATAGAATTTGTCCAAAATCGTGACTATGCACTTTAAGGTATAGCCATGATTTATCGAATGCATATTGAGCTATATTTACCTCTTTTGAATGATTTACTTCTTCCATTTTGGGGGTTTTTTCACTAAAAAGCTTGTCTAAGAAATTTTAGTTTCGGTTTGATTCCAGAATGGAAAACAACTGGAAAACGATCATTTCGTACATGGCATGCGCATAGCCACAATCTGGTAAAATGAAACTTGATTAAAATTATAGAAGTAAGAGGGCATAGCGTTACCTGTCCATGAGACCAGAATATAATGAAACATAATAAATGTCCCTTTAAATTAATGTATGCAATTACAAACGCGACGAAAATATTGATCTAAAATTTCATTTTGAATTGCTCAAGGACAAAACTTTAGAAATTGGAAACAAATCATGCAATTGAATCTTTTAACATATATATAGACAGAATAGACATCATGTCACAAATTAACCACTTTAAAGGTAGGCAGGGCAGACCAAATCTCCCCAAAATATCCTGGGTTCTTCCGAATTTATTAAAAGAACATAATAGCTTTTTATGCATGTGTACTTGAATATTTCGATTATAAAAATTAAAACGCTTTGACGGTGCACGCGAGTCAAAAAGGCAGCTGGATATGCGTCAATTTAAATTGAATTGCAAGAATTTGAAATAGTCTATTCGTTTCACAACTATTGCAGCTGCATTAAAATCAACTGTTACAATAATTTAACACTTTTCTGAAGAAAATGAATACTGTGGAATCGATAAAATGCGTGGGGCCAATTTTCGTGGATTGCTGAAATTTTATATGTAGGTTCGTGGGGATGTCATTTCGTGTATTTTCTCATACCTACAAAAGGAAATATGACTTTATAACCCTTATTTTTTGATTCGTGGAAGATGTTTATTCGTAGTTGAGAGGTACCGACGAATTCCACGAAAATTTATCCACCACGAAATGTTATAACTCCACATTATTTTTTTCTTTCATTTTTTTACTAAGTTTAGAGCATCGACACTTCTAGGTATGTGAATATGGTTGAATTGCGAACTATATAGGTAGCATTAAAGATAACGTTTACTCAGAATGAAAAAAAAAATTCCACTAATGATAATGAAAAACCATCTATTGTATGGTATAAACCGTTGATTCAATGTAGTGTTATTTTTTACTTTTAAATAAATAGGTTAACGACCTACTTTTTGAGTTAATGGCTATTGAATACTTTTTTTGTAAAATTAAGAAAAATCTCTTTTAATTTTACACTATGATTGAGATTTTCCTAATTAGGAACCATTAATCAATATAATTAAACTTTAAAAGAATTGAAATATAGTTTACGAATGGCAGTTGCACTAAATACAATACATAGCATTTAGTTAAAAATATTCCAATCCGAATTCCCTCTATGAATTTTATGGATTTTTGAGATGGTTGACGGTTTGTTTATAATTGTCATTTTTTCACTCTATCAGTTTTCAAATCCCTACCCATTTTTATTCAATTTTACCAAAAATGAGTGATAAATCTAATGAATACTAAAACATTTATAGTATTGAACTATTATATTGACCTTAATCTGCTGTCATAAAATTTATATTTAATAAATGATCAAATTTTTGAGATATTGTGAATTTAACATTTTCAAGCATAAATTTTTCAATATATTTATATCGCGTGCCAGAGTATTTTCTTCATGAATAAGTCAGATTTATTCAACAGAAAATATATTAAATTAAATTGACAAACAAATAAAATATTAACTTTTAACTTAAGAATACTGTCAAAAATGTTTTTAGCGGAAAACAAAAACAAACAAAAAAATCGAATGTAATGTCACTAATAATTCATTTCATAAATACCTCGTGTGTTGAGAACAAATTCTATTCATGACATTGAACTTTAACACAATCCGAATTTCAGACTCAAACCCCGAGTAAACAACATCCTGAAGAAAAAAAACACAGTGCTGGATAATTATGCCAGTGCCAATGTGGCATTTTCGCACCCGCTTATGATGCAGTTTCGTAAAAATCCATAAACCGGTACGCAAAATGGGTGACCATGGTTTTGAGAGTATCCATTTTAAGTGTACCCCACCTGACAGATGGTATATTTACCATCAATAATTTATACACCATAGGAAAATAATGATCTCCATAGGAGAAATAAATCATACAGGAAATATTGAAAATCATAAAGGATTTTCTAAAAAGCCTCTAGGAATTATATTTCCGATAGGAGAAGAGTATTTTCTACAGGAATTTGATTCAGACAGGTAGTTTTTCTGTAGGAAATTAAGATATTTTATACATTTTAAAATACTATAGGAGTTTTGTTCAAATCTTGATGGAATTTAAATTGCTATAGGGGGTACTTTTATTCCGGTAGGAAATGCCAGAAATCCTACAGGAAAATTGTTTTTCCTATGGGAAAAATTATTTTCCTGTACGAATTTATTTTTTATAGATACATATCTCACCTGGCAGGTATTTATAAACTCTCTAAGCAATGGTCTATCATATGGCATATTTGATTTTTTTTCGATACATGCAGCTTAGACGGGTGCAAAAATGCCATCTTGACACTTAATTATCAGTCAGAGTGTTAAAACTGTTAAAACTGGTCCGCACTGCTTTTCGATGTTGACTCAAATCTACATTGTGACGTCATTACGGTAATTTTTCTTTCCCATACTTCTTTTTTACGTGATTTTAAGGAAGCTGGTGGTCAACAAACTATAACCATCTACCTAATGTTTTATGATTTGTTTAGCTAAAAAAACTGTTATTCACAAAAGAAAAAAATACTTATATTTTGTCTTTTAAATCCGCGTTTTTCTTATAATGTTATACAGATCATCGAACCCTCTTCTAAAGAAGACTAATAGCCACAGTCATTGATCCCTCTTAGCTAGCTTTAAAAACTGAACTTTATTTATTTTACAACGATTGATAAGCAAGTTCTACAACTTATATTAATATCTCTCGTTGGCACGGATGTTAGCGCGAGGGTTTTTGACTAGTTAGCTAGCTTTAACCAGGGCACTGTTTAAAACTCTAGATTTACAGGCGAAAATTGCATAATACTACATAAAGGCGATTATGTTTGAACATAGTGTGTTTTCATCTATATTTGTTTTGGTGTTTTTTTAATGCAATCTTGAATATACCTTCAGTCTTTTGATAATACATGTAAACCAAGGATGTTAGAAAAATCAGTAAGAGCAGTGACTTTCGTTTGAATTTTTATTCCATACCATTGAGTGTATTAGTACATGTACCAAACATTCGGCACCATAACATCGAATAATTAAACCCATAACAATGAACAATTAACACCAATTTCACCACCTTTGAAAGAACCAATCACATTGTCCCAAATGCCCCAATCGCAGCCTGTTTCACAAATGATAAGGAATGTCAATGTGAACACGTGTCTGATTGGCTCACTGTATCACATGATTAGGTCACATGACGTGCAGCCTGCTGTGTACTAGCTCATTATGTCCAGTAACTGTGTACAGTGGGTGGGACTCTGTCCGTTGGCCGCCTTCAGAGAGTTGTTCACGTCTCGCCTGAACAGTGACAGGTTCCTAATTTGATATTACAAATGCATAATAAGAATTAACAGGGTATGGTAAATATCTGTACTTACACTATATTGATTTTAAGTAAGAAGTTCTTTACAGAATAAATTTCTACTTGATTATAAAACCTATGAATTACATGATTTTTATCTCCATATTTCACGTCAAACATTCTCTCTCTCTCTCTCTCTCTCTCTCTCTCTCTCTCTCTCTCTCCACCCCCTTACTTGTCTTTATTCTTTGTGTGTGTAGATATCTCAATTCCAATAATCAGTTTTTATAGCACTTGACCATGGCTTGTTGTTTGTCTGGTGTCTGCTTATAATGCTGTCCCGCAACTTGTTAAAATACTGAAATTCAGATTCATAAAAACACATGACAGACTAACGCTTCATACCCGTGGATTTTCTAGAATGTTGCGGACACCGTTCACTAGCTCGTTGAGAAATTTGGCACGCTCTATGTTGCTCAAAGTAGATCGCCTCACCGAAACTATATTTTATTTAGGGCCTAGAAAAACAGTTAGCTACAGGCAGTTAATCCAAAAATGTATTTGATTGTATAAATATTGTATCTTTATATATGTAAACTTGTAAATGTATATAGGGATTAATGTTTGCTTTGTTGACAAATTTTCCTATTAAATAATTTAGGAAATTAGTTTGGAGCATGTAATATCCAACTGGGTATGTTTCTTCAAATACTACATATCTACATGTACTTTCATAGTACAAAAATGTTATTTTTGTAAAACTGTTTTTAAAAGTTAATATATCTAAACCATCTAAATACATGTATTTACCTACAAACTATGAAACAAATGGATAAGGAATGCTTAAAACAAGTAATAACATTTTCAGAGTTCAGAAGGAAATCTTACTACGGATGAGAGTGAAGGGGGTAGACTGGAGTAGAGGCTGAAGAATAGCTCCATTGTAGACCCGTCTAGGAAAGCTGAAATCAAAGAGTAGTCAGTATTACTACCAATATGTTGAGGCATATTTAGTTACTTTTAGATGCATTCCTCTGAAAACTCATGTCTTTCAAGGAGTCATTCAATTCCAGTACACAATGAAAATCTATGAATTAAACATACATGTAAATGTTGGTATAAACAGATAAAATAATTATATGAAAAGGCAGTTAAAAGTTTCAGCTTCTCTTTCCATCTGTAATCATCTAAAGAACTGTGAAGTATGCTTATATTTTTACCGGTATATCATTTTTATTTTTTTTCATTTTTAAATTGATAATATGAAAAATACAATAATTTTAAAAGAATCGATAAAAGGACATGCAGGAGCTTAAGTAATTTGATCAACAGAAGTATTTGTTTACATGAAACAGAGGTGTTTGTTTGTTCACCTTACAACAAAAGATTCAGTTTACATGACAACAGAAGTGTTGGTTGTTTGTTTGTTTGTTTGTTTGTTTACCCGCCAGCCTGTTGGTATCTGAACTGTACACAGGTCATCAGCTGTTTCATCAGTGGAGGTGCCGATAAAGTCAAAGGTAAGACAGTTGTGGGCCAATCGCAGAGTATGGGAGATCAAGGAGATCAAGCCGTGCTGAAAAACATAAATCATGGTTTATTTATTTGATAACAAAAACTGAGAAATAAATTTTAATTCACAAACATAATTTAACCAACATTTAAAACTATGATTTACAGAAGAATCATCTTATCAACCTTTCAATGATTCTAATATCAAAGAGTAACAAGAATATCTTTGTTTAATGTTGATGCATGTTTACATGTACATGTATGAACATGTATTGATGACAATACAAGGTTATGTATTTTTTCTGCAATATCGCCACCTTCATATCCCACATGAATCACGAAATAAAGCATTTTATTGTTTAAATATACCTCGGTAATTTAATACCGTAAACATATCGATGTTTTTATCAAAAAAAGAATTTGTTTTCTGTTTAAACCTCCTAACAATGTTTGACCTAGATTCAACTAAATTATATTGGATTGGCCATGCCATTTTATTACCACTCTACATTGAATATGAAAAATGCAGTAGTGAAAAAAGCCATTGCCATGCATACATATGAACTAAAACAATCTTTATAAACACTCCTATAACTGTGTGAGGTTAAAGATAAGAGTACTCATATATCTGATTTATCTGTCCTTGTCATATTACAGGTGTGTACCTGACATTTAAGTCTGAATCACGTGATCCTGATCAGGTAGGTGGACCAGGAACAATAAACACCTGCGACCCGCCATGTTGGATTTTTAAACTTTTCATAGGTTTTTAACATTGTGGAAGTTGCAGGTCTATAATATCTTTTGGCAGCCTTTCTACATGCAGGTATGATTTTTTACATCAACTGTTACATCTTTTCAATAAATTTATGATTATAGTATACCAAATTTTAAAATGAAAATCAAAGATGATACAGAAAAATAAACAAAGACCATCAGACATGCATGATACATTCTATGTATCCCACTTTCTACAAATTTATTTTTAATGGGGGGGGGGGGGGGGGATTACACATATAAATATTTTTAGAATAATTGGGCTTTATCAAAAAATCAATAGCTGGAAGAAATGAACTGCAAGTATATTGTGTTGACAAAGAACATTAATTTGTCATCTACATGTAGATTGTGGACAGAGAATGTTGCAACCTATAAATTCCACGGGTAGCTGGGGGGACCAGGAACAAAGTAAAACACCCAGAACCCGCCATGTTGGATTGTGACATTTGGTAGTTTACCTGGATTTGAATTGAGTAAGTTCTTCAACTTACTAAAAATGTTTTGAAATTTCCATAGTCTTTTTACTGAATGTAAATATTAAAGTTAAGAACCGCTAAATTCCACATTGAAATAAAAATAACATGTTATAGTATTATGATTTGATATTTTACATTTAAATATTCAACATACATGTATGTACTGCCTAAATTTGTTTCAATGCATTATTAATATACATGTAATTCTATGTAATTTTGTCATCATGTGTACACATGTATTTACATGTTCCATGTTACATGGATTTACATGTTCCAAATTATTCTTGTCAGATAAATATCCCCATAGAAAGTAAAGAAAAAGTCAGCTGACCATGGACCCCAGGAACAGTGCCCAGGATGTTGTACGCTGCACCCTGTGTCAGTACTCTGTGGCCCCCATGTACTGTGAAGTTTGTCACATACATCTGTGTAAAGACTGTGTAGAGACACATTTCTCTGATTCCTCTAAAGTTCATAAAGTGGTGCCACTAAAACAATATTTAACCACTCTGAACTATCCCAAGTGTAGGAAACACCCCACCAAACAATGTGAACTCCACTGTGAACAATGTGACATTCCTATCTGTGCACAGTGTATTTCTTCTAAAAAACATTTAGGACACATACAAAATGATATAATTTTAAAAACCATTGAAAGCAAAACGGAAAAGTTGCAAAAAGATTTACAAGAATTAGAGAAATCCCTTTATCCTAAATACAAAGAGATTGCATTCAACATCCTAGTGCAAAAAGCTGATCTGAGTAAAAACTCCCGGAAATTGACAACAGCAATTGACAAACAAGGAGAAGTCTGGCACAGAGAAATAGACGTCATTATCACAAACCTGAAATCTAACGTGGAGGAAATGGAATCCAAACACCTGCCCATCCTAAATAAACAGGAAAATGAAATCACACACACCATTTCTGAAATCACACAGACCATAGCTGAACTGAAGATGCTACTGAACTCCAAAGATGTCTGCCTTGTCTCTGAGTACAAATCCAAGAATGCTGAATTCAGAAGATTGCCTCCTAAAATAAAAGTGTCCTTACCAAACTTTAGCCCTCAGAAAATCTACAAAGATCAGCTGATTGAACAGTTTGGTTCTCTGTCAGCATTATCTTTTACAACAGAGAAACAAGACTACAGCATGCCACCCTGGGGAGCTGAGTCCTCTCCCCCAGACCGGTCACTGATGGATGTACCCAAGGTCATCACAGCTATAGACACAGGGTATAGAAATCAATACGGTGTGACATGTCTGAATGATACAGAAGTATGGACGCGTGGTAATGAAGACATGATGAAACTCTTCAACCTGCAGGGAAAACTAGTGGAGTCCATCCAAACCAAGTCAGGGAACAAACCACGGGACATAGCAGTGACAAGGAGTGGGGATCTAGTTTATACTGATTACTGGGATAGAACTGTGAACATAGTGAAGAATACACAGATACAGACAGTGATCAGACTACGGGGGTGGAGACCTCTCGGTGTCTGTAGTACCTCCTCTGGTGACCTCCTGGTTGTCATGGACAGTGATGATGATAAACAATCCAAAGTTGTGTGTTACTCTGGCTCCACAGAGAAACAAAGTATTCAGTACGATGACAAAGGACAACGTCTCTATTCATCTGGTGGCACTAAATACATCAGTGAGAACAGGAACCTAGATATCTGTGTGTCAGACTATAGAGCCAGCGCAGTAGTGGTGGTCAATCAGGCCGGGAAACTCCGGTTTACCTACACTGGTCCTCCCTCTACTACCGAGGGATTACTTGATCCACGCGACATCACAACAGACAGCCAGGGTCGGATCCTGATAGCAGACTGTACCAACGACCGTATCCACATCCTGGATCAGGACGGACAGTTCCTCCGCTACATTGACAACTGTCATTTACAGGATCCATGGGGTTTATGTGTGGACACCAGAGACAACCTCTTTGTGGCTGAGTGGGACACAGGTAAAGTGAAGAAAGTACAATATTACATGTAAATCAATGAACTGTATAAATTAGATGTAAACAAACAAATCAAGTATATATTACATACTTCAAGTTTGTGTAAATATTACACATAAAGTAACTGTTTACATCTGACTGAATATATACGGTCTATATTAGATGGGATTACTGTGTGTGTTTATATTGTACATACAGTCAGTATATAAATGTAAATTTTCTGCAATGATCACTACCTTCATATCTTGTATGAAATATGTGTGACATGTAAACAATTTAACCAGATCTATTAGACGTAAACACATTACATGTAGGTTTCCATGTGTATAATCATTGCATGTCATCTAACTTAGTATGTGTGTTTTTAACGCCGAGTTTTTATATCTTTAATGTCAACAAAATGTTCTTTCAAATTACATATACACTGTTGATTATTGTAAAATACAATTAAACAAATTGGCTGTGTCGATAGATATATAATTTACCACAACCTCTATTTTTATTAGATGTATATATAAGATGACAGTTTATCCATAACATGTCAACAAATTTGTTTTTTTACATGAAAAATGTTAAGGTCTATATCTATGTGTCACATGTGGTTATCAACAAACTTTTTGTTACATGTTAAAATACATCTAACGAAGGTTAATGGACATGTAGCACTCAATTCTTTACCAGCAATGGAGCGAGGCCACAAAGGGACTGAGGCCCATTACTTATAAAGAGGAGTGGTACAGGTATATTAACCAAAGTAGAATTCACATTGTCTGACCTAATTATCATTACTTACCTTTAAATCTTAAGATTAGGAATAGTCATGTGTCATTTTCTAACAGCCATGTTTTCTTTGATGAATGTTCAAATTTCAGAAAATCCACATCCAAAAGATTCAGGGCCTAGTTGTTTTTTCCCTGAGTTTTCTTCTTTTTTTTTTTCTTTCTTTTGGCTGAACTCATCGGTTGCTCCTGAAAAATTTAATTAAACAAGTAGTATATTTACATGATGATGTTTTGAATGAAATTTTAAGTTTTTTTAATAAAAATTTTGTCAGATAAATTGTGTTTTAATTCATATCAGCAGTTACACTTTTACTATGGCATTTAATCCATATGATAAAAAATGCCATTAATGGTATCTAAGAAGTTAGGCACTCTCTCTCTCTCTCTCTCTCTCTCTCTCTCTCTCTCTGCAAAGGCCCCTAAATGCCATTAAATGTATAAGGTACATGTATATTCCAGTATACCCTCTCAATATAAATACACACCAGGTATGCAACATTACCTTTGTAACTGACAAAAGGCACTGGCGGGAATTTTAAAACAATGAAAATATTAAAGTACTGCTGCCTTACTGTACGTGTCTATATTTTGGCAAATTTGAAACCTTTGAAGCATAAAATACCAGATAAATTAATTTTGGACATAAAATTAAAGTTTAACATAGCATTTGTGATCAAAATGAAACCATAACTGTGTTATAAATGTGTGATATAACAGTAGCTATTGTAGAATCAACTCAATTTTAACCCCATGCACGTTGGGCGCTAAAATGTAACAGAGACACTTATTGCCTCTGCTTTTTATTGATAAAAATTTGAAAACAATATGAAATGCAATATAACACACCTACATGCAGTGTTTTCGTTCATTCTCTGTGTAAAAGTGTTGTTATTACTTAAATATCCATATTACTTTAGTTTAATAAAGATAATATGATTTCCAATTTCTGTTTTATAATAAAAGTCTAAAATAAAAGTGGCAAATCAGGCAACTGGGTTTTTTTTATTAAGCAGATGTGTTCAGTGTGATACATGTATTACAGCCCTACTTGTATAGGCTATAAAATGTAACGTTAATAAATATAATGATAAATTCCCTTTTACATATTACACTATGTACACCGTGACATCAATGTTAGGTAGAGGACATTTATGTCTAGCTATGGATGATACAGTGAGTACATGTATACATGGAAAGAGATATATATGTATTATTCTCTATACTGTGTACAGGGGTAACGTTATACATACACTAGCTTTAGCAGAGACATAAATAACTTATTATTTATGTCTGACTTCAGAGGCCTGTGCTTTAAAAGTAAGAGTTTGACAACACACGCTTTTTTAAAAAAAAGTAACACTGCACAATGTTGAATCATAAATTAAACCATATAAATTATAAACAATAAAAAGTACGTCTTTTCTTTACGTGTAAAAAATGTCCCTCTGCTGCATGCTGCAATCTGCATCCTCCAGACGACAAGTCATTGTATTCCGAACCCGACCTTGAAATTACATGCAATAGTCACCAAGCCCCAAGTCAATTTTCATATGAGGATGGGGGGGGGGGGGGGTCCTCGCAGCAGAAAAGGGTCTCAAAAGAGGGCTCAAAATTTATCCTGGAGAAAAATACAGAGATTTTTTTAATTTCATTTTTTCCATGCATTGATCGAATATTAATTAAGGGTAACTTAATTTGGCAAACGTTTTTCATTAGCCTACATTTTGAAGAGCCCGGGGCCTGCTCAGAATTTTGAAGAAGAAGAATGTAAGTTCTGAAATAGTCGAAATAAAGTAAGTGGGCAATGATATAATTTAGATCTAGGAAAAGAATAAATTGTATGCGTGGATCCAGTTAGGAAATTTTCTTGCGGTGTTGGGGGGGGGGGGGGGCAGAGCATGGTCCGGGATCTTTTTTTGTCGATGGAGAATAATTATAAACATTGTTAAAGTTTTCATGGGGTAGAAGTGGGGTCCAACTCCCTCCACCCCCCTCCAAAACAAAGAATAAAAAAACGGGCATGAATTGGGTTCATTGCCATTAGTGCCACAAAAATATATAAAAATGGAAACATTCATTAAAACTTAAATCTGGCTCTTCAGTTTTCTTATATAAATATTTCAATATTATCAAGAAAAAAATATTCAGATGTATAATACATATCAATAATTAATAATAATGAGATAATTTGCAGCAGTATTTGTTATAATGAGGACAATTTCTCAATCAATCCAGCACAATTACTAAAGTGACTCGACTAAAAATAAACACGGTACCTACATTTATATATCGTAGATTTACAATTAACTGATTAAATATCAATCTCAATGTTAATGCAAAAATTCCACATTCAGCTGCCAACTGCTTTCTACACTAGCTGCTTATTGCCGAAATGCATGTGCTAAACATGTTTTATAAACACTGGTATCGATATCGAATATTTAGTCATCCGACGCGCAACATGCCTTGCTTTTATAATCAAGAGAATATTATTTGAATATTTTATTTGATATATTTTGAATTTAAAAACGCCTCCGAGTGTAATCATGGTAATATTGAGGATCATTCGTAAGGGGAGTTCAAGTTTTTTTAATGTAGGACTCAAAAACAGTTTGAAATTTGTTGTTTTTTTCATTGTTAAATGAGTGATTGACGTTTTGTTGAAAGTAACATACATAAACAAATATAGGAGAATGTAATCATCAAATATTAATAGAATCATTCATTATTACGAGTGTGGGATAGTGAAATTCCACCGAGGGGACAAGATTCACTGTCTAGGACGAGGCTTTGCCGAGTCCTAGACCGTGAATCTTGGCCCCGAGGTGGAATTTCACTAACCCACACGAGTTTATAATGAATGATTATTTTTCTCGCATTATATTAGCTTAAAAAATGATGTTTGACAACTTTCTGTTGTGATTTTCAAAAGATTACTTTCGGTTTATCCCTCCGCGTGCTTCAAATAGTGCAAGTTAAATGAAAGCATACGACAGTTTTTTCAATTAAAATATGAAAAATTGTAATTAATTATGCAACACAATTACTTAATGGATAATCTCAATGCACTGTTTTGCATTTCCCTACAGCAGACAACGTTTGTTTACGTTTTAAAACGGCGTAGTAATACACAGTGTAAGACAGAAAAATCTCACACTGCTGTCTCACACCGGACAAACCGATCTCACACCGTTGATAATGCGAGAATTAATTGTCCTTGGGTATTTATTATTTACTTCCCTTTACTGCTGTCACATGAACTTTTTCTTCCGTATATCTTATCATTTGAAATGCAATAACTTTAAGCTATGTGCTGATGAGGTCATAATTCATGTCTTTCTTCATCTTCGCTAGCCAAGTGTCCGATTCGTTTTTCTCATCTGAGATAAAAAAAAAAAAAAAAACGAATCGGAGACTTGGCAAGCGAAGATGGTCTTTCTTATTTACGTTTGTATTCGTTCTTAAATATATAAACATCTTCATGTATTTTGAAACATTGAGATAACAGACTGATCTATTTTCTTGATCCTTTGTCACTTAATGAATATCTCGTTTTCTTTTTAATAAAACATTTTAATATATCATTTTTTTTACCTCATCTTAAAGTATTTGGTTTTCATTCTACAGATCCTTCAGAGGATTGCATCATAATCAGGTGAGCGTTAAGGTCCTTGGGACTCTTGTCTCTGTATCAGTGTACGCACATGTTTGTTTGTTTGTTTTTATGGCTTTTTTTACTTAGCTTGTCACAGGTTGTTGTGGGACAGCCCTACTGGTATCATCATCTTGTTGTATATGAAGAGTTACTGAGTGTTGATGTAATTAATTAAGTATAATCATCTTGTTGTATATGAAGAGTCACTGAGTGTTGATGTTTTGGTTGATGTTGCTGGTTATTTCATACTGCAGATATATACAGGTAGTAAGGTTCCTGACAACTGCCAATCATTGTTGTTATATTATAACACTCTGACATAGATATATCTAACAAGCCCATCCCTTCCCCCTTTTTCTTAAACACACACATACACCCACAAACATATCTATCAAATCTTCTGGATTTTCATGAAGATAAGAAACAAAAGAAAATGCGGTTTTGAAAAATCAACATATTAGTGAGCTCGACAAATAAATCAATATGTATAATTACAAATTTAATCAAATAAATTATCATCTCAGGCGTTTGTTTTTATGATTATTAAACCTTCATTATTGAATAGGGCAGGGGCAATAACTTAACACTGAACAAGGCAAGTTTGAGTTGCCTTTGATGAATTGTGGCTCAATTAATAGTAGAGTAGAGTAGAGTAGAGTAGAGTAGAGTTGAGTTGAGTTGAGTTGAGTTGAGTTGAGTTGCTAAAAACCACTTGGTTTATAGGCATTGTATAGGCATTGTATAAATACATAATCAATGAGAGCAATTTTTTTGGCAGTACACAGACATACATGTGTTAGCTTGACAAGAAAAATAAAATAAAAAGACATTTGCCAACGAATGTTAAGATTTTCAAATTTTTAACTTTATTATGAATGAAAATTCTTTTATTACTTATAAATTTTTAATGATTTTGATTTTAAAAGGATAAACAGATTCCCTAATGATATAACGAGATCTCCAGTATCGCTCAACGAGAGCTTCCGATTGAGTCCTTCTGAGTAAAATTGACATCCCTAGTTAAAACATAGACATGTTTAAAAGATTTAATTTAATTTCATGATCATTCAGATATTTCAGAATGTCCAGTAAAGCCTTAAAGCATCCTTCAATCTTCATTACATTACGTAAGCCACAAATGTTACAAATATATATGAGATATGATAAATATAAGCAAGAGCAGTGGCATTTGTTTAAATTTTTATTCCACACCATGCGGTGCATTAGTACCACACATATGGCACTATAACATTGAATAATAAAACCCATAACAATGAACAGTTAGCACTGATATACACACGCCTACACAGCCACGGCTCCTAGTCTATTACCATTAGCACTTCAATTGATTCCATACACCTAAGTCACATCCATTCCAAACACCCTCGTTCCTCATCCATATAAAAAGAAGGGATAGCAGACCAATGCACCAATTTCACCACCTTTGAAAGTTGAAAATCCACAAAACCAATCACATTGTCCCCAAATGCCCCAATCGCAGCCTGTTTCACACATGATAAGGAATGTCAATGTGAACACGTCTGATTGGCTCACTGTATCACATGATGAGGTCACATGACGTGCAGCCTGCTGTGTACTAGCTCATCATGTCCAGGAACTGTGTACAGTGGGTGGGACTCTGTCCGTTGGCCGCCTTCAGCGAGTCGTTCACGTCTCTCCTGAAGAGGGACAGGTTCTGTGTGAATCTAAAGGGTGAACAAACCAAAAAATAAATTTTATATTACAAAGAAGTAGCAGCTCATGATGAATACCTGTACTTAGATTATATTGATTTTTTTGCAAAAAAAGAATTTATTTCCTTCGGATAGTAAAACCTATGAATTTCATGATTTTTATCTCCAAAACTCAGCTTGTGAGCTTGTGAAAGTAACGTCTTCAATTTTTTAAATCTCTCTCTCTCTCTCTCTCTCTCTCTCTCTTTCTCTCTCTCACACACACACACACACACACAACCTCTTACTTGTCTCTATTCTTTGTGTGTAGGGACCTTTCGATTCCACTCATCAGGTTCTCGAAGCACTGGACCATGGCCTGCTGTTTGTCTGGGGGCTGGCTGGCTATGATGCTGTCCCGCAACTTATTAAAATACTGAAAACACAACAATTCATTCAAACCTTAACAGCAAATTACCAATTTTATAAATAAATAATTGAATTTAATCAAAGACATTTTCTATCCCATGCTGTAAAAGTGGCTGTTTGAACTGGTAATTTTTAAACACATGCGCAGGGATATTTTGCACAGTTTTAAGCTTACTGCATAACTAATGTAACTTTCCTCCACATGTAAATAACCACTTTTACAGTAAATATTCTTCATGAGGCAATGGATATTAAAGCTAGAGCTTTTTTTCAAGGACTTCCCCATTTTCCAACATCAACAGCAATATGAACCTGCAGTTCTCTAACCAATAGTTCAAACAGACAAAGACTTGCTTGGAACGCTATTAGGGAAACAGAACAACATATCCTTGATTTTTTATATGCAAGTTATAAAATAAAAATGGCCTACCTCCTCGTTAAGTAGAATAAGACCCAGTAAAGGCCTTGACATGGACCATTGGTTCCGACAGTCCTCAAACATGATAATATTGAGTACTGTAGACAGCATCTGTAATAAAGCATGACAGTATTAAATACTAAGCAATTACATGTATGTCAAAATGGCGTCAGTAAACATTTCATTCTTTAAATATAATATCAACCAACTTTTATTCCTTTAGAAGAAATCTCAATGTTCGCAAATATATCTCACCATGAACCAGTTTCCTACTGTCTCTGGTATTTTATTTTCTAGATAATCTACACCTTGATTATGAAAATTGGTTGCTACTAACTAGTTCATCTCCATTAAATTGCAAAGCATAGTAGTCGTGAAGAATAGTTGGTTTACAATAGTCTGAAGAAACATAAATCTAAGGCCAAAGAGCATATCAATAAGGAGTATTTACTTGCTGAAGGATTTCTGGGTGAAGTTCTAGGATTCGGAGAAAAGCCTCGTTCTGCTGCATGTGATTTCGTTTCTTCTTTTTGATTGTAAGGTTCTTGAACAGATAGGTGATGACTGTATCCAGCGTGGCACAGCATCCGGTACAAACCATGGTATCTGTCAGAGAGAGACACGCACTTACACTCATTCAAAATGACAGGCAGATAGTTTTTGTAAATTTCCTAGAATTCAGAAGTTCAAGAGGATTTTATTCACTCCAGTAAGTGATACCAATGGAAACTTCATTAAATTCATTGACCACCAATAACTACTGCAATACACGGAAATATTCGCCCCCGTTTTATTTTCACCCCTTTCCCTCTAGTTGCCAGTGGGTGAATTTAAGACTAAGTGAATTCAAATGTCTTCAATTATCTCTCTTAAAACACAACAGTTACTGTATCTCGGTGAATTCAAGACGGGGCGAAACTGTTTACAAAAGTAGAAGGGTGAAAATTACTCGTAGCAAAAATAACCCTTTATACAGTTATCATAAAAGAATAATAGATAATCATACATAGGATATAAATCTTAGAACTTTTTCTTGTATAGTCAAAATGAAAATATAAGCAAAGGTTTAGGTATTACAAAAAGATATTAATATGATCAATAAAAATATGTCCTTCCTAAAACCCTAAGATACATGTGCTTAAGAAACTTAAGAAGTCGTAAGAAATCAAATTCTAAGAGGTAAAAAACACTGATATCTAAAGTGAAAGACACGAATAAAATTTTATAACATTATAGCTATGGACAACACTCATGAAAGTACATGTATAATATTGTGTTTATTTAAAACACAAAGAGATGAGACTAACCCAAGCAGTACCATTTCACCTTTCAACAAGGGATATAGTTTTGAGATGACTTAAATGAAACTAGAGATTCTTATTAAGCTACATGTAAAACACATATTTAAGACAGCATCAAATATAAAATAAACCATAGCGTGACATTTTGATCTTTAAAAAATAAATTCCACATCCCCGAGCAGTTTGACATCTTACCTTGGATAGAGCTCCATTTGTATGCTGTTAAAACAGGAACAAACTATTTATTCCTGTTTTTATATACTGTTCTCCCCCTCTTAGTTTAACAGATACATACCAGCATATCAAAACTACATGTTTCTATTTCTAATATGCCAAATGAATGAACTTGTAAAATTTATAAATATTAAACTGAATGCACTAAAGATGAAATTGACTGACAGGGAGACATTTGTATTTTTGTACATTTAATACTATTTCTTATTTATCCATGGGACATAATGATTTTTCAGAGGAACAGTAACCCTTAAACAAAGACAGATAATTCACAAATCTACCAGAAGAACCTAGCCCCTAATCATCCATCCCATTAAAAATAAACATTCTTCATAATTTTAAGACCTGGCCATAGAATGACCCACAAACAAATAAATAAAAATAAACACCATACAAGTACATGAAGTATTGCAGAGTGTTTGATTATTACCTAGAGCTGTGAGACCCTCAGATATGGTGGCCAGGATGTAGAGAAAGACTTGGGGTTCTAAGCTACTGATGAAAGCCATGTGATCGTTGGCCAGGCACTCCAGCAAACTGTAGAAGTTCTGGCTCAGCTTGGGGTAGTCCTGTGGACATAACAGAAATACTCATTACTTACCACCAAACATCTCTTCAATTACATACATTTATGAATATACAGTGTATTTTTCTTATTCACACAGTCTCTTCACAAAACAATTAAGTGAATGATGGTATGCTGTTTAACCTTACAGAGCTCGATCAAACCATTTATCAAAACTTCTAAAAACTGTTTCCCCTTGTTTAATGCATTTTTTGGTCATCTGTTGATGACAAAAACTGGTACTTCCCTTTTGATTCCTCTCATAATTCCATGTAATTATAGTAGAATAAATCCCTACTTCCTTTCCCATTACTCTAATAATTCCATGTAATTATAGTAGAATAAATCCCTACTTCCTTTCCCATTACTCTCATAATTCCATGTAATTATAGTAGAATAATTCCCTACTTCCCTTCCCATAACTCTGATAATTCCATGTAATTATACTATAATAAATCCCTACTTCCCTTTCGATTACTCTTATAATTGAATGTAATTATAGTAGAATAAATCCCTACTTCCTTTCCCATTACTCTAATAATTCCATGTAATTATAGTAGAATAAATCCCTACTTCCCTTCCCATTACTCATATAATTCCATGTAATTATAGTAGAATAAATCCCTACTTCCCTTCCCATAACTCTGATAATTCCATGTAATTATACTATAATAAATCCCTACTTCCCTTTCGATTACTCTTATAATTCCATGTAATTATAGTAGAATAAATCCCTACTTCCCTTCCCATTACTCTCATAATTCCATGTAATTATACTATAACAAATCCCGACACATCACTAACCATTACTCTTATAATTCCATGTAATTATACTATAATAAATCCCTACACATCACTAACCATCAGGTCTCTCTGGGACACAGACAACAGGAGCTTGACAAACATTCCAAATGCCTTGTCCAGCGCGTTATCTCCATACAGACGGAACACTCCAAAGTTGACATAGTTCCCACAGAGGGCTGCCTTCAACATGGAGAAACACACCGAGATTCCTTTCAATGTAGGACAGGTTAAGGAAACTTTTACTCTCGTTTTACAACATTAAAACATAGCTTTCGTGTTATATCTTCATAATATTTCACCTAGCAGCCAATTAACTCCAAATAAAAGGTGAAAGATCTATAATATCTCTTTAAACTGTTCAAGTTTGTCATTTTATATAAAGCCCAGCCACCTGAAAAATATAATTTATCTTTGAACAATCATAATAGTGTTAAGGATATTTCATGGTATAGACTTGATCCTTTGGAACTTCTCCTATTGTTAATATTCTTGACCCTGTAAAAAAGAGAATGCAAATCTTATAAACTTAAGTCAAATCAAAATATGTTATATTTACATTTGCAATCATATTTTCCTCTAGGAACTTAGTAAGGAGCAAAAACATTTATTTCCATGTAAATAATTTTATAGGGCGAGAGGTCATATAATGTGAATGTTTATATAATACATAATGGTATTTACATAAAATGGCTCTCATTGTAGCTGTCAATCACTTTGCTGACCTCTGTACCTTCAATAATTAATTTCTAATTCAAAATCATAAATTTTCATTACATATTTACATACAATGGCCCTCACCATAGCTGTCAATCACTTTGCTGACCTCCCTGAACAGGAGATAGCCGTTGGGGGAGGAGACATCAAACAGGAGTCTCTGTGAGCGGCTCTGAGCGAGCTCGGCCATCAGCTTGAGTACCGGGGTGGTGACCGCCGGGTCGTGGTACCACACCTCGATCGCCCGGTGTAGAATGGGCGTGTAGGACGGGTAGCTATCGACTGTTAAGGATGACGTTTACTCAGAATGAAAAAAAATTCCACTGATGATAATAAAAAACCAACTATTGTGTGTTATAGACCTTACATGGTAGTGTTATTCTTCACTTTCAAAAAAGTCGGTCAATGACCTACTTTTTGAGTTAATGGCCATTGAATATTTTTTGAAAATTTAAGAAAAAACCATAAAACTTTTACACCATGATTGAGATTTTCTTAATTGTGAAAATAATACAAATTACTTAACTCTTTGACAAATGAAACACAGTTTATGAATGGTAGTGACATTAAATAGATACAAAGCATAAGTTTTCATTCACAATTTTTATAGATATTCTAGTCTGAATTTCCTCTATCAGTTTTCAAATTACTACCCATTTTTTTCATTAAATATAACAAAAAACTGAATGATGATAATGCTAAAACATTTATAGTATTAAACTAAGTATATTGACCTTTCTCTGCTGGCATAAAATTTATATGAGGTCAATGATCAAAATTTTGAGAAATGTTGTCTTTTATCATTTTTAAGCATTTTTCAATATTTTTGTAGTGTGTGCCATACGATTATCTAAACAAAAAAGCAAGATAAAACCAACAGAAAATATGCAAAATTATGTTGACTAACAAATAGAATCTTAACTTTAAACATTATAGTACTACCAAAAATATTTCAGTGGAAAACAAAATCTAAAATTTCCTCTGTTTTGCTAAAAGTCAAACTTTGTCAGAGCCCAATTCCATAATATAGTAAAAATATCAACTGTTATGTCAATAATAATTCATTTCATAAATACTTTTTGTATTTAAGGGGGCTGGATCCTGATATTAAAAGTCTCTAACTTTTCACAAATCAAGTTTTATTATCTTTATATAACAGTTTACTGTAAATTCATGATATTTTGAGACGATGTATATGTGTTAGATTTTGCATGACAATGCTTCAAAGAGGACAGTGGTTCATATTATGTGATTTCTTAGTTCTCACAGCATGATAGGTAACCTCTTTTTTTCAATGGATAAAAAATAAACAGAACAACTAAATATTTGAATGACATCATGAATATTGTATCACAAAATGGCATTGGTTGATAAATCCTGCTGTTTGATAAGTTTCCACTTTAAAAAAAAATAAATAAATAAAACATAGTAACCCTCCCTAATTTTTTAATTTCCTCAATTTTAGTGGATTATTGTACCATTAAATTTTTTAATAAAAAGTCTCTAACTTTTTAAGATATACTGCACATAGAGAGGTCACTCATAACTCTATAAAATGAGATAAAAGAAAATGTGGGTCTATGGTCATTTAAAAAAGATAATCCAAATTTTCTCTATTTAACTCGAATTTTCTCTGACTTTTTCCTTCCAAGTAGGAAAGAGACTGAAAAAGTTATTTTTCTCAGTATTCATTTGGTTTTGCATAAAATGAACAATAGCAACAATGATATTTATCAAAAAAAATTAAAAAAACGCAAAATGTTGTACTTAATTATACTGTTTTTCACGAAATTAACTTGAATTTCCTCTGTTTCGCATAAGTGTCGAATTTTCTAAATATATTAACCAAACATTCTTCTTTTCAGCAATTGACATGACAGTTTATTCAATTTTTAACAACAATAATATTCAATATGCATGCATCATACATTATATTATCATACTGTCATATAATTTCAAGGCATCATACAGTGTAGCAACAAAATGTTCTTCTCTACATATTGACGGAATTAATCACATCATTGATCACAGAAAGATTGAAATTAACTTAATTCAAAATACACACATGTAAAAAAATATATTGAGAGTAGAAATCGATCATTAAGCCCAAATTAACATGTGTACAAAATATCAAATGCAAATGTGAGAGAAATCCATCTAAAATTGAAGCTTTTTATCAAATACAAATGTAGATTTCATTAGTCTTGTTTCAATATATTTGTAACAAAAAAACTTGATCACACCATACTGTAACAGTAGAAATCATCTTTGACAAAAAAAAAAATAAATAATGTACAAAGCTTGATTTTTTAAGCATTACATGTTTAACTTTCCCTCAAGGATGCAAAATATTCAACAACTTTGCCTGTGACCTTTCTTGACTTGGATACTCGGACAGACTTTCCACACTGTTCACTAAACAAAGAATAAATTCCCTCAACAGGGTCTCTAGAGTAAGCAAGTTCAAGATGTTTCAACTGTAATCCACTACCTGCAATTTTTTTTGCAATTGGACAGCTTATTATTTTCTGACCAATTAAAGGCTGTAAAGATGGCAAGTTGGATTGCACAACATTTGAATATCTGTAAAAGTCTACAGCACTTGCAGAAGTTAACGATGCTGTCCTGGCGTTTACATTTTCTAAACCAATATTCAGAAAGTTTATCAAGGACTGGAGAGAAAGGACATCACTTAAAGCATCATGGGCATCATAATCTATACCTGCAAGAGTTTTACATAAATATTCTTGTCTGTATGATGAAAGACCTGGTCTCTCAATTCTGAAAAACTTCAAGGTGTCTAAAAACCCATCAACAATATTGGTAAAAGATTCCAACTTTTTACATCTATCTAATGCATACATAAGAATGGGAGAATCAAAAGACTCCACATTGTGTCCAACTAGAATTATTTTCTTCTGAAAGGTTTGGCAGAAATCTAAAAGCATATCAACTGCAGTTGATATGGACTTTGAATCGACTCTTTTGCCATGATGGTACATGATTCCATTTCTAACAGAGATGCCAGTGACACTCGCAGACTGAGAGCTAATGGCAATTCTTGGAAAAACATAACAACTGAAATGTAACTCTCCAGCTGCAGCAGCTATTTGGGTAATGTGGGAAGTCCTTGCTGTAAAAGATTAAAGGTCTTATATAACATTTAAATTGTCACAACTGTGCCATATTCTAGAGTGGACTCATTAAGATACACATTTATATTCATGGACAAAGATGTACTTGTTATTATAAAACATACCTAATCCAGTTGTTTCCAAATCAAAGTAAACTGGGACATGTTCTGATGAAACATTTACTGGCACTCTGACTGGGGAGGGACAGGGAGGAGGAATAAATGTAAGATCTGCTTCCTCTCCACACACATCAACCTCTGGGGAATATGTCTTTCCCTCTCTAGTTTCCTGACAAGAGCTCTTCTGCAACCTTTTTATAGAGAGTACATTTCATAAGTTTCATTCCATATATGATCTGTATTAAATGATTTTATGTGTACAGATAAACTATTCAGAAAACCACTTAGGCAAAAAATAATCAAAATACCTTTTAGCTTTTAGTTCTAGTCTTCTCCTTTTGGCAGCTCTTGTTGTGTTCAATGCTTTTCTCTTCCTATGTTGAAGATCTCTCAAGACTGCCAACCGTTGGGTGTAGGAACCTGGGGATAAACCTATTCTGGCATTTACCTGGAAACAGTATTTAAAAATAGCTTATGGTACAAAAATTACATGAGTTATAAAGGTTATGACAACAAATTGGGTTGGTGTGATTTTTTGTGTATAATGACAATCAATAAACCAATCAATCAGTCTATATCTACATCTATCTATCTATCTATCTATCTATCTATCTATCTATCTATCTATGATATCTATCTATCTATCTATCTATCTATCTTGGAAACATAAGTGTTTCCATCTATTTATATTTCTATCTACCTTGGAAACATAAGTGTGACCAATATTTTTCTGGGCTACAGCGGCTGAAACTCTATAGTTGAGACTGGCAGATCCACTAAAATGCAACCTTTTAGGAGCTTTAGATGCTATAGAGTTGTTAATGCTTTCATTGGCCTGTGTTGAACCTAGTTCAGCTATCTTCTTCGAATGGCTTTTGTACTTCTTGAAGATACCAGCGAGAGCTTCCTGTAGATTTTTGTCTGTTAGGCATTGGCCAAATGGAAGATGTTTGTACTGCTTATGGGGATCTTCTTTATGTGTACACCAGTCCGAACAAGAAGAATGGTCTCCGAACGGATGTTTCCACATTGCATCCAAACCAACTTCAACTCCAGCAGGATTGTGTTTGTTCTGAGCAACCATATATGCCCAACATTTTTGAATGTACCTGTAAATTTGCAAATATTAGTTTAAATGTACAGTGAGGCCATGTTTTTGACATTACAAAATTCATTGTTACATGATCATATTATTTGTTGAGCCCTTTTGGCTTCACAGGATTTGTTTACATGACCAACCAAGTTTATATCCCAATGATAATCTCACCCGCTTAATGCATAACAATTGTAAACATAAAAACAACATTATATTAATGATCCTGAATGGTTGGCCATTCTCAAAGGTAAATATAAGTAATAATCAGCAATGTTAAAAAGTTCACCCTGATATGAACTTCGTTGGCACATGATCAAATCTGAGAAGCCCTGACCAACAAGTTCATTTCCCAGTGAACTTTTTAAAATGCTGTTTATTTCTTAAGTAACTAGCATATTTAGTTTTCTGTTTTATCAAAATTTCTTTATGATATGATGTTTTTTCAAATTTATAAAATAAGGGGGCAGAAATAAGACCTTATTGCATATAGTTCTTTGGGAAAGAAAATTGTATATAATATGAGGACTAGTTACTCTTACATGTATGAATGTAATTATTGTCTAGAAAAACTCACAGTACTGAAACCTCACCTGATTACCCTAACTGATAAAGATGGGTAGGTTTGTTTCAGGACATAAAGGCTGTTTGACAGATTCTTTTTCAAATGGTTTTTGTCAGACCTCTTCTTAATATTTGGGTCAACAGTCTGGTGTAGTTTAGATATGGTTGTGGCATCGTCATCTCCGACAATGGCTGCTGTACGTATTCCAGCTTGCTTCTTTTCCTTAACCATTTCCACTACCATATCTTGTTCCATAGCTTTCGCACTTCCTATTAAAAACACAAGGTTAAATTTATTTCGAAATAACTTGATATACCGGTATACATATCACAATGCATCTTGATTTGAACTATATCTTTGACCCCAATATCGCCTTGATTCTTTATTCAATTCTGATAATTATCTTCCACTTGAAGAAGGCCTCATCCTAATTTCATACTAACAAATTTGAAAGCTCTCTACATACAATCTGATTAAAATCAGCTGTTCTGATACGCTACCAGCGGTAGCGTATCAGAGCAGCTGATTTTAATCAGATTGCTCTACATATTGATTTTTATATGCAAATTTTGGTAGATTTAGTTTAAATTCAACAAGTTGTTCTGGAGAAGAAGTAAAAATAATATATAAAAGAATTTTCAGATGGACAGACAACCATGTGGATGTTGATCAAGGGGTTATCAGAAAATCTTATGTGATTTAATTCTGTTCCTCCACCTGTAAACATATTTACCATTCCAGTTCTGTTTACAGTCATGTGGCTGAGGATTAGTCCCTGTCTTAGATGCATGACTGCACACACGGCAGGATTTGGTCCGAACACTGTATCCGACCACCTTTCCTGTTCTAGTACCAATCATGGTTGCATGCCCTAAAATTAAAAACTTTAAGTTAAAGTTAAATATCAATATAACCAAGATTTTTTAACCTTCTAAACCTTTTCAAAGTTCATTTACAGCTAGGACAGACAGATATGGTAATTATATGTGAAAATGTTTTAAATAAATTACATGTTGCTTTCCTTAAACACAAATATACATGAATCACAGAATGTATTATACAGGACAAAATGAGTATTATATATCTAGTGTCATGTTTCATCAATTTCTAAAATATTTACAAATGTCCTGAATTTTATAGCATTAAAATTGCTGCTCCATGATTTTACCTGACATGCTATCATAGGCTTTCCCACTTCCCCTTTTTTGCCATCCAGCATCGACAGAGACACAAATATCCTTAGAGCCAGTTTCTCTGAAAGTTTATATTCAGATAAAAATCAATACCAGGATGCATATATAATGCAAGGGATGTTAAAGGCATAATGACCCATGCTTAAAAAAAAATTAATAGTATAGTAAATATTCTATTGTATAATAATTTAATTCTGGTTGTAACGCGGCATTTGATTGGATAGAAAAAATTCAAACGTAAAGTCAGGCAGATTAATACATTTCTGATGTTAGTCTTACTGTGAGGTACGGAACATTCTTTATACAATATAGAATAATTTTTTAGCCAATTAGAAAGCATGTTACAACCAGAATTAGATTATATATGAATAAACCATATAATCCAAGAGGATAAAACTAACTAAAATAGTGTAATGTTAGATAAAATATTTACTTCTCAGTTGCGTTACATTCCTCCTCGAGACACTCTAAAACAGAACTGTTTGCCACCACTTCCACTGCCTGTCCAACCTCGGTTTGTCGCTTACTGACGAGTTTATGTTGAACTTGGGGAATATTCAAAGCTGCTAAAATGCTATTCATTTGGGATACTCCCACACCAGCATGTATCAAAGCTGTAAATGCATTAAAAAACAAACTATGCAGTGCCCTTTGTCTGAGAGAGAGAGAGAGAGAGAGAGAGAGAGAGAGAGAGAGAGAGAGAGTTTTTACAAAATATATTTATATTTCAGTAAAGTAAATTATTTATGTTAATATTTCTTAAATTAGAAAACTAAAAATGTAACCTACCGTTAGCTAGTTTAGTGTTTACATCCCATATATGGGTTTTCCCATGTTGTTTCCCTGTGGGAACATTGTTTACGAACCTGCAGTTTGTATTGCTACATGGGACCTGTAAAAAAAACCCTAACATATCATAATCATCAATATACTCAAATTTATTTATTTTTCTTATCCTTATTTATTCATTTAACGTTATATCATAGTTATAAAATACATGTACATGTAGCCTACCTTTAAAATGGCAGCAAGACCGTACGTTCTTATTGAGGTGGCATGTGACAGTTGGAGGGGGTTTGTGCAGTTTTTGCAAGACGCCAACGCGTTTGCAAGAACCCCAAGCTCAACGACGCGTCTTCCACTGTCCCATGGCATGCTTGAATGTTTTGATTCACAGTCATCACTGTCGTCTGTGTCGGCATTGACATCGTCAACTTCTTCGTCTGCGACGATGTTGTTTAGGTCCGGAAGATTTAGAGACAGGGATGATGTAGCGTTACATGTACCTGCATTAGCATAATTATGCTCTTCCGATATCTGGGCCGATTGTTTCTTAATCACCCATCTAGCTTTTGTTGCACTAACAACGTTCTTTTCTCGTTTTTTCCTTTTCGATGATGTAAACACCATTGTTTGTTTACATTCGAAGCATACGACACTGTAGACTGGTTCGCTGTCACTGATGTCGTAAAATTTTACGAACATTCAATATGAAGTAGTATTGATTAAATAACATCTATTAAGCATTATTTGTTTTTAATTACTTTAGTTTATGATTATCTTTTGAAGAATAGTTGTTAATTGCATCAATTTCATAATGCAAAATTCTACAACGTATGACCCGTTTTTCGGTAGTTCGAGTTGCGCGGCAAACTCAAATTTAGCAGGATCGCACCTCTTTAAAACAAATTTTACTGATGAAATCGAACTTTTTAACAATACGGATTTGTGAACTCAAACCCTGAGTAAACAACGTCCTTAAGCTCAACATCTCACAACAAAGTTCCCCGATATCTACATCTCATACAGCTTTATTAAACAACAAAATATTTGACATTAGTTATTACTTTGTTAATTTTTTATTGATAGGAATAAAGTTAAGGGGGAGGGGCGTCTAGGTCTCTGCATTTGTGTTTACATTATTTGCCGACATGAAAAAAATAAAATCACTTCCATCAAATGCTTGAATAAAGGCAATGTAATACCAGTAAATGTATTGGTCCTTTTCCTTGTGACCAAAAAAATGTAACCCACTATGCAACCCATAAAGGATACATCCAATCAAAGAACATCATGTAGCTTGTTTTGGTGTTGAAGGCGAATGCCACGCCCCTCAGGTCTCGGGCAAGTCCTACCACTGCTCTCTGTCAAAACAAAACAAGCCACAATTATCAATGTGTGTTATATGTACGGTAAGTGGCAGAAATGGACTACACCAATTAATAATACTTTATCTTTAACCTTTATCAATAAATGATAACATTAGGAAAGTATTTATGACAATATGGTTTAGGAGAGTTTGTAATAAACAGGTTTTGATAACCCAATTTCTCTGCTCCACCACAAGAAAAAGTCTATCAAACCTACAGGACCTGGTATGGAAACTTATACACGTAAAAAGATTAGCTTGATTCTTCCAAGTTCAGCATTCTAAAGCCATTCTATTTCTGGACAGAAGCAGACTATTTTATGTCATTTTGTGTCATAGAACTATAAACGTACTAACAATTTAAAAATAATATTGTAAACCATCTTTTATTCACAACAATTTCATTTTTTTGCAAGATAGATATTGATAAACTAGTTCATGGTGACTAATATAGGGGACCAGGCCTTTGTTTATGATTTTAAACAAGAACAAGAGATTTGGTGACAGGTAATTATTATCATTCGGCAATTCACAAAATTTTCTAATGGACAAATTAAAATCTTTATAAAGTATACCCCCACTGACCTTGGCTTCTTCCTCTTTCTGGGGCGTGTCCATGTTTGTTAGCATTGTGCCCACCGACTCAAACGCAGCTGTCAAAGAAAGCAAGCGATTAGTTCAGCCTGAGACAAATACCAGAGAATGATTAACACAGGATATAGGGAACACAGCATGTGCAGGAGAAATATACATGTAAAAGTACAAAGTATTACAAATTACATAATTCATTATATTCTTTACTGCCTCAGTTTTTTTCTTTGGATAAAAATAAATATCATTACTCATTCTTGAACTTAAAGAATGACTAAGTTAAAGACAAAGACATGAATGTCAGAGCCAACACATTAACATATAAATGAAGCACCTACATGTTAAAGGGACCATGAATTCTTCAAATTTGTCCTCGTCATCTTCTCTGAGGTCAACCATTAAGAGGCGAGCCAGAGCTGTGTAAAAAGTGGTCCTACACCTCATGTCAGCGAACGAACGGTTGTTTGGGTTCAAACCCAAGAACGGAAAATGTTCATTCTGAAAATCAAATTAGAGATTTCCATGAGATGACATGATTACAACGAGGGTAATCTTACATTGTTTCAGAGTAATCAAATTCAATAATTTGAGTGTCTAGAATGTTTTTTTCATTGAATTTCAATCAGTGGTTTGAAATATTTTGGTAGATTTTTAATTCGAACAAATGAAAATAGCTCTGTAGAAATTTTTGCAGTTTGTTTATAAGGGCAATTGCCCCAAAAATTCCAAATTTTGCAATTCACCAAAATTACCATTTAAGGTCAGATCGACTGAAGATTAAAATGTTTTCTAATTTACAATAGCAGTATTTTAAGAGGGCACAATGGTCAAGGCCATTTTCAGCCTGTATTGACCTCCTTTAGAAAAAGAGCTCTATATAAAAGTAAAGAAAATTACCCACAATTAACAAGTAAATTGAAATATGCATTTTTTCTTAACTAAATAACAGTCTATAGCTAAACAAATCATATCTTAAAATCCTAGGTAGATTTGATGGTTAATTTGTCGACCATCAAGCCTCGTTAACAATCAAACATATTTCCATTTTCAGTTTTTGCATACAAATCAAGCCATAAAAGCTTCTATTCTGTGGGAATTCATTCTCCAAACAGTTACACACTTGTATTTAGCAATTTGATACCTAACTTTAGTGAGCGACTGTTCAATATAACTTACCGTATGATTACTTAAAACAAACTGTACAGCATCTAGCTTGACTAATTTTCGGACAGAGCTGTAGCCCACGGACAGATCGTTTAGAAGCTGCAGGGTCTTCCATGTTATTTGTTCACTTCGGGCCCAATATTTTAAGTTTGTAATTCTACAAACATAAATTTAAATTTAAAATCTAAAAGCATTGACTGCACAGATAACAAGTTTGAAAAACAAAACACTACATAAGAGCTAAATGTACAGTATCCTTTCACCGATGGAAAAAACCCCATCTAAATAAGAAAGTATGAAAATCTACATACTGATATTGTTAATAAAATTCAAAATTGAAATATTTCTTTCTCTTGCACTCCTCTCTCTCTCTTCTTAAGTTAAAAATGTTTTTTTCAGCATTTCTCAGGTTAGTAAAATAATGCATGCACAGAGAAAGTAAATATATGAGTATGTGTACTTACATTTTACCAATAAAAACACTCAGTACCATAGATTCATCATTTAATCCTAACACTTCTGATAACCGTCGATAAACCTGCAAGCAAACAACACATTAAAGTACCTATACACCTTATTCAACACCTGTTTCTTATTCACATATAAAAAGACAACAACTTTGGACATGTTTGTTAATATTTGCAAATTTTTCTATTTTGATAACTGTTCATCATTTTGATAACTACATCTTAAAACAGTCTTGTTGACAAAATCTATTGACATTGATAATTATTCTGACAATTCATTAAAACATTATTCCTTATAACAAAACAGTTTTATGAAACAAGACAAGATCTGTATCTCACCTTCGACATTTTAGGAACTTGGTCCCCAACATAAATTTTCCTAAATTGTTCAAAAAAGCTTAATATGGCAAGGTC
This sequence comes from Magallana gigas, assembly GCF_963853765.1. Taxonomy (NCBI): domain Eukaryota; kingdom Metazoa; phylum Mollusca; class Bivalvia; order Ostreida; family Ostreidae; genus Magallana; species Magallana gigas. The sequence goes on from NC_088860.1 coordinate 42,776,402, forward strand.
TAATTTTTCACAGGCATACTGGGCAATCCTAGAGTCCACTAAATTCATTAACTGTAAAACCCTGTAATGAAAAAAACATTGTGACCATGGTACTTAAATCACTACTTTCTTCCTTATTGTACAGAATAAATACAGGTACTAACACACATTGCACACTTCAAATTCACCCACATTTAGGATAACAAAAGGGCCTCAAAGCCTATATTTACATCTTTTAAAATAAAAAAGATACCAATAAGTTCTAAATGTAGGTGATAAGAATTTCAATAGCATGTTCATATATCTAAACCAGAAGATCCAACAGAAACACAAACCATATGCTGTGTCCCCAGTATCAAAAGTACTCCCTCTCCCCTTACCTACAACCGAGCTTCCTGTCAGAGGGACCCCCTCTCCCCTTACCTACAAGCTAGCTCCACATCAGAGGGACCCCCTCTCCCCTCAACTACAAGCTAGCTCTCCGTCAGAGGGACCCCCTCTCCTCCCACCTACAAGCTAGCTACCTGTCGGAGGGACCCCCTCTCCCCTTACCTATACAAGCTACCTCCCTCTCAGGGGGACACCCTCTCCTCCCACCTACAAGATAGCTCCCTGTAAGAGGGACCCCCTTCTCCCCTCAACTACAAGATAGCTCCCTGTAAGAGGGACCCCCTTCTCCCCTCAACTACAAGATAGCTCCCTGTCAGAGGGACCCCCTCTCCCCTTACCTACAAGCTAGCTCCCTGTCAGAGGGACCCCCTCTCCACTTACCTACAAGATAACTCTCTGTCAAAAGGACCCCCTCTCCACTTACCTACAAGCTAGTTCCCCGTCCATGGCGTCGTGATCGTCTGTGCTGGCGAAGGAGATCCGACCACCTATCACAGCTCCTATTATGTACACTAACCAAGATAATCGACCTGAAAGAGTGAAGAAAGCACAGGTAAAAATAAATACATATACTAACCAAAATTATCAACCTTAAAGATTTTACAAACTATCTAACCAATAACTGTCTACAGAAATTTGCACTAATGGAGCCTTATTCCTAATGTGATTTTTCCCTGTTACTTTTAATATTTCTATCTCTACCTGTATATCATCTTTATTTTAAATAGTACTCTCTCTCTTTCGTTCTTCTTTTTAAAGTATTCATGTCACCATAAAATGACCTTGATCACCATGGAGATAACCTCACCTTCTTGTATTGTAATCTCTACCCCCTGGGTTCCTGAATTGATGGCTTCCTGATACCGCTGGGCTGCCTCATCAAACAGTTGAACCAGGAGACCACAGGTTTTCTCGTATTCACACCTCCCAATGGTAGAGAGCTATCAACAAAATGTCACCGTTACAAACTTTTACACCATACAATACACACAAACCATGAAATTCATTATCTATCAGAAATAGAGGTCATGTTGTCCTGTACTAAATCATAGCTTACCTGGTCTAACTGTTGATTGATCATTCCCTGGTCCTCTAATGGATCCTCTAACCCGTCTCTACAACGTTGTAAAGAATGTACATTTTCATGCAACACTGAAGAATTCAATCAAAATACTTATACAATGAAGATGTACATAGTTTATCATCTTAAAAGAAATCAACCTTCTACATAGAAACATACATGTACAATTAGATCCACCCTCTACATAGTTACATACATGTACAATTAGATCCACCCTCTACATAGTTACATACATGTACAATAAGATCCACCCTCTACATAGTAACATACATGTACAATAAGATCCACCCTCTACATAGTAACATACATGTACAATTAGATCCACCCTCTACATAGTAACATACATGTACAATAAGATCCACCCTCTACATAGTTACATACATGTACAATAAGATCCACCCTCTACATAGTTACATACATGTACAATAAGATCCACCCTCTACATAGTTACATACATGTACAATAAGATCCACCCTCTACATAGTAACATACATGTACAATAAGATCCACCCTCTACATAGTAACATACATGTACAATTAGATCCACCCTCTACATAGTAACATACATGTACAATTAGATCCACCCTCTACATAGTTACATACATGTACAATTAGATCCACCCTCTACATAGTAACATACATGTACAATAAGATCCACCCTCTACATAGTAACATACATGTACAATTAGATCCACCCTCTACATAGTTACATACATGTACAATAAGATCCACCCTCTACATAGTTACATACATGTACAATAAGATCCACCCTCTACATAGTAACATACATGTACAATTAGATCCACCCTCTACATAGTTACATACATGTACAATATGATCCACCCTCTACATAGTTACATACATGTACAATAAGATCCACACCCTCTACATAGTAACATACATGTACAATTAGATCCACCCTCTACATAGTAACATACATGTACAGTTAGATCCACCCTCTACATAGTAACATACATGTACAATTAGATCCACCCTCTACATAGTAACATACATGTACAATAAGATCCACCCTCTACATTGTTACAGACAGGTACAATTAGATCCACCCTCTACATTGTTACAGACAGGTACTGTACAGTTACAAGTCTTTGAGCCTTCTAAAGTATATATTTCTTAGCATGTGTGTACCAGGCAATCTATATTAAAATAAGTTTAGATCCACTTTTTGTTAAGATTTTTTTCTTTAACATGTCATTTACAAGCATGACTCATAAACTAGCTCTATATTACAAGAACAAGGTCTATATTACAAGTACTAGCTCTATATTACAAGTACATGTCTATATTACGAGTACAAGCTCTGTATTACAAGAACTAGCTCTATATTACAAGTACAAGCTCTATATTACAAGTTCTAGGTCTATATTACAAGTACTAGCTCTATATTACAAGTACATGTCTATATTTCAAGTACTAGCTCTATATTACAAGTACAAGCTCTGTATTACAAGAACTACCTGTGTGAGGACTATGGTGACAATGCTCACTTGATGACCACGGTGACTCAGACTCTAGGCGGGACATAGTGTAGGCCTTGAAGATCTCCGGTGTGTACGTCTCCAGCAGGTGGGGCTCGTTAGCCTTCACGTAAGGCATGGACGCCACCATCTTCTGCCACAGGCTCAACAGGTAGTGTACACTGTTAGGCGCAAACTGCCACATTTGCTGCAAAACAAGCATTATATACTATTTAAATTGTCACTATCTTAATCTCTGGTACTCTTGTTAAACACATTTACAAATTCTATATTTAATCTAGGATTAGCCATCAATTGAAGTGTTGCTGGTTTGAATCCTCAACTGTTAATTGGCTCTGTGTGATCATATACCAGGTACACTTAGCAATGCCATTTGGTCTTGTCCAACACCAAATTAAAATTTATTACACTTATCACTAATTTCTGTTATAAAAGGACACTTGTATAATCCACCATTGCAAATATGCACATTCGTTCCTTTTTTTATCCATTTAAAAATTCTTACCCTCAGACTGGTCACAGTAAACTCTGCAATCCGTTTGATCAGTTCCGGATAATTTGTGACCTTGACTTATATCTCTCCCAGCTGGTAATTTGTTTTTAGCCTTGCTAACAGGCGACAAAACTCATGGTAGTTACTCGGATCAGACAAATCCTGCAACATTACATTAGATTTTGTATTTCAAGTTTTTAATCTTTTCAAATTTCCAATCACACATATATTTCAGTTTAATATTTTCAAAATTTATTAAATATTGGATATTTCTGAAGACTAATTCATGTAAATAAATATTTTTTAGCATTGGGGTATGTCAATCACTACAAATTCGTTCCCCTTCTAACATTTAAGTTACAATAAACAAGAGATGTTTGTAAAACACTTAAAATTTATTACACTTATCACTAATTTCTGTTATAAAAGGACACTTGTATAATCCACCATTGCAAATATGCACATTCGTTCCTTTTTTTATCCATTTAAAAATTCTTACCCTCAGACTGGTCACAGTAAACTCTGCAATCCGTTTGATCAGTTCCGGATAATTTGTGACCTTGACTTATATCTCTCCCAGCTGGTAATTTGTTTTTAGCCTTGCTAACAGGCGACAAAACTCATGGTAGTTACTCGGATCAGACAAATCCTGCAACATTACATTAGATTTTGTATTTCAAGTTTTTAATCTTTTCAAATTTCCAATCACACATATATTTCAGTTTAATATTTTCAAAATTTATTAAATATTGGATATTTCTGAAGACTAATTCATGTAAATAAATATTTTTTAGCATTGGGGTATGTCAATCACTACAAATTCGTTCCCCTTCTAACATTTAAGTTACAATAAACAAGAGATGTTTGTAAAACACTTATGCCCTCCTCCCTTGGAAAGATGAATGGAAACTACAAAGGGACATAACTCTGTCAAAAATGCATGAACGTACCAAAAACTAAACTTGACCTAGATATTATTATGATAAACATGTATACCAAATTTCATTTCAATATGTCCATCCTTTGCGAAGAAAATGAACAGAAACTGTTGGTGGACCGATCCACCGACAGACAGGCCGACCGACCGAAGCATTGATTATGCAATAATAAGAATGGTAATATAAACACATACACTATCATTAATTTTTCTTTTCATTCTTCTTGATCCCACAAATAACAAATCCAAATAACAAGAACTAAGTACATGTATTTTTTTTCTTAGACAGAAAAATTACAACAAAAAATCTCCAGACCTACCATACTAGTATCTATAAGTTAACAGTACAATAAGTAGCCCATTGGCAGTTGATGGACCACTGTGCTTCAGTTTCATTAATTAATAGACTAACACTTCATACCTGTGGATTTTCTAGAATGTTGCAAACTCCGGTCGTTGAGCAATTCTGTGTTGTTGAACAACGATCGCCTCACTGACGCAATTTGAACCAGACAGGATAGGGTCTGAAATAAAAAATCAGCTCCATGTAAATAATCTTTAATAAAAAAAATGTATGTGATTGTAAAACATTGTATCGAGTCTTACATGTAGAAGCAGGGATTAATCCTTGCCTCTTTGGCATATTTTCCTTTTTAATAATTTGGGATAATAGTATGGAGCATGCAATACCAAACTGGTATGTTTTTTTCAAATACTATCATTTGTAGTCCAAAATTTTATACCTGTAAAAGTGTTCTTAATAAAACAATCTCAACACATAAATTTAGCCAAAAACTGAAACATTCATGCTCAATGAATGTTTGAAACAAGTAATAACAATTTCAGAGTTCATAAGGAAATCTTACTATGGATGAGAGTGAAGGGGGTAGACTGGAGTAGAGGCTGAAGAATAGCTCCATTGTAGTCCCGTCTAGGAAAGCTGAAATCAAAGATTGGCCATTATAACCAATAATATGTTGAGGCAAATTTAGTTACATGTATTTTTGGATGTATCTCTCTGAGAAAGCATGTCTTTCAAGCAGTCGTTCAATTCCAGTACAAAATGAAAATCTATAAATTTAACACACTTAATGTAAATGTTGGTATAAACAGATAAAATAATTTTATGAAAAGGCAGTTTAAAGTTTCAGCTTCTCTTTCCATCTGTAATCATGTAAAGAACTGTGAAGAATGCTTATATTTATATCGGTACATCACTTTTATCTTTTCATTGTTATATTGATACCGTAATATGAATAACACAATAATTTTAAAGGAATCAATAAAGAGACAGGAGCTTAAGTAATTTGATCAACAGAAGTGTTTGTTTACATGAAACAGAGGTGTTTGTCTGTTCACCTTACAACATAAGAGTCTGTTTATGTGACAACAGAAGTGTTTGTTTGTTTGTTTGTTTGTACATGTATACACGTAGGAAGATGTATTGATGACAATACGGGGTAATGTACTTTTTTCTGCAATGTCGCCACCTTTATATCCCACTTGAATCACCAAAATAAAGCATTTTATTGTGTAAATATACCTTAGTAATTTAATACTATAAACATATCTCTGTTTTTATCAAATAAAAAATTTGTTTTCTCTTTAAATTTCCTAACAATGCTTGACCTAGATTCCACTAAATTATATTGGATTGGCCATGCCGTTTTATGACCACCTTATATTGAATATACAAAATGCAGTAGTGAAAAAGCCATTGCCATACCTATTAAGGTCCCTTACCAAAATATGGACCTTCTGGCAACACATTCTGGCATTATTGCAGCAATACTGCAGCAACATTCTGGCAATACATTGCGGCAATGTTGCTGCAGTAGCGTTTTTCGTATGCAAATGAGATTGCGGCAATATTGCCAGAAAGATGTTGCCGCAAAAGTTTTGCTGCAACATACTGTTGCGACAACACCTTTCTGGCAATACATTGCGGCAATGTTGCTGCAGTAGCGTTTTTCGTATGCAAATGAGACTGCGGCAATATTGCCAGAAAGATGTTGCCGCAAAAGTTTTGCTGCAACGTATTGTTGCGACAACACCTTTCTGGCAATACATTGCGGCAATGTTGCTGCAGTAGCGTTTTTCGTATGCAAATGAGATTGCGGCAATATTGCCAGAAAGATGTTGCCGCAAAAGTTTTGCTGCAACATATTGTTGCGACAACACCTTTCTGGCAATACTTGAGATTGCAGCAATATTGCCAGAAAAGTGTTACAGCAAAAATTTTGCTGCAACACCTTTCTGGCAATACAATTGCATAAGAAAAATGACATTGCAGAAATATTGGTTCAATGCATTTTCTGTGCTCTGGCATCAATGGTACAATATATGCAATATTTATAAATAATAAATGTATACAGTAAAGCAGTCATGTATATTATTTTAATCTACAACCAACATGAAAAAAAAAATCTTTAATTGCCATTACAGTTTTATTTTTTTAAAGATGCAAAAAGGTTACAACAAAACTAACATTTCGCATTACATTAAATTTGGACTTTCAAAAATAAAAAATAGTTTGTGACTACACAATATTACAGAAGTAAAAAAATTATATTATTCAATGTAACATGCACAAAATAAGTATTGAATTAAAAATATAATGTATAATATTAGAGACCTGAAACTGGAATTTCAACATGCATATAAAGGATACCAGTTAAAATTAATAATCTTTAAATTTAACACATAAATACAATAAACACAAATATGATGAACAAATCCTGATGAAACTTGACTTAAAGTACTCAGCCGATCAGTGACAATTTATTGCTGCAGAATAACATGTATTGTAGTTTGATTGACACAACGCGCACAGACGGATTGACACAACGCGCACAGACGGATATGGACCGTAAGCAAAGCTCAAACCATATAGTTCACACGTCCTGCACAACCACTTGGTGTATTACGACTGATCAAGGCATTTGTCCTAGGCAATCCAAATGTCCTTTTTTTGACAGCATCGTGGGCATTCTTATTTCACACATAAACAATAAAAAAAACAGCTATCAGAATATCACAACAAATATCCACATTGGAATTCAGCACTGTTGTGTATATGTTCCTCTCCATAATCTTAAACAAATTACGTCATCATTCTTTTTTGGTTGCCAGTTCCACCATTCATTTAATCAGTAAGGTGACAGCTTTTTTCATGGTTTTCTTCAGGTCTGTGTAACCCAGCGCAGACCTACTGGGAAGATAAATGGATTTCATATAAGCACATTGGCAATTGTTTTCAGATTTTAAGCAGTTTCATGGGGGGTCCAGACCCCCTCCCCCTTCAAATTTTTTTAAATTACATTATAAAATTACCAAAAATATGCCTCGGACCCCTTTCCCCTGGCAAACTCAAATAACCGTCGAACCCCCCCCCCCCCCCCCAATAAAATTCTAGATCCGCGCATTGTTCTTAAACAGTGTTAAACCCATTGGTATAATGGTAGATCGCAGTCTTTCGGTTTATATTCTTATAACAAACATGTTTAAACTGCCATTCAATGAATATATTTTTATTGCTAAACTTACTTTTTCAAAAACGTGCTCATGCAGATGGTGCAGGGGATGTCAACACTCGATTCGTTCACTCAGATTCGTCCTCAGTTCAGCCGTTGATTTTTTTTTACAGATAAACACTCCATTGACAGTGTATTTTTTAACCTTGTTTACAGATAATTCCCGTATTTCATTCATTTCACTATCTCCAGTGGTGGCAGGAGGCTCGATGGCAGACAACATGGCAGCTTCGAATGTGAAAATTGGCGGCTAGCGATTTGATCGACCAATCAGCGCGCGCGTAACTTCACATTGAAACGAAAGTAAAAGTGGAAACAAACAGCATACGAAAATTCTTAATTTTCAACATGCATCGAGCAGTTTGGATACTCAAATCTAAGTAGACTGATATTTTAACTTAATGAAAAAGAATATACCGTTACAAAAGAACAGACAGGTCGGTATTCACGTAAAACATGAGGTGGGGGGGGGATTCAAACAGTCATCGTAACCATGCATAACAGTTATATGCGATTGAAGGGAATATCACTGGATTTTTTTAATTGAGACTTTCTTATAATAAGACTTTAATCATAAAATATTTATTAGATTTAATTTTTTCGACTTATTATTTTTTCTTTTGGGAAAAATATGTATACAAAATTAAGCAATTCATGCAATTATAATTGACAGTTTAAGACTTGTGCTGAATGTGTAGAATTTTATAAGTCTAAATTCTGCTAAAGCTTTTGCAAGCTCGGTAAGCATAATAAATTAGAGGAAAAAGAAAAGTTTGTGGTAAACTTCTGGCAAATTTTGAGGTGTTATAACTGAAATCATATCTAAATAATTAATTGACAATTTTGTAACCCCCCTCCACTGCTCGGCTTCTCGATCCTTAAATTATAATTAAAGCAGAAATCAAATATGATGCCTAGCAGTATTGCCAGATCGAATCATATATATAATGTATAAATTAGTTCATGATTTAAATGATCAAATACAATGTCATGTAGATGTTACCAGAAAATTATTTCTGGCAGTATGATACTGAGTGTAGCCAGAATATTACCAGAAGTCGTTGCAGCTAGTGGCAATATTCTAGGTGCATGTTAATATAATTTTTTACAGAAATAACTCTAATAGTATTGCCAGAATGTTGCCAGAAGTTATTGCCGCTAGCAGCAACACTCCAGCAGTATTG